>NC_133652.1:224314604-224636078 GCF_009905375.1 Apium graveolens
TATGTCCACAAGCTTCATCTTCAGCTGATGATAGCCCGATCTTAAATCAATCTTTAAGCTGGTCAAACAAGTCATCAATCCTAGGTAGGGGATACTTAGTCTTGATGGTTAACTTATTTAACACCTGATAATCAATACACAATTTCATGCTTCCGCCTTTCTTTTTCAGAAATAACACTGGTGCACCCCACGAGGATACACTTGGCCTAACTACTCCCTTATCCAGAAGTTCCTGAAGTTGTTTAGCTGGTTTCTTCATTTCCACTGGGGCCATATGATAGGGAGCCTTTGAAACTCGTTCTGCTCCAGGAACTAAATCGATAAAAAACTCGATCTTACGATCTGGTCGCTATCCTGGAAACTCATTTGGAAAAACATCTGGAAATTTGCTTACTATTGGAATCTCGTCCAGTTTAGGTGCCTCTTTCTTAGTGTCTATAATATGAGCTAAGTAGGCTTCGCATCCTTGTCTCAACAGTTTCTTTGCTTTCAGTATCGAGAGAAATTTCTTTTCCCGCCTTGATAACTTATCCTGACCTTATTCTCTGTATACATCATAATCTTCTTTTTCTTACAGTCAATATTTGCCTTATGATGGGACAACCAATCCATTCCTAGAATCATATTGAACTCCCTTAACTCGAAGGGTATTAGGTCCGCTGAAAAAAATGCCCATGGATTTTTAATTGACACTTAGGATAAAAGTGCTCACTGAAACTCTATCCTAATTGGCCACTTCCATGGTCAAGGGCTCAGCTAAGTCTTCCAATATTAAATCCATTTTACTCACACATTCTTTTGATATAAAGGACTTAGACACTCCTGAATAAACAAAACTTTAACAGGTACGAAATTAAGAGAAAACGTACCTGCAATTACATTCGAGTCCTGGGCATTGGATCTCTTGGTAATCTTGAAAGTTCTGGCTCTAGTTGTGCTAGTTGTCGGTCCTTGGCATGCACTACCTCCTAAGCTACCTTAAGTAGCAACCTTACAATTTCTGGCAATATGTCCAACTTTACCACACTTAAGCAAGTAACTTCGGGATTCCCTGAACTACACTCCAATGCATAATGGCCTTTCTGATCACATTTAAAACATTGAACGTCCTTTCGGCACTGGCCACTATGCCTCTTGCCACACAACTTGTATTCCACTATTGGCTTGACTGACTGGGCTGGAGTAGAAGCAACTGAGGTGGCACTTGGCCTTATCTAGGGAAAACCTTGTCTTCTAAATCTCTTGTTCCTATTTTGGCCAAATCGCTTCGGAAACTTCTGGCTGGATTCTTCTTGATCCGCCTTGTTAGTAATGCTTTCAGACTACCTCTTTTTATCGCTATTTTCTTTGACGACTAACTTCTTATCACTCTCAATTACTAGCGTGGCCTGAACCACGGAAGGATATGTCTTGAGTTGCAATGCCACAACTCCACTACGAATTTCAGGCTTCAATCCTTGTTGAAACCTTCTTGCTTTCTGAATCTCTGTCCTCAAATAACTAGGAGCTAATCGGGCCAATTTCGTGAACTTTGCCTCATTTTCTGACACACTCTTTTCACCTTGTTTCAACTCCAAAAATTCAACTTCCAACTGATTCTGTAGGAAATCTGGAAAATACTTCTCCAAGAACAACTCTGTAAACCTGGTCCAAGAAACAGGACCATCTTCTTCCAAAACACGGGTGGATTCCCACCAATAATTCACTTCACCTTTAAGAAAATAACTTGCATAATCCATTTTAGAATCATCACTTACTTGAATGAGGGTAAAAGCCTTTTCCATTTCCTTAAGCCAAATCCTGGCAGCAATAGGGTCCACTTCGCCCTTAAACTTTGGGGGTTTGACAGACTGGAAGGATTTAAAACTAACAGTTTGGTTCGGCTCTTTTTGCTGGTGTTGCTGCTAAATCTGTAGCTGTTGTTGTTGGATTTATTGGTGTTGTTGTTGTATGACGTGATGTTGTTGTTGCTGTTATTGCAGAAATTGTTATTGCTGCAGTTGGAATTGTCTGTGCTGCTGAGCTGTAAGAACCCAAATTTTTGACATCGGTAAAAGACCTTTATGAATGGTAATATAATCACTTGAATTTTTGAGACCTTGTATAACGTTTAATGAATAGTAACCCTGACGGGCGGGAAAAACTTTTAAGCCCACACTATATAGTACATGAGAAAATGAGTTTCAGAGTTGATATTACGATTATACGTACTAAATGAGTGCATGTAAACGCTATTAGTTTTCGAAGAAAAAGAACTTTGAAAAACGACCGTATTTACGACTCATCGAGGATTACGGGAATCACATTATAATTATGAGATTAAAACCCTACGGATTTATATTCAAGTATGATAATTAAAAGTATAAGGAAAAAATACGAAAGGAATTACGTCGCGAATCATTTACGAGTAAGTATTACGAAAACGTTTAAGTAACCGAGCGAACGCGTAAACGATTAAATAAACGTAACGCACTAACTAAACCATGGTAAGAAAGTAACCATGGTTACTTTATCAAATAGTAAGCTAACCATTGGATTATCAAGCAAGCTATCCAAATAATGTGCTAAGGAAGCTAACATAAGTAGTTTCTAGGAAGCTACCAAAGATTTTTCCCTAAGATTTGCAACAAGAATAAACCTAGGATTCAACCTAGGAGAATAAAAATCAAGTGCAAGATCTTCCACCCCATTTCCTAGAAGTTACCTAGAAAATCAACCAAGCTAAGCAACCAAGAGGAGTATAAATACCCCCTTGATGCTTCCATTCGGCCCTAATGCAAAAGAAGGAGAATTCAAATTCAAATCTCCAAGTTCTAGCTCTTGTAAAATCATCCAATTAATTCTCAAGCCTCCTAGCAATTAAACTAAGGTAAGAAAATTCTTTCATCTCTTTTTATCAAGGTTTGATGGGTAGAATAAAATCAAGAAACTCACTAGTGAATAGTATGAATAGTAACCTCTCTTTGGTTTCTTGATTTCAATGGTGGTTCTAGGCTCCAAACATAATACCAAGCACTTCCAAGCCTCCACCATCCTCAAGAACACATCTCAAGATTTCAAGAAAGGTAAAAATCTTTGGCCCAACTTTATTTAAGATTCATTTTTAAGATCCATTTAGTATATGGTAGAAAACTTAGTTTAAGAAGTGGTATTGCTGAGATCTTGAAGTTTAAGTTGAGTAGATTTAAGGTTGATTGTTGTTGCCTCAAGAACATGATGTTCTTGAGAGGAGTTTGTGTGTTGATGATGATATGATGATTGTTGGTGGTTGTGTTAAGAGTTAGGGTGTAAACGAAACCCCGATCGTAAATGTAACTCCGTTAAAACCAATGAATCGTAACTTTAAGATTCTGCAGAAAGTCCCGGAGTTGTAAACTGTAGTTTCTTGAAAAATAACCCTTTATTATGATAGGCAATGTTATAAGGATCGTTTAGGTGCTTGAATCGCTTGATTCCGATTTACGGATCAAAGGTTATGGTCATTTTAGTAAAAGTGTTTTACACGACAAAAACTGCTACAAATCACGAACTTTGAAAATATAAAGGATCGACTTAAAAGTATTCATAAATCATGAATTTTTTTACAGAGGGTAACATATTGAGTTTCCTAACTACCATGAAAATTTCAAGTAAAAATAATGATTTCTCAATTTTATAAAAATAAAGAGAATGAACCTAAGATACTTAGAAAAATGAAGCGACCATGATGTGAATAAGGACTTAAAGGAATATTAAGGGTAGTATAAGTTGAGAGGGTGCATAATAAATAGCGCATGAGTGCGAGTTGCCGTAAATTAGAACGGGACCTAACGAGATGACTTGTGTTTATGGTTATAGATTTTTGAGCAGAACCTAGAGCATCCTTCACCTCGAGATACCCAGGCAAGTTTACGAACTCAACTCCATTTTTACTGTTGTGTTGTGAAATGATTGTTTTACTATCATCGCATAAATACCATATTTTCCATGATACGTAGTTGTTGAATTTTCACATAATATAGCGATGTTGTACGATATAGTATATATCGTGAAATGTTTATTCTGCTTTAAGCGTGACGTATTATATAAGACCGAGAGTCGGTCGGGATTTAAAATAAAACCCGGGAATAATTCTGGAGATATTATATGATGGTTATAAGTCCATAGTAGTACGGTTTAAAAGGGACTCATCGTCCACTTACGAAACCTTAAAACACCTCAAACATTTATTAAAATAATTTTCCAACGATCATATTCCCTCAACTATATTTTATTGTTCAGATAATAAATATTATATACGTATTCCTTTATTATGGGAGTAGTATACTCCAACGTTGATTTATTTCAAACCCGATTAATCATTATAGATTATTAATTATGTAGACACAAACTAGTTGAGGAATATTATTTTAAATAAATCTTTTAGAGAGTAAACTCATTCGAGGTTTCATTATTATCCATTATCATTTGATTATTTATTAAAGGGTTTATTATTGATTTAAAAATCATAGATCCTGATTTAAAATATACTTTCTAATTTTGGAATATCATTCGAATAATTTCAGATCGTCGGTGAATATTATCCCGACTTATTAATATTTTGAATATAGTTTCAAGGAGAAACTTTTCCCCCTTATTGATTATCCGTTGACAATGGTCAACTCACATCCTTAGTACTTCCTCCGAAACTTTCGGAAGTACATATATATATATACAGTAAATCTATCAACAAGCAAAACGCTTGGAGGAACTTCGATGTGGTTTGAGTTCTCGAGATACGATTGGATTTCCTAAAGGACAAGGGAGGGGTAGGATCCATGTACTTCGTGTATTGGATAGACTACTGGTTCCGTAGGAGACGGTACAATATGTACCTATGGATCTACGAAGTGTGTACCTGAGAGGGATGGACACAAAAAAGGCCCGAATGCGGCCAGGGTGATAACCGATAATAAAAAGGAAATTGTCCTTCTACTAGTAGAAAAGGTTACTATTTCCATAGTACGACTGATCATCGTATGCGGTGGCTCCAGTGAATGTCCTATTCTTCCAATTGGAATTGTGATGCAATACCGTAACCCAAGCCTAGGTGCTGGGTTTACTAATAAGGTATTCGCAGGTTAATAAAATCCACTAAAGGATTGTTTTCATAAGAAGGTGTGTATCACCAAGGAAAACTATTTTGAAGAAATCATATTTATCAAATATGATGTTTTACGTGAGTTTATCCTACAGTCATTTTCATACTGTACATATTATACTGGGCATTATAGCTCACTCTTGCTTTCTTTTAAATGACATAACACAACAAATAACTAGTATGTTGGTGTGGGACCTAGTCGCTTGCAGTCATGGGCAGGATCCCTGGCAGCTTTGTCTCGGGTGTGCTAGAGTATCAGATAGATATAAGATATCAGTCGTAATTATTATAACTTCATGTAGAGGTTATAAATAATTGTTTAAGATCCTGTAAAGTACATTCGAGTGTAATAAAAGAAGATTACATCTTGTACGTCATTTCTAAGACTATAACTTGTGTGTGTGAGTATGAGATTAGAGTCTGTGAATTATTGAATCAATACCAGGTTACACATGAGTGAAGGATGGTGTGACGACCCAGATTCCTGACCCCGTATTTGGGGGCGTTATATGAGCCATCTAATTAGACTGTTGGCGCAGCAAATCTAGCAATTCACCCATGGCTGGGCACCCAACAGAGTCTCTACTAGAGGAATTGGACGGGATTTTCTTCTTGGGCGGCATTCTCCTGAAACACAACAAAAAGTTTAA
Organism: Apium graveolens; assembly: GCF_009905375.1. Taxonomy (NCBI): domain Eukaryota; kingdom Viridiplantae; phylum Streptophyta; class Magnoliopsida; order Apiales; family Apiaceae; genus Apium; species Apium graveolens. Next base: position 224,320,374 of record NC_133652.1, read on the forward strand.
TATGATAATTTTGCCCCCGAGTAGCAACATTTTTATACGTCAGGAGAACGCTGCCACAATAAAATATTCCCATCCTTATTTACTTTGGGTCCACCCATGATGCATGGCTAAATTTAACAAAACCAGCAACAAATACAACAATATAAGTATCAGCAATAATAACAGTGCAAGAGTTTTATAAAAATTAACAACAACTTTTATATAAAATAACTACAATACAACAGCAGTACAAATATCCAACTAAACAGCTACACTACAACACTGATAATAAAATTGAGTACACAACAAAATTGGCTGTCATAACAGCCTCTGCCTAATACATGCTACAACAACATAATGTATATATAAAACAACTACACTCCTGATGAACCAACTCTGAGCTCTATCCATCACTGCTGCAACTCTGCTCTAGCAACTACCACTGCCACTACCCCCAATCGAGCCTAACTCGAACACCAACCAGTTAACCAGGTCATGGTACTGAATAGCCCTAAACTCAGAGCTAATAAAAGGGTCAATAGACCTAGCTCACTCAACAGCAGTCTGAGTCAAAGTCCCCCCTCTAGCCTGGATATCGGGTGAGGGGATAGGGATACCCTGAAAGGGTCTAACTAGTACTCGATCAAGATGTGCGGCCAACTCCGGGCTCTTCTCTCTAATAAAAGATCTGCCGCCCGGTGAACATGAAACAAAATCGGGGAGGAGGTACCTGTAGGAGCAGAAGGAGGGACTGGAGGTCTAGGGAAAGAAGAACTGGGTCTGCAACCCGGTGGAAAATCCCTAACAGCTGACACTGATCTCTGTACCCAACAAAGACGAGCATTAGGTCCAGGTATATCTCTCGGAACAAACTGAGGCACTGGTGGGGGAGGAAAAGGGGTATCCTCAGCTACAATATCTAGTGTCCTCTCTGAGTCTGAGCTGTCTCAATCAGATATATTCTCCCGGGATGGAGAACTGGATATCACTATGGGCCACTATCAACAACATAAATATATAGGAAAGACACAATAAGGTTAAGGCAGTTCTATCAAAATATCAATAGATTCCAGGGTAACATCTTCAGAACCCTCGAATGACTCTTAGGTTTGCTCCTCTAAATGATTTGCTGACTGACACCTTAGGACACAGTTTCTATACCTTTTTTACTCAATTCCTAACCTAAATCAGGGACTTGAACCTGTAGCTCTAATACCAATTGTGATGGCCTCAACCCCGGGGTCAGGAGCTGATGTCACTATATATAACAAACCACAAATATAAACTACAAATTTATCATTATTACACTAATACGACCCTAAAACCAAGATTCGATCCAGGTTCAAGTATTATTTAGGATACAAAACTATAACCAACTTATTCGACAAGTCTGACAAACTAACTTATTACAGCAACTCATCAGACCACATGGTCTGATACAAACTACCTCAAAGGAGCCGGGACCGGAAGGGGCTGAAACTCTGTTATGACCGGGTCTGATAGGTCTTCTAGGCATATATAATATATATATATATACAAAACAAGCTGCAAGGGTGAGCAATCAATTGCTCAATAGTACCACTATATGAATAACAAGTAAAGCAGTTTATAAAATAGTTATAGGAACAGAAATCATAACTCGTTTACAAAAATAAGTAAAACAGGTCTGGCAAAGAAAAACAAGTAAAACAAGTATAAACTGGATATGAACAACTAGCATGCTATGTAAAATATATCATCAGTTGTATGCTGTGTGAATACCAGAGTTCAATTTTTGCATGATATTTTCATTTCCAAGTCCACTGTTTCATTACAGGAACTACAAAGTCATCTGTTCCATTACGGGAACCACAAAACCAAAATCAGATATATATTGGACGAATCCTTGGGAAAGTTGATCAGTCTATCCCACCATAAACCTGTTCCGGAACTCATAGACTAGCTAGGTCTATGTCACGCTGGAATAAGCGGTTCAAATGGGGCGCGCAACCGACTTAGCCTCTTGCGCAAACCTGCTGGGCCATTACGGGCCTCTTACGCAACCATCCAATAACTGATTCGTTTATCCAGTTTCCAAAACCACTTAGAGCTATCTCATTTAAAACAATTATATCACAGCACACTTTACAAAACCTTTCCAATTTTGTTCATAATTTAGAGATAGGCATTTTCAGAAGTTACTTTTCCCCAAAACATAATTTAAACGAATATTTTCAAATTAAGGGGATAAGTAACTTAAAACATTCTGTTTTACTACACAAATTAAATCAACATTTATTCATATATACTGAACCTTAAAAGATTTGTTCAGGGGTACTTGCCTTGCGAAGCTTTTCAACTAACACTAGCTCGACTTTAAACCGACTTTAACTTTGGAGTCCTTCGATTGAACCTATAGAATCGAAATATCCTAGGTTAGACGACCAGCTATGCTTGACATATCCTCGCTAAACACTTACCCGAATGATAGTAATCCCTGACTCGTACTTATATATATTAATATAATACACGTAACAATCTGAGTTCATTCAATATTTATTTACAAATATACATGCTCGACTAGTATTCTCATAGTTAAAATAATTTCCGGAAAATTTGGACAGCGAATCCTCTATTTATTGAACTACCCGTCGAAACATAATCGACGTCCAATTCCCAACAAATCTCAATTTTCAATCCATATCTCAATTCGACTTTTTAAACTAAATAATTATTTACGCTCTGAAATATAATTATACGAACAAATTTATTTGTTTTATAAATTTAGGACTCGGATCAAAATCATCAACGTCCACCATCGACTTGCCGAGGCTCATCATCGACGGCGGTAAAATTTTGCGGGTACCTGATTAAATTTCGTGTTTCCAATGCAAATATTCTACCGATTACTAAGAATAAAACTAATCGCAAGAAATTATTTATTTCACGAATAGTAGTCATAATTCCCTGCAATTTAATAAAATAATAAGAATTAAATTCAGATTAACCGAACCAAAACACAGCCAATAATAACAACAGAAAATAGCCAAACACACGCGCAACGCGCGCCACGACAAGACCACAACAGAGCAAGCAAGGAACACAGGGACAGGAGGAGAACCCAGAGTCACCCACCCAAAACTCACACACACAAATGCATAACACACACACGAGTTGCACACACAAATACACGCACATATATACACTGGTATATATATTCACCACAGCAATAATCACGGAATCGAAGTACCAATCGACACCAGCCAGCCGGAGAAACTCACCGGAGGAACGCGAAGGCGGAAAGAAACAGGCACAGGAAAGAAATGAGGAAGAAGGAGAATAAAATAAAAATGAGAGAGTGAGAGGTTCGAGGGAATAGAGAGGGGAGGGACGGGATCGTGAGAGAGAGTAAAGAATCAGGAGGAGGAAAAGAAATGGCCCAAATATTAGACTGCAGGCACATATCCAACAAATGTGATACGTGTCATCTTTTTAACAGACTACAAGATACATGTCTTACCAGCTTAATTTCGTCCCGAATTCACAATTTACGAATCAAGTTGCGGGTATAACAAACCCGGAAAATTACCGAAATAGTCTTAAAATTTTATAAATATCCAGAAACTAAGAAAACATAAATTTTCAAAATTTGTAAAACATTTTTGAAACGCGCAACATACTCGCAATTAACGATTTAGCGAACAAACGTGCGGGTGAATTTACTCCAAAAAAATGCTGAAATAATGTTAAAATTCTTGAAAATATTCCAAATTTAATAAAATATGAGTTTCATAATTTTTGAAGCAACCTGGAATTAAATACTGAATTTTATAAATCAATGTAATCAAAAAATCATTTAAAGACAAATATTTAGTGAAATATTGATTTCTATATTTTATAAAATCCTAAAAGTAATTATTGAAATTATAAAACCATAAAAACAATTATATAAATAATCTTTGTAAACTAATAATCCCATATAAATAATAATAAACAACACACAACTATTAGAACCGATATACATATATTTTATATAATTAATTAACCAATAATTACACTTTTAAATAATATAAAAGTATACGAGTCGTAATATGCGAGCATTGGATTGGCTACAAAGCCTTGTACGGAAGAAGGAATCATTCTCCTTTGGGTTGTGAAAAAGTTGGTAAGTGGAGGATACTCGAATCTCAGTTGAGTCAACAGGCCAAAGAAAATCATAGACCTTATCAGAACCCGGCTAGTGGCAGCCTAGGATAAACAAAAGAGACATGCAGACTAAAATTGGAAGGAAAGAAAGTATATAATGTTGTAGACTTAGTATTACTGAAATTGTCTCTCTAGGAGGGAGTGATGAGATTTGGAAGAAAAGAAAAGTTGAGCCCAAGGTTCATTGGACCGTTTGAAGTCTTGAAAAGAATAAGAAGGTTGGCTTACGAGTAAGCACTATCCCTAAACATTCAAACAAGTTTGTGACATGTACCACGTATCGATGTTAGGTAATTTACTATCGATTCCAGACATGTGATTGAAAATGAGAAAATAAACTTGAAGCCAGACTTAACGATTGTGGAGAATGTTAGGAATTGGCTACGTGATGAATCAGGTTTTGTCTGACAATCAGGATATGATCAACTGTATATGATTATCCATTGAAAGCTTCAATGTCATCCGTTGATACTCTGTTCAGTCATCCTTTGATATTTATATATGAATATACGTTGAAGCTCTAACATATTTTCGTTGATCAGCTTATCCATTGAAGATGTCTTGAGTGATAAGTCAGAGCTACGAGATAAATCAGAATATAGTGATTTATAGGATCGTAGTTGATTTAGATATGTATAGAAAGAAGATGAGTTATACTGTAACATATATTGTAATTGATAGAGATTGATTGTGGTTGTGTATTATATAAACACAGAATAGGTTGTCACTTTAAGGGAACACAACTCGAGTATTCTATAACCTAGCAGCTCTTAAGAATATTGTTCTTGAGAGAGTTTTGTAACAGTCTATTAAAGATCAATATAAACTATTATTTGATTCATATGTGCTTACTTTACTTCTATGATAAATTGATTTGTTTAGTAATTGTATCCAAGCCATTTAAACAATTACTTTACTGAGCAATAAGTAGTATTAGAGTAGTTAAATTAACTATTAATTTGAAAAGGTCATGATGTCTGGAAGTAAGTATGAAAGCATGAAAATTCCCATCCTGAAGAAAGCTGATTACCCTGCATGAGAATAAAGATGTTGTTGTTCCTGGAAGCTATTGATGATACATATGTTGATATCATCAAAACAGGACCTCCTTACCCTATGGAAAATGTGGCTATGACACCAGATGTTCCTGAACACTATATCATGAAAGAAAAATCAAAGTGGTCGGATCCTGAAAAGGCTTCAATGCTTAAGGATGAAAAACTCAGGAATATTTTGTACAATATTTTGGACAATGTGATGTCCAACAGGGTGATTGCCTGCATGACCGCAAAAGAGATATAGGATGATTTGGAGACACAGTGTCAAGGTATAATGGAAATAAAGAAGAATAGAAGAGTTGTTCTTGTGCAAGAATATGAGCAATTTAATGCCAAGGCCGATGAGTCAATCACTGACATTTATGATAGATTTCTGACACTACTGAATGATCTATCATTGGTTGGAAAAGAGTATGATAGAGAAGACTCAAACACCAAGTTTCTGAGAGCTCTTCAAGAAGATTGAGATACCCGCCTCACTAATCAGGCATCAATATGATCTTGATTTAATGACACTGGATGAAGTTTATGGGATGCTGAAAATCCACGACTTGGAGATCCAACAAAGGGAAAATAAGAAGGAACAGAAGATAAAGGCTGGCTCTAAATGTTGAGACTCATAAAGGCAAGATAAAGATGAGTGAAAGGTAAAGAAGAAGGAACATAGAGGAAGAGTCAGATACTGATGAATCATCAGATACTGACACAGATATTGATGAGGATTCTAAGATTGAATTGGATGATCTTCAAGTTGTTGAGATGGCTGTAATGCTGGTGAAAGGATTTAGAAGGATGAGGCTTGCAAAACCACAAAGAAAATGTGGTTTTTTACAGAAAGTACTTTGCAGATGGCAAAGGCAAGTTTAGAAAGAGTGAAGGACAGTACACAGAGGGAAGGAAATTTGACAAAGCCAAGGTGACTTGTTACAACTACAATGAAGGGAACATCTGGCTACTGAGTGCCCTAAGTCAACTGGAAAAGCTTTGGTCACAACAAACTCCAATAAAGCCTGGATGGACTCATTAGGAACTGACAATGATGATGAATGCTATACATTCATGGCAACTCATGGAGAGGATGCTTCAGGATTCTGATAAGTAAAACAAGAAAAATGTGCTTGTACTTGATAGTGGTTGTTCTGTACATACGACTGGAACTAAATCCCTGTTGTCAGAATATGAGGAGAAGGTTGGCCCAATGGTTTCCTATGGTGATGGAAATATAGGAAAAACACTGGGATATGGCAATATAATCATTGAAAATGTCATCATCTCAAATGTAGCTCTGGTAGATGGACTGAAACACAATCTGTTGAGCATCTGTCAAATTACTGACAGAGGTTTCTATGTTGTGTTCTATGATACTCACTGCGAAGTAGTATATAAGATCACAAAGAAGATTATTTTAAAGCCTATAGACATAGAAACATCTATGAATCAAAACTTTATGCAAATACTGATGGTCCTGAAACTTATTTGGAAACCAAGGCATCAGTTGATGAAAGTTGGAATTGGCACAAGAAGCTTTATCACCTCAACTTCAATAATCTCAATGAACTGTTGAAGAAAGATTTGGTAAGAGGTCTACCAAACATGTACTACTCCCCTGATGGTTTGTGTGATGCATGTCAACAAAATAAACAAAGAAGGACCTCTTTCAAAAGCAAGTCAGAATCATCCATCAAGAAGCCATATCAAATGTTGCATTTGGATCTCTTTGGCCCTGTGAATGTCATGTCAATTAAACAAAAACGGTATACTCTAGTTGTTGTTGATGAATATACTAGATTTACTTGGGTGTTTTTCTTACATAGTAAAGATAAAAAATCAGCTTTTGGATCATCTAAGGATGATTGAAAATGGTACGAAGTACAAAGTACAAATTTTGAGTGACAATGGGACTGAGTTTAAAAACGGCAAGATGGATGAGCTATGCAGATACAATGGAATATCTCAACAATTTTTAGCACCTGGCACACTTCAATAAAATGGAGTTGTGGAAAGGAAAAATAGGACACTGACTGAAGCTGGAAGGACTATGCTTGTGGAAGCTAATCTACCAACATACTTTTGGGATGAAGCTGTCAACACTGCCTGTTATACTCAGAACTTGACTCTGATCAATAAACGTGGTTTAACTCCTTATCAAATGATCAAGAAAAAGAAGCCAAGCTTAAAGCATCTCTATATATTTGGATACAAGTATTTTGTTCTAAGAACACATCCTGAAATTCTTGGAAATTTTGACAGAAAAGCTAATGACGGTATTTTGTTGGATATCATGCTTCAAAAGCCTATAAAGTTTTCAATCTGAGAACAAGGGCAATTTTTGAATCGATTCATGTTTTTTTTAATGACAATAAAAATTCCAGGAATTGAAGAAGACTCTCATGAAGAACTTGTGTTTGCAAATAAGAGGCTCAGGTCAGAGATTTATGCAAATCCTGATAACTTGTAAAATCCTGATAATAAGTTCAAACCTGACACTGAGTCAGATCTTGATGATGATACTGATGTTGATCTAGAGTTAATTCATGAAGATCCACATGTTGGAGGGGAGCAATATAGTAATAACTTTAGTGATTCAAATCCTGATGAATCAGGAAACACTGGATCAACTGGAAATTCTTCTAGTACAGCAAATAATAGCTCATTAGGAAATGATCATTCAACTGGAGATCAAGATCATTTTGGTGAATAGTCTTGAAACAGATGCTCCTCTCAATCAGGAACAGACAGCACTGATACATGGGGAGCTTAACATGGAAATGATAGAACATATGAAGAGGGAGCATCAGGAAATGAGACTGAACTGCCAAAAGCTGTAAAATGGATAAAAGATCACACACATGATCTTATCATTGGAAATCCTGATGCTGAAGTCCAAACAAGGAGTGCAACTGTACATGAATGTATCTATCATAACTTTCTTTCTAAGGAGGAACCAAAGAAAGTAGAGGATGTACTCAAGGATGCTGATTGGATTCAAGCAATGCAGGAAGATTTGAATGAGTTTGAAAAGAAAGTGTGGAAATTGGTTCCAAGGCCAAAGAACAAATCAGTTGTTGGCACAAAATGGGTTTTTAGAAACAAGACAGATTCAGATGGCACAATAATTTGGAACAAAACCACACTTGTTGCAAAGGGATATTTACAACAAGAAGGCATCGATTATGATGAGACATTTGCTCATGTGGAAAGACTGAAAGCTATCAAGATTTTCTTGGCATATGCTGCACACAAGAAGTTCAAAGTATTTCAGATGGATGTCAAGAGTGCTTTTCTGTATGGAGAGTCAGAAGAAGAAATGTATGTTAAGCAACCACCTGGCTTCATTGATCTAAAATTTCCTGATCATGTGTACAGACTTGACAAAGCTTTATATGGACTCAGACAAGCACCTAGAGCCTAGTATGAAACACTTTCCAAACTTCTGATTGAAAGTGATTTCAAAAGAGGGACTATTCACAAAACCTTGTTTTACATAAATAAAGGTAGTGATCTGCTTTTAGTGCAAATTTATGTTGGTGACATTATTTTTGGGTATACTAACAACAAGCTGGGCAAGAAATTTTCTGATCTTATGAAGTCAAGGTACCAAATGAGTATGATGGGAGCGTTGAGTTACTTTCTTAGAGTACAAGTTACACAAACTGATGAAGGAATTTTCATTAATCTGCCTAAGTATACAAAGAATCTGTTGACTAGATTCAATATGCAAGAAAGTAAAACTATTACAATGGCCACTGCTACAAAGTTAGATCCTAACCAAGGTAAAGAAATTGATGTTACTGCCTACATAGGTATGATTGGTTCATTGCTTTATCTAACTGCTGGTAGACCAAACATTATGTATGCAACCTGTTTGTGTGCAAGATTTTAGGCCAAGCCTAGAGAACCTCGTTTGGTTGCTGTGAAGAGAATTCTGAGATACTTAAAGGGGACTCAATCTCTTGGATTATGTTATACCAGAGAATCATATTTTAGTCTAGTTGGCTATTCTGATGCATATTTTATAGAATGCAAGATTGACAGGAAGAGTACCTCAGGTGACTGTCAGTATCTCGGTGGTAGATTGGTTACTTGGCAAAGAAAGAAACAGAAATCAATATCTACATCAACAACTGAAGTTGAATACATCGCAGTTGGCAGTTGTTGTGTTCATATTCTTTGGATGAAAAATCAGTTATTGGACTATGGATTGTCTTTTCAAAGATTCCTATATATTATGAAAATTAAAGTGTCATAGCAATGACAGGTAATCCAGTGCAACACTCACTCACAAAACATATCAGTATTAGATATCATTTTATCAGGGAGCATGTCATGGAAGGAACAATTGGGTTTCACTTTGTTCCAACTGATCAATAAGTAGCTGATATCTTCACCAAGCCCTTACCAGAAGCAACCTTTGGAAAGTTACTCCATGAGCTCGGAATGATTAACTATGAAAAAAATGATTTATCAGATTTTGACTCTTTCCATCAGAGCCTGATACATCAAATCCTGATGATGTAATCAAATCCTGATACTTTCTGTGAGTATTTTATGATTTTGTTCAATTATTTTTCCTAATTAATACTTGATTTTAATTGAGTATATTTGATAATTAGTCGTGTACATTAGTATAAAGTTGTTTGTAATTTGGATAACTATGGTAGTTTAATTCCTTGTTTTTAGGCGCAGTAACACACATGCTCCTTAAAACTGGTGCATGTCTAACTAGAATTACACATTAACTGTGTCACTAATAATGCCATCCAATTAAATCATTCCATGTGTATTATTGTATTACTGTCTCTTAGTGATAACATCAGTACATGATTAACTATTCTCATTCATATTAGACACACAATATACATAAACTGCTCATCTTCTGATTTTCGCATTTACATATTTCCTTACAAAACCCTAATTTTCAAATGGCCATTATTGAGACTGTCTCCACTTTCTATGCAATTCAGAATGTGTTTAATCACAAGAATTTTCAGGCTACAAACTTTAAATCCCCTTTGCATGAACCTGGAATTCCTGATATTTTTGTAGTAATTCAGGATTTTTTAGCCCAAAGCGATATTGGATATGCTCTCACTGCTCCATCTAGAATTTGGTTTAAACATGTTATGCAAATTTGGGAGAATTCAATTGTTGATGCTGAGAAAGGGGTCATTATGTTCACTTACAAAAACCAGGAATATGAGATCAATGCAGCTGTAGTTGAGGAAGCTCTGAAATTGCCTGTACTGAATGGTAGGACACCAGTTGTGACTCCTACTGCAACTCTTCTTGAATGGGTCAGAGAGATTGGCCATAGCATTGAGTTTACTAAGGCTCGGGAGATGTACAGAACCAAGATAAGAAAAGAATGGAATTTCTACTTTGATTGTATAAGAAGAGCTTTTTTTAATAAGGTATCTAACTTTGATGCCCTTTCATTATCTTCACTATAGATAGGTTACTCATTTATATATGGTCATGCCTTTGATTATGGTAATATTATTGTGCAATTTCTGATGGCTAGATTTAGTGATAAAGCTGATGGTTTAAGTTACACTAGGTTCTTATAATTGATTTTTACATATCTTTTGCCTGCTGAAAATTTTAAAAAAGATGAATTATTGATGATTTTTCATATCAATTTTAGATCTCTGATTGATTTAGCAAAAAAAATACTTTCAAGAGAGATACAGTTCTACCAATGGAATGTGGATGTTTTTGTCTAACAAAATGCCTCACAAGTATAATTTTTAAAATCCTGACACTACGGAACAGGACACATCCAATCCTATTCCTGACCCAAGTGTATCTCTTAAAACGACCAAAAACACCTTATCACTTCTGATTCTCCTCAAAAGGAATTAATTGTAAAATCAAAACCAATAGCTAGGACTGATGTGTCTCAAAGGCAATCAGGTTCAAAGGTTGGTTCATCATCACCTAAATCATTGGAGAAAAAAGGTGGAGGAAGGAAGAAAAGTGTACCACCACTAAAAAGCATCAAGGAAAATATAGGTGAAAAGAAAAGGAAGACTACAGCTTGTGTTAAGCTAGTAGATGAGTCATCAGATTCTGATACTGACAGTGATCGTTCAATTGTTTTTAAACTTCCTGTTATACCAGTGGAGATTATTGGTCCTAGTACAGAGTAAGCAAGAGTTGAACTAGTAGCAGCTAGTCATGTGCAAAAGAAAAGAAAGTTGCTCTTGGTCAGGAAATTGCAAATCCTGACAAGTTTTCATCAGTTTCTGATCTAGCACAGTTAAATCCTGATAAAACTAAAAAAAGGATGTAGACAACACAATGTATGTCAGAAAGTAGTCCAAGCAGCAATATCCACAAAAGGGGTACAGTACACAAGAACCATTTTCTCAATGTGAAGATGCAGTTGTCCATATCCCTATTACATAAGAACCACCTACTCAAAGTGTGGGTGCAAGCACTAAAATTTAACAGACTGTTCCTGAAATTGCTCAAGGGAGTCATATTTTTATGGATACTGATATTAGAAGATAGTACAAGAAAGGAAATCTCATCAGAATACATTGCTACATTGGATGTTGTCATCAATGATCTCATCTTTGAGGGAACCACACAAGAACCTTCGATTCATAGGATTGAAAAAGCTTCTACACCTCAAGTCACACAAGAACCAACAGTTCAAAGTATTGTTGCATACTTATTATCACATCCTGACATGGGGTTAATTCCTGACAAGCAGCAAATCTCTGACACAAGGTTAATTCATGATGAAGCTGTTCCCGACTGTACACATCCTGATGTACTGATCACTTCTAAGGACAGCACTGAAGCTATCTTGGTACAACCACTCAAAGCAATATCAATGGCTTCTAAAACTCAAGGTTCATTATAGGCAACTAAGCCTTTTAAGTCAAATCTTGATTTAAAACTTTAAGGCAGTTTTTCTGACACTAATTATGATATTCCTGAGACATTTTCTGATGATGATGATGTGTTTGAAGATTCTGATGATGATGATGACAATCCTGAAGATGTTGCTCTGAAAGCTGGACTAGAAGCATCTGAATTATCTAATTTTGGCTCATCATCTGGTCATGCTCCTGTTCTTGATGCGCACAGAACTCATGAATGGAATCATTCTTGGAGGTTACCAAGTGAGAAGATTTCTTTGGAAGCGTCACAGTCAATTGATGATCATGTTGTTCATTTGGTTTCTAATCCAGTCATGAAGGCTTCTATCAAGACCACAACAGTACTAGTCAAAGGACTGCATTCTTCTTTCTCTGCACTTAAGCAAGATAATGTTGATCTTAGAGCAGAGATTGTTGATCTTTCTGTGACTATTGAATGTACAAACAAGCACAATGGCTTAATAAAGAGGATATTTAGCATGGAAGCTAAACATGATCAAATGTTGGAGAAATTGACAACTCTGAAAGCTGGTCAGAATACTACAAATTCTAAATTAGATGTTATTCTTTCTTTTCTACAAAGTCTAGATGCCAAAAAGGGGGAGATAGTACCAAAGACAAAATGTCAACCTGAATCATTTTGAGGAACAATGCCAATCCTGATGATGATAATGATAAGCAAGTAAAGAAGACCTATGATGTTGTGATAGTTCCAACTAGATCTAGAATTCAAAATCAAACTACACAGTCAACTCAAGTCTCTAAGGATGGATCTAATATATAAGTTGCTCTTGTTATTCCAAGTTCAAAACCTGATAACAAAGATACAAATTATGATTCTGTTCCTGACACTGGCAAAGTGATAATTATTCCTGATTCTGTTAAAATTGAAAAGAAGAAATTCTATTTCGGATGGATCTACAAATGGTTTCTGCTTATGTTGAAGCCTTTAATGTTGAAAACTTTAAGGAAGAAGAAATTGCTTTTGACAGAGAAGAAAGGGCTCAGGAAGGAAAAATTAGAATTATTGTTGATAAAGCAAATCAAGCATACAGAAACATGCTTAGAAGATCTGAAAGGAATGGATGGAGGAGTACAAATATGAATATGTGATATGAAAGAGAAGAGAGAAAATATCAAGTGTTTCCAAAGATCAAGAACAAATACAAATACAGAAAAGTTGATGATCTTATTTATAATGATGAAATGAGCTTTATTCCTAGAGGTATAAGAGTGGATGGTTTACCTGGTTCTAATATCATGGGAGATAAAAAGAATTGGTTAGTACAAGCCAGGAATCTCAAGTTGATTGAACCATTTATAAGAGCTGGAATAGGACATCATGAAGTTAAACTTGTCAATTTAAAGCTATTAAATCTCACTCTTGTTGATAGTCCTGGTCAAGAAGTTAATGTTGATCACTTAGACAGACTTGAAGTTGTGAAGATTATACTTGACAAACATGATGGTTCTGAACCCAAGCAGAAGATCTTACTCTTATTGCAAAATGATCAAGTCCAAGTTCTTCCACTTGATGAACTATTGATCATGTCAACAAAAGAACTGAAGTATATTTACTATTTGCTAAGAGTTAAAGATGAAACTTTAAGAGAATGGTCAAATATGATTCTTGCCAAAATTAGAAAAAGGATACTGGATAATGATCGATATTACTTTGGATCATATATTCCTACTTACATGAATTTCAAAGGGAAAGAAGTCAACATGAAGAAATGAGGAGTTATGATTGAGAATGTTCTCACACAGAGACACATAACTATGAATCCAGATAGTCCTAAAGCCTGTTATATGTCACTGGAGGAGTTGATGATTGAAAGAACTCATATCATAAACTTAAGAGCTTCTCTCTATCAATTGTCAGATAAATCTAAATATGAAAAAAAAATTGAAGATCAGATGAAGAAAATTGATGACAAAGTTAAAGCCTTTGTTCAGAGATACTATAAAGTTTATCAAGAAATATAAAGATCAAAGTCTGAAATAAAGTATGCTTTACACTCTATATTTTTTATCTCTGGTTTTTGGCACTAGACAATTCTATTAGAATTATGCTTATTCTGCAAAGCATAAATTAGGGGAGATTGTTGGGAACTCGCTACGTCAAGAATCAGGATCTGTCTGATAATCAGATATGATCAACTGTCAGGATATGATTATCCGTTGAAAGCTTCATTATCATCCGTTGATACTCTGTTCAGTCATCCGTTGATACTTACATATGAATATCAGTTGAAGCTCTAACATAAATCCGTTGATCAGCTTATCCGTTGAAGATGTCTTGAGTGACAAGTCAGAGCTGTGAGATAAATCAGAATGTAGTGATTTATAGGATCATAGTTGATTTATATATGTATAGAAAGTAGATGAGTTATAATGTAACAGACCTTGTAACTGATAGAGATTGATTATAGATGTGTAGTATATAAATACTGAATAGGTTATCACTTTAAGGGAACACAACTTGAGTATTCTATAACCTAGCAGCTCTTAAGAATATTGTTCTTGAGAGAGTTTTGTAACATTTTATTAAAGATCGCTATAAACTATTATTTGATTCATATGTGCTTACTTTACTTCTGTGATAAATCGATTTATTTAGTAACTGTATCCGACCACCCTTAAACAATTACTTTATTAGGCAACATAGAAACATGTAGAAATCATGGATCTAAAGGAACAAGAACTTTGAAATGAAGTTATCAAACGAGTGACAGTTTTATGAAAAGTTCAAATACTGAAGAGTCAACTTGAGAACTCGAGGATATTATACGAGACAAGTATCCGCTTATGTTTGAGAACTGATTCCGGGATGAAATCCTTTAAAGCGGGAAGACCGTAAAAACCCAATTTTTTGACATCGGTAAAAGACCTTAATGAATATTGATCTTGCATTTTAATAAATACTTTTACGACCACACTATCTATGAGTTACCATATGAAGGTTCGAATTGATATCACATTTTTACGGAACAAATGTGTATATGTAAAAATCGTTAGTTCTCGAATAAAACTGATATTTTAAATGACCATATTTTACGAGCTATCGAGGAATACGAGAATTGCACTATGACCTAGAGAATTATAAGCATTAGAATTCCACAAATACAACCAAGTCTAAGTACAAGAAATAGAAAGGAACTTACAATAAAAGGATTTATGACGCTAAATTTTTTCGAGTAATAATCGAAATTATAAAAGGAAATTTAGTATTAAACGTAAGTTGGAAAGTATTAATCCATGCACACCATGAAACTAGAGCATTAGAAGCTAACTAATGTAATTAGAAAGCCAAATGGGAAGTACAAAACCAAACTACACTAGTTAGGGGAATAGTACATGTGTAGTACTTAAATAGTGCAATGGTGTAGCTTGTAAAATCCTCATAACCAAGCTTACAAATCAGCCATGATCTGATTTTATATCTATACAAACACATATACATCCTACTTTATCACAAAAAAAGTAAAAGCAAGAAAGTAAAACACTCCTCACTCTCTTATCTTTTCATTTTATCCATTCAAGAACACCAAGGAAAGAAAAATTCAAAAAACAGTTTGTACTTAATCATAAATAACCAAATGTCTATTACAGCTCCTTCATATCATGGATAAGGTACGTACCAAATTTCAAGACCATCCATGAAATTTTCTGTTTTGTAAAAATGTTTGACGTTGAGGGTGAACAATAACTCCGAAAATTTCTAACTAGTTTCTTGATTTCTTTTGCACGGTTAAGAAGGATAAGCATAGTTCAAAGCTCCCTTAAGGATTAAAATCTCTTGTTAGTATATTTAAGTATTCAATAAAGGTATAAACCTCCTCCACTCTTTGTATTTCTTTGAATTTTAAGTATAGTTACAAGACATGTTCACGTGCGACATGATTCTAGAAGAATGGAGTTTGGATTGTTAAATCTTGATAGTTAATTATAATGGGTTGATGTTGATAATGTTTTAATTAGTTTAATAAATTGACCTTTAAATAAACTTGGTGAATTTGATGTTTGGGTTGTTGTTAAATAGATTTAATGTAGTTAAATCGGGAATCGTTACGCGTATAGCCGTTACAAGGTTCGTGTACATTTATGCTGTTTTGAAGCATCTTTCCGAACTGTAAAACTTGTATCCTTGAAAATAAATAGACATTAATGTAAAGAGCTTATTTAGTAGTTTGTAACCATATAAAGAGCGCTCGAGATGACTTACGGTTTAAGAGAAAAGTCCACTTTAGTGAACGTAGTCGATAAAACCAAACTGCTACATAGTACTGATTTTGAGGATTTAAATGAGGCCCTTTAACATTGTCTAAAATTATGAAAAGTTTTATTATCTTATTTATACATTTAGTAAACCCTCTTTAAAATTGGAGCTTAATATATGAATATTTCGATTTTATAAAAATGTTCGAGTCGAGTTCGCGCAAAGTGAAAATACCAAAATTGCATACTGCTTAAAACATGTTGCTTCGGGAATTTTACCCCTCTACCCGGAAAATTATTTTTAAGTAAATAGTTCTAAATGTTGTCTAGATCATTTACATGAAAATGGTGTGTCGTTTAAGTTAAATATTTCAGTAAAATTAATGTTTTAGTTAAAATAATATGAATAGTAAAACTCCGTAGTTGACCGAACTTTTAAAATATTTTTCACCTATTTAAATTCATGCTTTCAAAATGAAACTTTTATGATAAATATTACAAACACTCAAGAAGCTCATTGAGGTGGTTTTGTATTTATATAATAATTTCTCTTTTTATTAAAAATGTTGGAGTACGAATCGCGTAACAGTAAAATTCGGTAAAGTCAAGTCCAAAAGACGACTTTTAACGTCCATTATGACCAAGGGTTTTTACTTATTTCGAGTCGGTAAAATTATGAAAATTGTAAAGTATTACATTTATTAATTAGTAAAGTAAGTCGTTGATGGGATTATAAATACTGATTAAGATTATGATGTTTATTGATTAAAAAATCCGAAACGAGAGGAAATCGGAGAACATATCTTGTACTTCAGGAAAGTTTACGAACCGTCTCATGATTACTGTTGTGTTGTGGAAATGAATCACTATATACTAGTACAAAATTGATTTTTTACGTCAAATATTTTACATCGCACTTAAAAAAAGATGATATAAATAATTGTTTATACGTCATATTTTTAAATGGCGACATATATTAAGGTTTTGTAGGTACCTTTTACATCGGTTTATAAAAACCCGACGTATATTCAATACGTATACGTCGATTCAATTTTACCCGACGTATAAATACTTAATTTACGTCGTATTTATTAACCGACGTATGAAGTTAGTACATATATATGACGGATTTTTGAACACCCGGCATATAAGATGACATCATATATGACCTATTTTTAAAATCCGAAGTATATAAATTTAAAAATTATATTAGTTTTAGTTAAAAAAGGAGAAAAATAAAATTTTAAAATTAGAGTAAATAGTAGTTACTGATTTGAGTCAATCGACTCTCTTCTTCCCTAAAGCATAGGGGAGAAACTGATTCATCTCACGGGTAATCTTTTCAACCCGATTTCAATTAAGAGAATAATTGTAATTCTTCTACTTGAAGTGTCCTAATTCATCTTGTAATTGATTATTTACCTTTAAGTTTTGAAAGATAGGATTATATATATACATGTATACATGCTGATATATTGGTGTCTTTCTATGTTTCAGCCTCTTTACCTAACTGGGTTCATATTCTCCTCTCCTCTTGCTGTAATCGGTAATCTCTCTCTCTCTCTCTCTCTCACTCTATCTCCCTCCCTTTCCCTCTCTCTCCCTCTTCTATGTATGTGACTGTTTGTATGTATATCGATTCACTCAATGCTAATTTCTCTCTCTAGGCTTCATGTATCTCTCTCTCTCCCTCTCTCCCTCCCTCCCTCTTCTCTCTTCTATGTATATGACTGGCTTGTATGTATACCGATTCTTGCTATGCTAATTTCTCTCTCTGGGCTTCATGTATCTTTATTGTTTGATTCTTGATATCAATAGTCTGTTTTTAGGTTTTTGATGGGGTTCTTATTTGTTGTCTTGTATTTTCAACTGTTAAAATCATGTTTCATATCTTAGTATGAATGAGATCTCTAAACTATTTTAGGTTTCTAAAAATTTCACAGTTAAAAATGTCACACCCCCAACTTAACAAACAAGATAAATATAACTATTACAATATTTAGAAGAAAGTAAACATAACCAAATCCAAGATCTTACAGTTTAGGGTTTGGAACAGCCCAACACTACCATCTATTACAACTGATTTTAATATCGAATCCTCACACAAAACTATCTCTTATTCTACCTGAGCTCGAACATACGCATCAGCGTCACAGGTCTTACGTGCTGTCTGCTTGAATCTAACCATAGCTGCTAGCTGTAATATCAGGGTAAAGCAAGGAGTGAGCCAAATGCTCAACAAGTGCAAAACAATACGGTACAAAGCATAAATCGAGATATATATTAAAGAATGACAATGTGAATACATAACCAATAATGTCAAGAGATAAAACTTTGGGTGATGTCATCATTTGCTTGTATCAAAACATTTTCAAAATCATATCTTAACCAAAATCATTTTATGACGCTACGGATTACAGACGATGATCAGCCGCGAAGTAATCCTGAACCTCGCTGGGTTCTAAAACATTAATGGGATCCCTAGGCAACTTTTAAGCCTACAATATAAGTGTGGAAAGGACTCGCGTCTCAGTCCAGATCCACTATTCAAAGAAAACATTTATTCCCCTTTGGGATTGAAAAAAAATCCACATTTTAATCATTTCAAAAACTGATGCCGATTGATAATAAAATCTCTTAAACAGTAAACATTTTTATCAAGGGATTATAGATCAACTTTGAAATATTAGAAATATGTCACTAAATCTCAAGGCCATGATCCACTAGACTTTACTCTATTAGGGTAACTGAAAGGTTTCCATATACAAGAACTTGGACAAGGAAATTTAGCAAGGCTATTGAATATTATGAAAGAGTAATGCCAAACTAGGCTTAAAGCAAGGATTCTAGGCAAGGTATAGGTATTATAACATCAATAAGATGAGCATCAAAGGTTACAAGAAGACTAGAGGTGTTAAGGTATAAAGTAAGTGACCATTAGCTTAAGGTATATCAGGATGTCAAACTTTAGGGTAAGAAAGAGGGGTATCAATCAATCAAGAACAACTTTGATGGATATCTGGCTTTTAGGTATCAAGGTAATGTTTCTATAGGAGTTCAAGCATCAGGGTGAGATATCAATACTTTAGGAATCATTAGCATGATAATCAAGAGGATCAATCAAGTATTATAACGACTCTTTATTTTATCATGGCATACCAATTACTTTAATATACGATCATGATAAGACTTTTGATCTACTTGCAATACATACTTGAGGGTTCATGGCATTTCTATATAATTCAAAGATAAACTTAAGAAACGCTTGGTTCAAGTGTATCAAAATGACTCAGGATAATCGCATCATTATATATGAACTATTTGTAGTGATTACGAAAGACAGGTTGAATCACTAGGCTTGAGAAAGGCTGGTCTGGTCTGGCTGGTAGGAGCAAATGGAAGCTTCACTCGACCTTTATGGCAAGTTTACCCTCGTCTCGAGATCCTACATAAATAATAATAATCCTCATTATAATATATTCTCACCAACTCATCCTATTTACAACCTGAAATTAAACACAAATGGCACTTAGGCCTATATGCACGCAATTTTTATTCATCTTATAAATATAATTGTACACATAGCCACATATACTCACATATCATATTTTAATACCAAATAATATCAAATACACCATAATACAACACTAGGCTTGGATGATCTCGACTCACAACTTAAGTCACTTGGTCGCTATACTAGACATAGTCTCTAAATTTTGGCTTCCTTACTCAATGTGCCTTTACTAAACTATCCAAAACCTATTGACCCTCACTTGGGCCTTTTACTCTACTGGCTTTATACTATCTTGTAACTATAGTGGTCAACCTAGGTCTTACTCCTAAGTTTTCTAAAACTATGTGATAAGTGAAAGTGCTCACTGGAGTAAATTTCAGAATGACATCTATGGTTTCTTGAGTGCATTAGACACCCTTAAACTACAATTTTACCTCCAAAACTTTTACACTAGACTCTTCTGACCATAAGGCATCTCCCAAACTTGATGTAGCTCAAGGGCCTAGCTTGGGCCTCCTTGGGCCTAAGCTTAAAGTCCATGGTTCCCCTGTTTTTCTGGGCAGAAAACGCCCTGACTTGAACTAACTTATGGCACATGGTTCTTACTCAATTCCTATTAACTATGGTTGAAAAAACTTCTCTGACACTTCCTCTAACTAAGGCCCAACAGGGCCTAATGAGGGCCTACCCATGACATGGTCAAAACTTCCTATTTCTAAGTTGCAACAAAACTGTCCCCTGCTGGACAGATTTTGTGATTCCACTTGTGCACCTAACCAAATGACTTGCAAACCTCCAACCAACACCTAAAACCTTTTATATACTCCTAATGCTAGCTTCTGGTTGCTTGGGGTCTCAAAGTGCACAACAATGACATGGTCAAAACTCACTCTAAACCTCAGGGTACTAAACTGATTTTCTGCAAAAACTAAGACTCTCCTTCCTCCAAGGTTTTTACTTGACAAGCTCAACCACCAACAACTCAAATACCCAAACCATGACTTAACTATGGTGATCTACTGAACTAACTCCCTTACACTCAAAATAATCTTGGTGGAGATCATCCTTACCTAAGGTGCAACATGGAAAACAAAGGAAATCACATTACACAATTTACAAGTCATCAAGTTTTTGAAAATAACTAGTTATATATTCTTATAAAATATATATACGAATTATTACCACATATAAAGGAGCACTAATCAAGATTAACACCTTATCCCTACTGAAATTAAAGCTTACTAACAAAATCTTTCCAAATGATCAAAATCTTCCAACATTCCAAGAGAAATCTACATGCATGCATGACTTCGAGTCTTACAAACCAAAACAACATATTTTCTAAATGTATTTTACCATGATATCGACATGCAAGCCTAGCATTAGCTATATCTAGATGATCACTTAGCATGTAAAGGGTTTTATCACGTTTTTGATCAAAAATTTATGTTATCACCACCAAAACACATAAAAATGAAACAAGGCAATAAAATATTCTCAAGAACCATTCATTCGGCTCCCTCAAGGTCATGGCCGAATGAAGTGGAATGGAAATGGCCATTCAACATCAAGAGTCTCTTCCTCAAGACTTGGCATTTCACCATTCCTTGTAGTTCTCTCAAAAACAACCTTAAATCCATAAGAATCAAGATTGTACTTTGAGTCCCAACTAAAACTTTGACATACAAACTTAAAACTTAAACTTTTCACTCAAAACTCTTTGAATTATATATGATCATGATATAGGAAGTAATATTTACTTGTATGAAAGGTGGGAGCTTGGATGAGGAATGAAGAAAAGAGGAGGGGGTAGGGTTTCGGCTGAAAAACCGAGAGGAGAGGGGGAGGGCCGAGAGGAGAGGGGGAGGGAGGAGGAGTGTGGAAATGGTGGAGTGAAAGTGGAGTGTTTGTCATGTTTACTTGGTTTTTATTTGCCCACAAGTGAGTGGATGAGAGAAATTACAAGAATAATCTTCCATCATAGTTAGGTAGATTTGCATGCAAGGACAAAATGGTAATGTGACTAGTAGAATGAAAGTGAGTGGGGTTGGAAATGCCTTCCTTGCCCCTTGGTTGAATAGAAGAGAATTTGCATGCAAGGGTAACCATGTAATTTGATAATTATTAAGCAACTAATTTTCAAAGATTTATTTTTATATAATAAAATAAAAGTTCAAAAATTATAAATTTTATACCATAAAATAACTTGGATTTTTAGTGATTTTATAAAATCACTTTCAAAATTTGTGAACAAAATATCTTTTAAAAGAAAATTTCTCCAAGGTTTAGAATATTCCTTATAAATCAAAAATAAAGGAAATAAATAAACTTTTGCTTTGAAAAATCATCTACTACACATAAACAAATTTTATAATGCAGAAATTCTCACTAACACAAACGTACAATCATATAACATATTTACTTTCGGCTTTAATATTATACCAAATCCACAAATATTATTACATGAAAATGTCGGTCGTAACAAAAAAGCTTTTGATTTTGTTATATTTTGGTTCTGGTAATTTTCTATAATTTTATTATTATTTGCATAACATTATAGATTAGATTTAATGTGGTTGCTAATCTTGGTTTGAAAGGGATATTAATTTAATATATAAATTTGTTGGTTTTTAAAAAAATTTAATGTTCAATTTTTGTTGATTTTTAATTTAATCTTGCTTGTTTTATTTGTTGATTTTTTTAGTGTGATAAATAATAATTATTTTTTGGTTGTGCTTTAATGGTGATTAGGATGATGCTTTTATTAAGATAATTTGAATTAAGTTATAAAATAGCTAGTTTCACTTTAACTAATATGTTATTAAATAATATTGTTGTGGCTTTTAAGAAATGGTATCTAAAATTAATAACACACTATAAAGAAAAAATCCTACCTAATTCCTAGTAATAGTGAGCTTATATTTTAGACCAAAAGAATCTATAATTTTAGAATACATGTTTCTGACTTTAGATTTAACTTATGTGTCCACATTACATTTAAAATCTAGAATTTAGAACATAACAATGCAAATAATTTGGTAAATAGTACTAAATATTAATGATCATATAATTTAATTATGGCCTTTATTGCGTTGTTGTAGTAAATCATCATGGACCGCTGTACATGGATGTACAAAATTTCGCGTGCAACCGCTGACTATATTAATGCTGATTATATTAATGGTGTAAATGACTTTATCGAGTGCGTGATTCTATATTTGAAAAAAAAAAAAAAGAAGAGGGAAAAGAACAAATGATCTTATGTCCCTGCCATGATTGTAATAATTTTAAAAAGTACCGTAATGTTGATACAGTCCGGAATCATCTTTTTCGTTGTGGGTTTAAAGAGGGTTATGTGAAGTAGATTTGGCATGGTGAAGAAGTACACTCTACTAGGACCTCGGGTACAAAACTTGGAAGGAGTAAGATAATATGGTTAGTAATGACGAAGAAGATGTGGAGAATGATAGGATACATGAGATGATACAAGATATGGAAGATCATTTCATGCACCAACCAGACATCCTTAATAATTTGATTGACAATTCCAAGAAATTGTTGTATTATATCCGAGACCCCGTTGATTCAAAGTGTTCTATTGTTCTTCAAAGTAAGAGACTTATTCTTGGGATTTAAAAATGTTGAAGACGAGGATGAGTATGACCAATTTGATGAAAATCCTCCTTTCTCAATGGATTTTCCCAATTCAAATGGAAACGAGGTTGTGGATGTCGATTATTTACGTAATGACCATGATGAAGGACTATGGATTGATCGCCAAGTATGAATGGCATGATTATAAATTATTGTATTAGAAATTAAACTTTACAGTAAGATATAAATTAAAACATAATGGATTTTATAAATTATTGCATAAAAAATTTAGTTTATAGTAAATACAAATTGCTCTTATGTTCGTCCAGAGCATTATTGTATGCGCTCACTATCTTTATAGAGTGTTGGATAAATTAATTGGTTATGGGATCCTAATGCATGTATCTTAAAAATTATATTCTATTTTTCAGTCAAATACACTTTGCATATCAGTTTGCTAAAGCATATGGATATTATTGAATAACTGGATCTTGTTTGAAAAAAATGTCTCTGAGGAACGCTAACTAGGGATGCATATTCCTCTGTCTCCTTTACATATGCAGTATGTGAATCAACAGTACTTTATCATCCCGCTTTGCTCTGCAAGTTGGTAGGACCTTATATGAAGTTAAGCTTATATTGTCGTGTTTCACTAGAAATAGAAATTAGGATGTTCCGTGTTTATGACAATGTGGGATTACAGTATCAACCTAAATTAAAGAGAACATTACAGGCAGCTTCATGTCTTTTAGAAAGACAGAAACCTGCTTAGTTGATCCTACACTACTAATTAGTACTCCTGATTTTGTTGTTTAAACACTGCAATTTCTATAAGTCAAGTGAGAGATATGGCATTACTTTTAGAAATTAATATTTATAAAAATATTAATTTCTACCAGTAAATTTATAGGTCCCTGAAAATATCAAATTTATAAAAGTGATTTCTGTGAACTTAATAAGAGAATTTTAATAAGAGAAATTTTATTCAACTTTGTGCAAATCTTTGTTAGTAATTTGTATTTTTATTTGAACTTGCAGGGCACTTAAAAATTTTGTCCATATTGGAATAGCTTTATATAAGTCAAAATCAAACCAGGTCACAAAGGTTAGTTTACGAGATTTGTTAAGCTCTTTATTTATAAATCTACTTTAATTCTGCAATTCTTTTACATAATATAGTCACGAAAAGGTAGTATAGTTAAACAACAGTAAATTCATTTATAGGGTACATTTGCAGGGATTTTATTAGGTTTCTCTGATAGTCAATCCTAAGGCTAACATTTAAGTTGTATGCAGATATTATTTGAACTTTTATATTTCTTAGCATATTATATACCTTAACAGACTAGGATGAACTTCTGTGTTATTGCACGAAAGTGATAATATAGCATATATATATTTAATTATATTGATGAGTGTAGAGCCAACCTTGGACAGTTTTCGATGAGAAAATAAATGTATAGATAAAGTTATGAAAATGTAGGTACCAAATACCCAAACTAGACCTCTGCGATATTAGTACAAATTCAACTGCTCCCTTGTCAAAAAACAAAAGAAGGTCTGATCATTTTGTAGAATTTTAAATATTACAGATGTTACTATTTGATGTCTTGATCTGAATACCTGAAGCCTGTTAGAGTGGTCGGCCACTGCTTCATATTCTTGTATTTAGGCGGTGATGTGATCAAGAACATTAGGTCATTCCAATCAAGTTTTTGCTCATCTGAGACAACATAAACTTGACCATATCCTTGAAAATCATTACATGCCATGGCATACTGTGATAAACCCTGTTATACGGTGTACTTATACTAAATGGTAGTTTGCTTTCTCAATTGAGTATCACAACATATAGATGTAAAAGACAAAATAATGCAACAAAGTACAATACTCAATCTTTAAAATAATGCAACAAAGTTTTTGACATAAGCATGACAAAAGGGAAGGAATTGTTGGATGATTGTAAACCACACAAAGTTCAAGGTTAGAAAGGTAATTAACCAAAAACAAAACCAAAACAACCTAGCTAGCCAAAACAAATCAAAGCAAACACAAAAATTTTCATTTCTTCAACATTGCTCTCGGCTTTTTCTTCTTTTCAAAGGAAGAAAAATCAAAAATCAAGTTCCAAGCATTGTTAAATCACAAGGTAATTATCTAAGGTTCCTTGTACATAGATATGAATGTCCTATAAGTTTAAGCTTCTAATTCCTTCACAATCTCTTCCATTAATTCAAGGAAGAAGATGGTGAATAGTAACTTTCAAAAAATAACTGTAGTTTTCTTGAATTTTTATGAAAGTTTAAGGTTATACAAGCAAGGATCAAGGTTCTTTAGGCATTCAAAGCTCTTGTGTTGTGTTAAGAAGCTTCAAGGAAGGTATAATCTCTTAACCAAGCTTTGTTATTGAATGTTAAGAGCATAATATGAGTGTTATAGTTCATGAGAGGCTTGATGGTTGTGTATGTAGAGATTAGTTGGTTTTGGGATGTCTTTGGAGTTGTAAATCTTGGTTGTTGATTAATGAACTTAAGTGTAGTTTAAATTCATGATAAAGAATAGTATAAATTGTTAATGTTGAGTTGTTGGGGCTGTTATGATAAAGTATGGATGGAGTTTTGATTGGGTTGTGATTGTGGGTTGATTGGTGATGGTTTGGTGTTGAATTGGAATGGTATAAAATTGGGAAATCGCGTAAACATAGCCGTCGTAATGTCCGATTTACTTTAGACTGCTTTTGTTCATAACATTAGGACCCGAGAACTCCCTGCTAGGTTTTGACCATTGCCATGTTTATATAGTTCATGTTACGAGCTTCGTTTTGATATGTGGTTCGTTTGATTCCGATGGACGGTTTAGGAGAAACGGCCGTTTTAAGTAACGACGTTTCGTGAACGAACCCTTACCCCTCGCCTTACTTTGAAACATAGGTTAAAGACCTTAAAAGACTAATTGAAGTATGAAACATTTATGTAAGGTGTAATAGGAAGTTGGTAAGACACTCGCGAAGGAATCGCCTTAAAACTCGTAATGGTTAAATTATTAAAAATGGTGGAGCCGAGGGTACTCGAGTGACTTAAGAGAAGCAGTAAGCGCAAAACGAGCGTTAGAGTCTGAGTTGGTTAGAGTATAGATTTACAAGTGACTTTGGTTTAATTCCAACTTACTTGTTGCTTATAGGTTACCAGACTCGTCCCGAGCCATTCGTAACCCCCAGTCGCTCAGGCAAGTTTTCTACCCGTTATACTGTTGTTGTGATGTATATGCGTATATGCATGATCTTGCGATAAATGCATATTTGTTATTAGCAAATTCTTGCGATATATTGTAGCATGTGATATGGTATATATGCATGCTTGTTTCATATTCTTGGATTATATATCTGTTGGTTAAAATGCTTACAGTTGCATAATACCTATGCTAGAGATAAGCGGTATTGAGTTTACCCTTAGTATAGGGGATCAAAAGGTGAACATACTTCTAAACCGGGAGTCGATGTTCCCGAGTATAATATATATATTTTTTATATATATATGGTTATAGTTTTCAAAACTATTAATCGAATAAGGTTTATTCGATAACTTTAACTTTATTTTATTATTGAATATTATTTCGAATATTCATCCGAGGACTTATGACTCCTTTATTTTATTATTGAATATTATTTCGAATATTCATCCGAGGACTTATGACTCCTTTATTTTATTATTGAATATTATTTCGAATATTCATTCGAGGGCTTATGACTCAGTTATATTATTAATGATTATTAATTGAATATTCATTTGAGGATGTATGACTCCGTTATTTTATTTAATGAATATTATATATAATATTCATTCGAGGTATAATGACTCCGCTTATTATTTAATAATATTCTTTATTTTATTAAAGAATAATGTTTCGATAATTAAACTTATTTTCGATTATTCAAATAAAGATAGTACTTTCGTATAAGTATATCTTTGGTTATTTAATACTCATTTCAAGTATAAGTCTTACAACTTCTACTTCAATTATTTGTATAAAGATTATTCTTTATGGGAATATTATTTAAATAATAATATTCAGATATTTCTTTCATAATTGGGACTGATTTATTTCATAAATCAGCATTACTCCAAACATTCTTAAAAATGTTTTCGAGTCTTCAAAATGAATTTAAAAAGGGTAGAGCGGATCCCAAAACTTATTTTCAAATTCAAGATCTTCCATTTTAAGGGGACTTGAATACTCGCTCAAAAATCTAAGGGATCCGGCTCTGTGGTGTATTTTACATTCGCAACAAGGTTGCAGTTTTGGTAAATGAATTGATTACTTACCCAACGTTCGGGAAGTAAGTCCATCTATCGAGTCGGCATAAGCAACATGGGCTCAGTGGGCGTCCATGATAGTGTAAGTGGCTCAGTGGGAGTCCATCAAATGCATAAGTGGCTGAGTGGCAGTCCAGCATAAGGTCCTATTGAGACCAGGGTGATGACCAGTGGGGAATTCGTCCATCTACTAGTAGAAAAGGTTACTTATTGGTATCTTTGCCTGATCAGCAAGATATCAGGTTTATGCCAAAATTCTTTCCTTTCCAAATTTATTAAATATTGCAATTCTGTTCATACTTTACATGACAGAGGTTTTCAGGAAACGTATGTATATATATATAGGTGTATATATATATCGGGACTTAATGAAGTATATCATAACTTCATTTCCTTCTAAATATTTCAAAGATTGAATCTATTCAAGTCTTATCTTGTAGTCTCATCAGTGTGATGAACTTTTGAAACTAATTATAACTTGAACGGTGGTAGTTCAAGTAGTATTTGGAAAAGATATAAGTATATTGGAGTATCTTGTAACTTCATCTTTTAAACTTATATCTAGTAAATGATTATCTTATGCATGACAAAGACTTTCAGAAAAACGTTGAGACAAGGTTAGATATATGAGATCACCTTGCAATGATATTTTTTTATACAGTTATAAACTGGAACTTTGTGTATATTATACATGGAAGAGGACTTCCAAGATTTTGAAAAGTATACATACATATATACTGAATATTTTGCGACTTGGTCGCGTTAAGATATCAACTTGGTTCATTTCTTCTTGACCAAGACTTTCATGAGTACTATGAGAATGCTCATATATTGTAAATCACTATACATATTATTTTGGTGGGCTTGTTGCTCACCCTTGCTTTCTTCTTTCATCACACAACATCAGATAGACAAGATGAACAGGACCAAGCTCCCAATTCGTGAGTGGATAGGAAACGTTCCGCAGTTTCCTATAGGCGTTGATGTCGCTGTAGCTGAGGTAGGAACTACCAATAGGCTAGGCTTTCAACTTTTGATGTACCAGATTATGTATATTTATGAATTGTAATAATGGCAAAGAAATGTAAATTTATTCAGAAACCTTTTTAAGGTGTATTGACATATAATTGTGGAATAAAATGACTTGTGATTATTTTTGGATATTCATCTCTGAGACTATAACTTGTGGTGTGTGTGTTTATTGTGGGGTCACAGTACAGAGTAGTTGATTGTGTATTAAGATTGGGTGTTATTAAGGGAAATGGAACTCGTGATAACCCGGATCCCCGACCCCGGATTTGGGGGTGTTACAGAAATGGTATCAGAGCTAAGCGTTATAAACCTCAGAGATGATGTGGCGTTAAGATAATAAGTTCACTAAGATAATAAGAACTCTTGCCAAGTTCATAGTCGGGCTACTTAACGTAGTACTGACAGTTAAAACCCTTACGGGAACCCTTATAAATATCGTGATAGAAGCGTAGTTCGTTATCGTATATGGTAGCTGGACACCGAACCCTGAGGTTGAGGAGTAACAATGCGATGATGTTTTATTACTAATTGGAGATCGGATTGTGGATCCGATAGAGATCCTAACGCAGGACCGGATGATATTGATATTGAGGATGTAGCGATTGAGGATGTTGTCCTAGAAGGGATAGTTGCTGAGGAGGATCCCATGGAGGATCCTGACAAGAATGAATAAAGGACCACTGATGAATTGATGACCATGGTTAGGTCGACTACCAGAGGTAGGATTGGCCGGTCACTACCGGAGGTTCATTCAAGTTTGTAAAGATAGTAGCCCCTTTGAAGCGGCTTACTCGTAAGACTAAGAAGTTTGAATGGACAGAGAAATACGAGAAAAGATTTTAACAACTAAAGCAAAGGTTGGTGGTGACCCATATGTTGGCGTTGCCGGATGAAAAAGGAGATTTTGTGAATTGTAGTGACGCTTCGCATAAGGAATTAGGGTGCTTCTTATACAGCACAGCAAGGTAATCGCGTACGCATCAAGATAATTAAGGGAATATAAAATTCGATATCCCCACCTATGAGCTTGGGCTCATGGCAATAGTTTTGCCCTAAAGATTGGAGGCACCACTTATATGAAGAGAAGTGCGGGATTTACACAAACCATAGGAGCTCTAGTACATTTTTACGTAGAAAGAGCTCAACATACGCCAGAGGAGGCGGTTAGAGCTAATCAAGAATTATGATTGGGAGATTCTTTATCATTCGGGGAAAGCCAATATGGTGGCTGATGCCCTTAGTAAAAAAGAGAGACTCAAGATTATAATGTCTTTGGGAGAGTTATAAGAGATTTTGAGAAAAT
This sequence comes from Apium graveolens, assembly GCF_009905375.1. Lineage (NCBI taxonomy): Eukaryota > Viridiplantae > Streptophyta > Magnoliopsida > Apiales > Apiaceae > Apium > Apium graveolens. The sequence continues at coordinate 224,350,460 of NC_133652.1, forward strand.
GGAAATAGAAGTGAAGGTAACCGGAGCCGGTACCGAAAAGATGTTTGAGATTGCAATACAACCCGAATTATTGGAAAAGAACATATTGTGCGAGAAAAAGTGAAGAATGAAGGCAGAGAGCCAACAAATAGATATGAGATTAATACCGAGAAAAATGATAAGGGAATAATGAGGTATTCCTATAGAATTTGGGTTCCAAATGTTGAAGAGCTTAAAGATGAGATCTTAGATGAAAGTCATAGTTCAAGGAATAAGATTAAGGGCAAACCCTGAATGTGATAGTCAGGGAGGACGCCATCAAGATAGAAGGAACCCATAACATAATGAAGTGGAAAATGAGGATTTTAACGTATAAGATAACCCCAAGTATGGGAGAAGGATGAAACATTTCATACTAAGGAAATAGAAAGTCGAGTAAGGAAAGGAGACCCGAGACGGTACTCCTATACGGCAATTCATGGACCTGTCTAAAAAGAACTTAGACTATTATCCCCAACCACCACCTTGAGGAAACAATGCGGTAGGAAATTCTTTCATGACCTTTAAGTCGCTAAGCTCTTAGAGTTCTAAGGAACAAGCTGACCCAGTCGAGGCAAGAGCCTGGCTAAAGGAAATATAGGAATCATTTGAGATTCTAAATGATTGACGAACCACAAAAGACTGTTTTTGTCACTTACCCTCCTAAGAGAGAGACCACCCGCTGGTGAAAGACCAAGGAAGGCACGGAGCAAGAAATTATAATAAACTGATTAAAGTTCAGTCAATTGTTTTCAGGAAAGTACTTCCCAAGGTTATGGAGATAGTGTAAAAGCTTTAGAGCCAGAACAAAGGCGGACGAGTATGATGAATTATGAATATAAGTTGTAAAAGTTGTCAAGATTCGTTCTGAGGACACGAATCCAGAATGACGGGATATTTGAAATCAATGCTTATGTTGCGTTGGTTCATGAAATAATTATAAGAGAAAGGAAAATAAAAAGAAACTGAAGTGGAAAGGAATATTAAGGCAATAGAGTTTGAGGAATGATAAGGGAGTTGGGTATGAGGAAACCCTAAAGAATCATAGTAATAGAAATAGAAAAGTATATAATCGTCAGGATGAGGGTGATTCACCATGAGTTAAAATTGATGGTTGAAGGCATAAGAGATACATATATTTTATCCCCTGTAAGTTGGGAGGATTCGAGGAAACCTTGAGATAGTTCGAAGGATAAATAATGAGACGCGGATAGACTGGGGAGACAAGGAAGTAAGAAAATTAGGAAAAATTGGATGAAGGAAGTGACCTTCAAGAATGTGAAGTGTAAGACCGGCGGCTTGATACCCAAAAAGGGAGACGCCATGTATGAAAGATATCCCAACATTGAGGTGACTGTTGAGATAAACAACAAAAGTAAATAAGGAATTATTAAGAAGAGGTTCACGTTGAACACGACCAATATCTTCCAGAACATCCTTGTTATCGTTACCAAATTAGGCAAGAAAAGCGGATAACCGTTGTTATCTTTTGGAGGCCATATTGATTGACCTCATTTTGAATACAGATGTTATTGTGAAAATTAGGCATATACTATCGAGGTGGGAATGATTGAATAAGACACCCTTAACAGGGATATATGACTTGATTTATCCATGGAAGGATGCGTGTACCTTTTTAAAGGTGGAATTAAGGATAGAACATCGGTAACTTAAAACGAATCCTAGGGGAATGCCTAAAGGTTGGCATTTCACCCTTAATAGGGATAGTATGAGTTTTGACAGTATGAATTGGAAAGTATTAAGGTAATAACAACCTTTAAGGATCAGTGGAGAAATTTTTCAGAAGTATATAGACAATGGTTCTAGTAGTAGTAAATGGTATTTTGATATGCCCTGTATCTAGGGAATACAGGAGGAACGATTGAAGGATAACCTTAGAGGTTTTATAAGGAGAAAGGTAATATTCAAAATTCTCAAGAATAGAAATGTTGATAAAGGAAATATGACGTAATTATAATGATGCCAATTGGGGCACGTGTTAAACCACGAGAAAGTATGGATCAAACCAGTAAAGGTCAAAATTGTTCAGGGCAATTAGGACCTAAGATAAAAGATGTTCTAAGTACGATCGAGAGTCAGTCGCGATAGTGATTAACCTCTCAAGACTGAGGCAATAACTTATGGAAAATAGTGATTTTTTTTTACTCATCAGATTTTAAGGAAAACATCTTCACATAAGCTGTGATTGAAATGAGGTAGAAAATTTATTTGGAGGTGGTTAAGATGACATTGACTGTAAGGAAATTTTACTATCAGGAAAGGCCAAAGAGGTGGCCGACACTTTAAAGGTAAGAGGATAATTATAGGCGCGTGTGCCAAATGAATACAGTGATGATGGTTAAAGCTATGAAGGTTGTATTATGGTTTGGAAGATTGACATTCCTTCTGATGACTGTGCAATACCCAACCGTAATAGTAGTTGGTAAAGGTTTAATTCGTGTAATCGCCATGAGCGGGCTATCTATCTTAGAAGGTCCTATCTTGAGAATAAGCCAGGACCATATTTCAAAAAGGACCAAACAAACCTTTGAGTTAAGTCTTCTATTGAAGGCATATGATTAAGAATGGTATTAACCTGCTATCGTTGCTTTGATTGAAACTCTTCTGCAATTTTATCTGCTTCATGTCATGTATGTATGTCAGGATCAGGAGTGTTCTTCATGAATCATGAATGGTGATTATGTTACCTCCTTAGAAGGATTTGATACGACATGTATGGACTCCGTATGGTTAGATATTAAGATTTCATGGAACGTGAATGACGACAGTAGGACAGTAGTGGACCATAGTAATGTAGCAATGATTTTGCGAGTAATGAGCTGATTACAACCGTGAGAGTTGTATTGGAATGGAGGTTGAGATTAAGTACCACTAATCAGGTCATGTTGACGTATAAGTTATCTTTGATAGAAAAACTAGGTCAATTATTTACCTATTGAGTATCCATTCCTTCTTATCAATAGGGAGTCGTGTTACTATACGAGGAAGGTTGCGATGCAAGCATAGAATTCAAGTAATGATGATGTCTAGAATGAGATCCCAGATTCGATTTTCGATATCAAGGGAGTTTCAAAGGTGATTGTGTATAAGCTCGAGGAAGAGCATGGGTCCATAGAATGATGGACGGAATAGCAAAAATATTTAGGCATGTGAAATACGATGTTATAATACTTATATGTTTTGTTCTCCTATGACAAACCTCTATAGTTCAGAGGTAGGTTCCAAGCCAGATATTTTGTGGCAGTATATTTTTTCATATATACAATTCTCTTCAGTTCGTCCTTTTCTCTTCTTTTTATTTCATATAAACTGAGAAGAACAACCCTTCCAGAAGGGGAGGTATTGCCGAATGACTATCTATCTTTGTGATAGAAGCCTAGTAGGATACCACATGTTGTTTAATTGCTTGTCAAGTACTAAAGGCTGGCCACCTTCTGTACTAACTATGCAATAGAACAAGTGTTCATGATCATAGTGATCTCTCAACAAATTCCTTTACTTCTATATGATTGATCAAACTTTGGGAAATAGAAACAGCTGAAAAAGGAGTAGTAAAGTTATGGTGGTATTCAGAATGGAAACACATTCGTGATACTAAGGTTGACGTGGTTATTAAAAGGTTATAGAACGCTAACGAGCAGAAGTATAACCAGTATAATATTAGGAACGGAAGGTAGTAGTGATTACGAACTGGAAAAGAATGGGTATTGAAAAGCAAAAGCTCTAATGCTAAAAGCTATAATGAGAGTCTGTGCAATAGACTTGAAAGAAATTGGAATGATCACTTAACACAGATTGAGTTTTCTTACGATAATAGATCATATGTCATTATCGAGATGTCGCCTTATGAGATCCTTGAGGGAAGATAATGTCGATCTCCCTTATGTTAGGATGAAGTTGTAGAGCGCAAGATGCTCGGACCAGCAGTGGTCCAAAGGACCAAGGATATGATAGATCTAATCAGAGGACGGCTGGTAGTAGCCCAAGATGGACATGATAAGTATGTTGATTTGACACGAAAGGACAAAGAGTATGAAATAGGGGACCGAGTAATGTTATAGGTATCCCTTGGAAAGGATTGATGAGGTTCGGAAAGAAAGGAAAGCTAAGTCTACAAATTGTTGGACCCTTGGATATATTAAGACGTTTGGGAAGTTAGCATATGAACTAGCCCTACCCCCGAACATGTAGCAAGTCATAACGTGTTTCACGTATCAATGTTAAGGAAGTGTAATTCGGATGCCAGATAAATAGGGGCATATGAGCGCATAGGCATGTGACCAGACATAACCTATAGGGAGCAACCAGAAAGGGTTATAGATTGAAAAGGAACAAGTGCTTAGGAGAAGGGTTATCAAACTAGTCAGAGTTTGATGGAAGTACCACAATGTGGGAAAATTTACTCGAGAGTTAGAAAGTGCAATGTTAAGAAAGTATCCCTATTCATTTTCTATCTGATTCCGGGACGGAATCCTTTTAAGGAGGGGAGACTGTAATAACCCCAATTTTTGGAAAATTTTTAAAACCCTTATGAATAGTGTTTTTGCTGAATGAGAAAACTTTTCATGCCACACTAGGTAGGGCTTCTTTTATGGATATTCTGAGATTTTATTGGCACTCTATATGACATATAAGTGTATGCAAAGATCGTCAGAATCCAATTCCAAACACTTTGATTTTTCCCGGAAATCCACTAGATACAGAAAGAATTGAGTATAAGGTAACAGGATAGAAAGGATTTAAATTAAAGGATTATAAGAGAGGATCATAAAAGGAATATAATGTATTGAGAAAGGTTAAGGGAACCCAAGTAATAAGATCCCAGATATGATCTCTCAAACGATAAACGAGAACAAAAGATAAGCGAACCGTAAAATAAATAAGTGACCAAGAGACAAGCTTGTACAAGAAGCCAAGGATTGTGACATCATCAAATCACAAGGTGTGGACAAGTGGAAGCATTATGACATATGCAAGGTGACATAAGCATGACAAAAGGGAAGGAATTGTTGGATGATTGTAAACCACACAAAGTTCAAGGTTAGAAAGGTAATTAACCAAAAACAAAACCAAAACAACCTAGCTAGCCAAAACAAATCAAAGCAAACACAAAAATTTTCATTTCTTCAACATTGCTCTCGGCTTTTTCTTCTTTTCAAAGGAAGAAAAATCAAAAATCAAGTTCCAAGCATTGTTAAATCACAAGGTAATTATCTAAGGTTCCTTGTACATAGATATGGATGTCCTATAAGTTTAAGCTTCTAATTCCTTCACAATCTCTTCCATTAATTCAAGGAAGAAGATGGTGAATAGTAACTTTCAAAAAATAACTTTAGTTTTCTTGAATTTTTATGAAAGTTTAAGGTTATACAAGCAAGGATCAAGGTTCTTTAGGCATTCAAAGCTCTTGTGTTGTGTTAAGAAGCTTCAAGGAAGGTATAATCTCTTAACCAAGCTTTGTTATTGAATGTTAAGAGCATAATATGAGTGCTATAGTTCATGAGAGGCTTGATGGTTGTGTATGTAGAGATTAGTTGGTTTTGGGATGTTTTTGGAGTTGTAAATCTTGGTTGTTGATTAATGAACTTAAGTGTAGTTTAAATTCATGATAAAGAATTGTATAAATTGTTAATGTTGAGTTGTTGGGGCTGTTATGATAAAGTATGGATGGAGTTTTGATTGGGTTGTGATTGTGGGTTGATTGGTGATGGTTTGGTGTTGAATTGGAATGGTATAAAATTGGGAAATCGCGTAAACATAGCCGTCGTAATGTCCGATTTACTTTAGACTGCTTTTGTTCATAACATTAGGACCCGAGAACTCCCTGCTAGGTTTTGACCATTTACATGTTTATATAGTTCATGTTACGAGCTTCGTTTTGATATGTGGTTCGTTTGATTCCGATGGACGGTTTAGGAGAAACGGCCGTTTTAAGTAACGACGTTTCGTGAACGAACCCTTACCCCTCGCCTTACTTTGAAACATAGGTTAAAGACCTTAAAGGACTAATTGAAGTATGAAACATTTATGTAAGGTGTAATAGGCAGTTGGTAAAACACTCGCGAAGGAATCGCCTTAAAACTCGTAATGGTTAAATTATTAAAAATGGTGGAGCCGAGGGTACTCGAGTGACTTAAGAGAAGCAGTAAGCGCAAAACGAGCGTTAGAGTCTGAGTTGGTTAGAGTATAGATTTACAAGTGACTTTGGTTTAATTCCAACTTACTTGTTGCTTATAGGTTACCAGACTCGTCCCGAGCCATTCGTAACCCCCAGTCGCTCAGGCAAGTTTTCTACCCGTTATACTGTTGTTGTGATGTATATGTGTATATGCATGATCTTGCGATAAATGCATATTTGTTATTAGAAAATTCTTGCGATATATTGTAGCATGTGATATGGTATATATGCATGCCTGTTTCATATTCTTGGATTATATATATGTTGGTTAAAATGCTTACAGTTGCATAATACCTATGCTAGAGATAAGCGGTATTGAGTTTACCCTTAGTATAGGGGATCAAAAGGTGAACATACTTCTAAACCGGGAGTCGATGTTCCCGAGTATAATATATATATTTTTTATATATATATGGTTATAGTTTTCAAAACTATTAATCGAATAAGGTTTATTCGATAACTTTAACTTTATTTTATTATTGAATATTATTTCGAATATTCATCCGAGGACTTATGACTCCTTTATTTTATTATTGAATATTATTTCGAATATTCATCCGAGGACTTATGACTCCTTTATTTTATTATTGAATATTATTTCGAATATTCATTCGAGGGCTTATGACTCAGTTATATTATTAATGATTATTAATTGAATATTCATTTGAGGATGTATGACTCCGTTATTTTATTTAATGAATATTATATATAATATTCATTCGAGGTATTATGACTCCGCTTATTATTTAATAATATTCTTTATTTTATTAAAGAATAATGTTTCGATAATCAAACTTATTTTCGATTATTCAAATAAAGATAGTACTTTCGTATAAGTATATCTTTGGTTATTTAATACTCATTTCAAGTATAAGTCTTACAACTTCTACTTCAATTATTTGTATAAAGATTATTCTTTATGGGAATATTATTTAAATAATAATATTCAGATATTTCTTTCATAATTGGGACTGATTTATTTTATAAATCAGCATTACTCCAAACATTCTTAGAAATGTTTTCGAGTCTTCAAAATGAATTTAAAAAGGGTAGAGCGGATCCCAAAACTAGTTTTCAAATTCAAGATCTTCCATTTTAAGGGGACTTGAATACTCGCTCAAAAATCTAAGGGATCCGGCTCTGTGGTGTATTTTATATTCACAACAAGGTTGCAGTTTTGGTAAATGAATTGATTACTTACCCAACATTCGGGAAGTAAGTCCATCTATCGAGTCGGCATAAGCAACATGGGCACAGTGGGCGTCCATGATAGTGTAAGTGGCTCAGTGGGAGTCCATCAAATGCATAAGTGGCTGAGTGGCAGTCCAGCATAAGGTCCTACTGAGATCAGGGTGATGACCAGTGGGGAATTCGTCCATCTACTAGTAGAAAAGGTTACTTATTGGTATCTTTGCCTGATCAGCAAGATATCAGGTTTATGCCAAAATTCTTTCCTTTCCAAATTTATTAGATATTGCAATTCTGTTCATACTTTACATGACAGAGGTTTTCAGGAAACGTATGTATATATATATAGGTGTATATATATATCGGGACTTAATGAAGTATATCATAACTTCATTTCCTTCTAAATATTTCAAAGATTGAATCTATTCAAGTCTTATCTTGTAGTCTCATCAGTGTGATGAACTTTTGAAACTAATTATAACTTGAACGGTGGTAGTTCAAGTAGTATTTGGAAAAGATATAAGTATATTGGAGTATCTTGTAACTTCATCTTTTAAACTTATATCTAGTAAATGATTATCTTATGCATGACAAAGACTTTCAGAAAAATGTTGAGACAAGGTTAGATATATGAGATCACCTTGCAATGATATTTTTTTATACAGTTATAAACTGGAACTTTGTGTATATTATACATGGAAGAGGACTTCCAAGATTTTGAAAAGTATATATACATATATACTGAATATTTTGCGACTTGGTCGCGTTAAGATATCAACTTGGTTCATTTCTTCTTGACCAAGACTTTCATGAGTACTATGAGAATGCTCATATATTGTAAATCACTATACATATTATTTTGGTGGGCTTGTTGCTCACCCTTGCTTTCTTCTTTCATCACACAACATCAGATAGACAAGATGAACAGGACCAAGCTCCCAATTCGCGAGCGGATAGGAAACGTTCCGCAGTTTCCTATAGGCGTTGATGTCGCTGTAGCTGAGGTAGGAACTACCAATAGGCTAGGCTTTCAACTTTTGATGTACCAGATTATGTATATTTATGAATTGTAATAATGGCAAAGAAATGTAAATTTATTCAGAAACCTTTTTAAGGTGTATTGACATATAATTGTGGAATAAAACGACTTGTGATTATTTTTGGATATTCATCTCTGAGACTATAACTTGTGGTGTGTGTGTTTATTGTGGGGTCACAGTACAGAGTAGTTAATTGTGTATTAAGATTGGGTGTTATTAAGGGAAATGGAACTCGTGACAACCCGGATCCCCGACCCTGGATTTGGGGGTGTTACACGACGTATATGACATATTTAACCGACATAAAATGCCTATTTTGTACTAGTGATATATATGCATGATGCCATGATTATCCTGAATTTTAATTACAAAATATTATAAGATGAGATTGATTATGCTATAGTAATGTATCATATTATAAATGTTAACACTAATGAGTAGAATGGTATATATATTTTAGACCGAGAGTGGGTTGGTATAATTTATTTAAAAACCCGGAAGTATTTCAGAGAAGTTTGAGATTAATAATTCCTTGTCTATTTTTATTATTTAAGTAAATATTTTAAGGGACTCGATGCCCCCTTGCGGTTTATTAAATACCTCGAACGTTTATTAAATGAATTCATAATATTATTTCACTCAACTTATATATTATTTAGCCAATGGATATTGTTTCAAATATTCATTTAAAAGAGAAAGTATTCATAGATGATTATTTTATTATTAATTTCAAACATTAAATATTTATTAAGGATTAAATTGATTTTATTAAAATATAAATCAGTTGAGAAATATTATTTTAAATATACATTTAAAAGAGAATCATTCGAGACTTGATTATTTAATAATTATAATATAATTATTAAATATTTATTATAGGATTTTATATGATTAAGAATAATAAATCCTATTTTAAAAATATTTTCTGAATTTCGGAAAATCATTCAAGTACTTTCAAATTTTCAAAGAATATAATTTTGACTTATCTTAAGTAATCTGATGATAATGTCAAAAGGAACTCCACCTTTAATATTTATCTGTTAACAACGGTCAACTCACATTATTATAATACTTCGTCCAGAAATTTTCGGAAGTATATATATATATATATATATATATATACCTATCAATAAGCATTACGCATGGGGAACAAATATAAGTTCCAAGTATATGATAGAAATCTTTAAAAGGACTAGAAAGGGTAGACTCTAGTACTACAGGTACTAGGGAGACTACCAAAGGTACCGCAGGCGAAGGTACTATGTGTATTCAGGAACCTGTGAAGTGTGTGTATACCCAATAGGACATATAGCCCAAAGGCGGTCAGGGTGATAACCGGGATAGAAAGGTATCTTCCTTATACTAGTAGAAAAGGTTACAGATTGTACAATACACGATTGATCATCGTACATCAGTGGCCCCGTTGAATGTCCTATTCTTCCATTTTGGAATTGTTATGCAATACTGTAACTAAAGCCCAGGTGCTTAGTTACCGAGAGTATTAGCAATATATTGATGTAAATAAATTCCGACATGAATTAAAATGAGAAGGTGTATATATTAGAAGAATTTGATGATATCCTTATTTAAACTGTCAGAGTTTATTACATCAGCATTTGATATCAGTATTTGACAGAGGTGATGTCATCAGCATTTACCATCAGTATTTGACATCAGCAGTTACTACATCAGAAATTGTCAAGCTGGAAATCAGGAGATATCAAAGGAGAAAATATTTGCAGAGATATGTTGTTGTAGGACTTTACTTATTGTAGCAATCAATAGATGGATATGTATTAGGATTCCTTATTGTATTATATTAGGAATCCTTATTGATTGTAGCTGTGTAGTATATAAGTATAGATTAGGTTTACACTTTATGTGGTTCGAACAATTTTATAGTATTCACATAATCTAGCAACTCTCAAGGATATCTATTCATCCTTTGAGAGAGTATTGTAATCAGTTCTTATACATCAATAATAAAAATTGTTCTTTTAATTGTATCTGTTATTTCAATTTGATTGTATACTAAACAATTGGTATCAGAGCTTGTTGTTGATACATGAATAGTAAGATCCACAGAACAATCACTAATGGAAGACAAGGAAGCACAACAAAATCCCCCACCTCTACTAGCCACAAATCCAATCAGTAATAACATGAGTAGATATGAGGCTATCAAGGTTCCAATTTAAAAGATTCATGAATATCCAATCTGGAAAGTGAAGATGGCCATGTGTCTGGAAGCAACAGATCCTGAATATCTAAACAGGATTTATGATGGTCCCCTACAGGCCCATGAAGCTAGCTATTGATGTTGTTGGCCAAGAGGAAAAGATGGTTAATGAAAAAAGGACTATTCTCCTGAAGATCTTTCATTTATTATGAAAGATGCAAAAGTTAGACATATTTTGCACAGCAGTCTTGACAGTGTCATGTCCAATAGGTTCATTGGATGTAAAACTGCCAAAGAAATTTGGGATACTTTTGAGGTCAAGTTTCAGGGCACCAATGTTATCAAAAAGAGCAGAAGGACAATACTAACTCAAAAGTATGAGCACACTGACTCAAAGTCTGATGAGTCATTGACTGAAATTTATGACAGGTTTCAAAAGCTTATGAATGACTTATCACTAGTTGATTAAGAATATGATCTAGAAGATTCCAACTTGAATTTTCTTCTTGCACTCCCTGAAAAGTGGGACTTGAAAGTTATATCAATAAGGGATAATTATGATCTTGATAAAATATCTCTAGATGAGATCTATGGCATGTTTAAAACTCATTAACTGGAGATGGATCAAAGAAGCAAGAGAAAAGAGCCTAGATCAAGAGAGGTTGCACTCAAGGTTGAAGAGAAACCAAGAGAGAAATCTGGGAGAAAAAGCCACTCCAAAGGCAAGGCTATGATAGCAAAGTCTGATACTGAGTCATCAAACACTGATGATGGCTTAAACTCTGAAAGTGAATCATACATTGAGAGTGATCATGATAATAATAAAGATATTAAACAAATTGATGCTCTATTTGTTAAAGGCATCAAGAGGATGGTCTACAAAGACTTCAAGAAGGGAAAAAGGTTTTCCAGGAAGGGCTCCAATTCCTCAAATACTGAGAGGGGGAATTACAGAAGAAAATCTGATGAGAAAGAGTCAAAATCTGGGAAATATAACAAGTAAAGACAAAGTGCTACAACTGTGATGGTGTTGGACACTTTACAGCTGGTTGCAAGAAGTCAGAGGCAGAGAAGAAACAAGCCTTGATTACCAAGAAGAAGAACTGGGATGACACATCAGAATCAGATGATGGTGTTAACTATGCTCTCATGGAAAATGCTGATAGTGAGGTTGAGACTGTTGAGATAAAGGTACCTCAAACTACACTTGCTTTTAGTACTGATGATATCTGTGAACTAAGGTTATTTCTTAAATCACTGCATGTTAGTTATAGGGATCAAACACTTATAAATTCTAGGATTAGAACTGAAAATTCTGATCTTAAGAAAAGAAATGACCACCCAGAATATGAGTTGGTTTTCATGCTAGAAACTCAAAAGAAAAGAGATGATGATTTGTATGCTAAAGAAAAACTGTTATAAAAGCATGCTTACTTAGAAAAGGAACTAGCTAAAGAAAGAGAACTAATTAAGCTTTGGACTAGTTCAGGAAAAACAACTCAGGGTTTAATAGAAAATGGTTATTGAGGATTAGGATTAGGATATGCTGATAAAACTAATTCTGATAAGTTAAATAAAAAGGAAACTGAGAAAACTAAACCAATAAATACTGATAAAAAGGTAAAACTGAACAAGTCTCAGTTTAGTCCTATTAAGTTTAATTTAAGTGTTGATGTTGTTAAGTCAGTTAATGAAAAAGGGTCAACATCAGCATCTAAGTCAAACTTAAAAACTGATAAGTGTGAACAAGTTGACACCAAGTCAGTAAATGTTGTTTTAATGACTCAGAAACAGCTTAAGCAAAAGCTGAAGGAAGTCAAAATGAAAAACAAGGAAAAACATCCTAGAAAGAACAGAATTGGGAAAATAGGTGTTAATAAGGAGAGCAAATATGAACCCATTTTTAATACACCTAGAAAGGTATGTTTTAACTCTGGTAGTGCTAATCATCTTGTTGTTGTTTGCAAAAAGAATAAAGGGATAAACATTGTTCCTCATAAGTCAGAGTTTAGGAATAGAACAGTTAGATATAAACCACAGAATCCATGTTTCATTGTGGTAGGGTTTAACATTCAATTTACACATGTAAAGAGTATCACAGTTTGTACTATGATTATTGTGAACTGAAACCCTCTTTAAATAAATCAAAAGTTGTTTCTGCATTTGTAAACTTTGATATTAATAATGTTAGCATAAACTCTGATTCAAAGTCTTCTGTTGTAAATGTTAACAAACTTAAAAAGGCCAAAGGATCCAAGCAAGTCTTGGTCCCTAAAAATACTAATTAATTGTTTATCTGATTGTAGGGTAACAGGAAAAATTCTTTAGTCTTGGACAGTGGATGTTCAGGACACCTGACTGGAAACAAATCCCTGTTATCAGAGTTTAAGGAGAAGGTTGGACCAAATGTTTCTTATGAAGATATCAACTTAAGAAAGATTTTCGGATATAGCAAAATCAAACTTGGAAATGTCATCATTGAAAATATAGCTCTAGTTGCAGGACTCAAGCATAATCTGATCAGTGTGAGTCAAATTTGTGACATAGGTTATCATGTGACTTTTTTATGAAGAATATTATGAAATTGTTAGTAAATTAGATGGCAAGGTTGTAATGACCGGTTATATACATGGTAACTTATATGAAGTCAGGGTCTCCACAAATACTGATAATTCTGAAATATGTCTGCTTAGTAGAGCAACCGTGGAAGACAGATAGAACTGGCATAAAAGACTTTCTTATCCCAATTTCAACAACATCAATAAACTTATGAGGAAAGACTGTGAGAGGATTGCCCAATGCATTAATTACTCCTAATGGCTTGTGTGACTCATGCCAGAAAGCCAAATTAAGGAAATCATCTTTTAAGAGTAAAACTGAATCCTCAATTCTTGAACTATATCACTTGCTTTATATTGATCTTTTTGGTCTAGTAGATGTAATGTCTATTACAACAAAAAGGTATGCACTTGTAATTGTTGATGAGTATACAAGGTACACATGGGTGTAATTTATACACACCAAGGATGAGACACCATCCATTCTTCTTTTGTAAGGGAACTGGAAAAAGGATCAACTTATAAAGTAAAGATCATTATAAGTGATAATGGAACTAAATTCAAGAACAACACTATGGAAGAATTCTGCAAATACAAGGGGATCAAACAGGAATTTTGTGCCCTTGGAACTCCATAGCAAAATGGAGTTGTTGAAAGAAATGATAGAAATCTCATAGAACCTGCAAGGACCATGCTTGAAGAAGCAAAATTACCAACCTACTTCTTGGCTGAGGCTGTGTAAACTGCATGCTTCACAAAAAATGCAACATTAATAAAAAAGCATGGCAAGACACCATTTGAGCTGGTGAGAAGAAAGAAGCCAGATTCGAAGTATTTTCACATTTTTAGTTGCAAATTTTTTGTCCTCAAAACTCATCTTGAGCATCTTACAAAATTTAATCTAAAAGCTGATGAAGGCATTTTTGTTGGATATCCACTGTCAACAAAAGCTTTCAGAGTTTATAACCTGTATACAAGGGTGGTCATGGAATCTATTCATGTGTCTTTTGATGACAAGAAGATTACAGGTCTAGAAGATGGAGATGGCCATGAAGAATTGAGATTTAAAAATGAAGTACTATATGTAGAACAGTTGTATCCTGATGATATGACAAATCCTGATACTGCAAATCCTGATGAAACTCTAAACTCTGATGAGCCACATGTCAGTGGAAATACTACTAATAGTAATGCACATGTTGAGGGGGAGCAACATGATTCACATCAAGAGTTAAGTGATTCAATTCAAGAAACATTAGTAGATACTTCATCAGACTTTGATTCTTCAAATACTGATGAAGCAAATACTGATAATGCTGGAAGCACTGATTCAAGGGGAGCTTCAGGAAATAATGATGGTACAAGGCAAAGTGGCACTAGAGACTTTATGGATTAAGGGGAGGTTCTACTTTAAGAAGTCAATTTCCTTCTGAAAGGAAATGGACTAAGTCACACACACCTGACTTAATCATTGGAAATCCTGATAGTGGGGTCAAGACCAGAAAAGCCACTCAAAATGAATGGCTCTACCATTCTTTCCTATCTCAAACTAAACCCAAGAAAGTGGAAGAAATTCTTCAAGATGCAGCCTGGATCACGAAAATGCAAGAGGAGCACAATGAATTTGAAAGGAACAAAGTCTGGACATTTGTACCAAGACCAAAGAATATATCAGTAGTTGGTACAAAGTGGGTGTTCAGAAACAAGACTAACAGTGAGGGAATTATAACAAGGAGTAAAGCAAGGTTGGTTGCAAAGGGATATTCATAATAAGAAGGCATTGCTATGATGAGACCTTTGTTCCAATTGCAAGGCTTGAGGCAATCAGAATTTTTCTAGAATATGCTGCTCATATGAAGTTCAAGGTTTTCCAAATGGATGTGAAGAGTGCATTTCTAAGCAATGAACTTGATGAGGAAGTTTATGTTGAAAAACCTCCAGGGTTCATTGATCCAAAATATCCAGATCATGTTTTCAAGATGGATAAGGAACTCTATGGACTAAAACAAGCTCCAAGAGCATGGTATGTAACACTTGTTTTTTGATTTTCAATTATCACTTTATCAATTTATTAGCACTCTCTAACTCTCTTTTTCTCTCTAAGATAAACACTCATACCCTCATCAGTTTTTAAGCTTTTTCTACACAGATCAATCATGTCTTCATCTGCTATATCATTTTCTTTCACTCATGGCGGTGCTAAGTTTGTCACCAACAACTATGTTGCCATTCTTGGTAATACTGGGATAAATCCTGACTTTCATATCTTCCAGTATTTTTTGAAAGCCGGTGAAGTAGGTTATGCTCTTGTTGAACCTACGATTGATTCTGGAGACCGGGTTCTCGCCTTTTGATGGACTGGTGTTTATGATGATGGTGGTGCAAATAGCTCTCCAAGCATCACATTTGAGTTCAATATGGAGACGAAGGTTGTGACTTCTCAAACTGTAAGGGAAGCTCTTCATCTTCCAACTCACAATTCTTACTCCACCTTCATTGGATATGTTGAGATAAGGAGGTTCTTCTCAGAGATTGGTTATTATAAGGATATGAAGAATATGGGGAAGTTGAAAAGAAATTATCTAAGGAAGGAGTGGAACTTCTACTTCGACTGCATTACCAGGGTTTTCAACAACAAATATATCAATTTTGATGCACTTCCTATCATGACACAACAAATTGGGTACTCTCTAATTCATGATGCTAACTATGATTTTGGTGTGGTAGTTCCTTTTTTTATAAGAGATAGATTTAAAGCTAATCCTAATATAGTTTACTATGCTAGGTTTCGTCAGTTAATTTTTGATATTTGTTTTCCCAATACCCCAATGCCTGCTAATCAAATCATTTCAGTGTTTAAGCTTACAAAAAGGGATTTCTCTGATTTGATATCTAAGGATAAGAGAAGGTTGCTCTTGCACCTCTCAGGTTGCCATTTTCTGCCAGGAACTTGCTAATTGCAAGATTTCCTATTTATGGATTGCAAAATCTATGGAGTGCTAAGCTACAAGAAATTATTGTTGGGAACCCCCCTTAGCTAACCCAAGCACCACAACTCAAACACTTCCTCAAAAACAATCCACCTCAGATGCTTTCCAAAACACACCTGTTGTAAAAAGGAAGAAACTAGCAAATACTGATGTTTCTAATGAGAACCCACGGGACATTATTGTCCAGTATATTAAGCCTTATGGTCAAAGAGCAGTTTTAAAGTTTGCACAGGACATTAGTGTTAATGTCATTGGGAAAATCTAGTGGTTCCATAGTATGGGTTTCTTCTTCTTCCGAACCTTCAGACATTATTAAGAGAAAGCTTGTACTTTTTGAGCCAGAATCAGGTGATGAGGACAATGCTACCTTATCATCCAAATTCAAGAAAATAAATCTTGATTCTACTCAGATATCAGTTGTATTATCAACTGATGAGGGCAAATCATAAATGTTGATGCACCTGTCACAATTTCTGACTCTCCGATGAAGCTGAAGAGAAGAGTGAGAGAAGTCACTCATGAGAAAGTAGAGAAGATAGCAAAGAGGCTGCAGAAATCAGGAGTGTTTCATGGATCAAGCACTCAAGAACCTGCTTCTCAAAGGAATGCAGCAGCTACTACAACCTCTGATCCACTCCCGCAAGAACCTACACCACAAAGTGGTGTAGTAGACATTGCAGATGTGGAACCTCTTACTACTAAGTCCATAGAAAAATGGCATGAAGCAACTGTAGCTAAACTCCATAAAGAATTCTCACAAGTCAAAGATTTCTGTAAGAGTTTTGATCTCCAAAGATTTAAAAAGACAGTTGGCTTCAAACTTGGAGTTGAATAGGAGTCTGATACTGACAATAAGGAGAGAAGTACACAAGAACCTGGGTTTCAAAGTAATCCAGCAACTCCTGAATCTCCAGCCACACAAGAATCATTACCTCAAAGTGGTAATGAAGGCTAGAATCCTAGTACAGTTATTTTGGCACTTGAAGCGGAAGAAAGGATACATCTCACTCCAAAATCAGCTGAAATTCATTTAGTTCCACCTTTGGATGCTATCTTAGAAGTTGATCCCTCAGAAGCACAAGGTACAAATACTGACCTTTCTTTATCAGCATTTAATTTAAATCCTGATATTTTTATGTCATTTTTTACTAGTACTTTAATTCCTGATGGTATGATCGTGCTTAGTCCTTTATAAAAGGGTGCCCCTAGTCATGTGACCACATACATCTCCTCTCAACCACCTCTTATTTTTGTAGGACAAAATATGTTATGAGCCTTTCATGTGAGAATGAGAAAAATGATTTAGAGAAAAACATAATTAAAGAGAGGCAGGATCATTACCTGGAAAAAGGAGAGGTAGATGAGTGTCAGGATTTAGTAAATCCTCGTGAGGAAACTCTGACTATTGAAAGTCATGAGATGAGTGGAGTGAGAAGGAGTGAGACTACTTCAAAAGAAAATAGAGATTTAAGCGGTTCTTTCATTTATTTTGCAGGTGCTCAGAATCATAAAGAAATAGTTGTTGAACCACAACCTGTAGTCCCTCAGTCTAACTCTGATGCACCAAATGCTGATAATTTCCCTGCAAGTCTAAGTACTGATTTTTCTTGCAGTCCACTCATATTTATATTTCATCCACTATTACTCTTCATGTTCTTACTATTGATCAAGCTTAAGAAGAGTCCACTCAACGGCCATAAATCCTGAATCACCACAACACTCTACTGGAACTGAAGTTCTGGACATAAATATTGATGTTCCAGTTCTTATGGCTACAATTCTTGAAGATGTAGAGCTAAATGATGATGGTATGGCAGTTTCTGAAGCAGTAGGATCTCATACTACTCCAAATCATGACTCTATTTTAAATGCTGATGTTGAAGATGAAGTAGCACGGATAGTCAAGGAACCAGTTGTTGATGAAGAGTCTGTTCATGATAGTGATCCTGATGATGGAGAAGATATCAATGTCTCTAATATCAATGTACAATTAGATACTGATGAGGATCTTGATAAAATTATCTTTCCTGAAGGCATGACATAAATGGAGAAGAAGATGAAATTAGCTAAGTTAGATGCTAAAAAATCCAAAGAGTTTTTTGATGAGGAATGGAATTCTAAGTGGAAGGATTCTACATATCTTATATCATTTGCTAATGCTTCTAGGGATTTGGAGACAGCTGAGAAGAACATTTCCAATCCTAAAATTCTTACTCATCTTAAAGCTTCAGAATTACTGATCAAATCAGTTCAAAATACTCAGACTAATGTTAACTCTCAAATAGAGAAACTCGAGGATGCTTTTTTTGAAGTTAACCTTGCCTATGAACTTGAGATGCAAAAGCAGTTGAAGCCTATCATTACTGGACAAGACAAAATTGAAGTCAATCAAGCTAAATTGGAAGGTACTCAACAGAAAATGTATGGGTAATTGAATGAGGTACATCAATATATGGAGCTCATAGTTTCACTCCTTTTTGGTGATGATGCCAAAAAGGGGGAGAAAGTGTTGAAATCTAAAAGCAAGCAGCTCCAGCTGAAAGATGATGGTCCTGATGGAGGGAGTAAGAAGAAAGGAGGAAAGGAGATTGGAAAGAAAGGTGGAGAACAAGTTAGACATAGTGGTACTTCAAAAACCGCTAGCCAATCTAGGAAAGGTAGAAAGAGGGAGAAGTAGAAGACAATGAAAGCTGACTGTAACTACAAAGCAAACACTGACAGTCAAAAATGTTGATAAAGACCAAGGTATTCTGGAGATAGAAGCTGGTGCTGAGGCAAGTCAGTTTTTACAGATATTGAAGTTTAAAGGTAAAAAGACAACTCTGGGGTGAAAGGGAAAATCCAGGAGTTGATCTTGAGCAATTGAGGCTTATAGAAGAGGAATTCAAATCCTTAAGACCAGCATCTACTGATACTGTCTCACCATATGAAGATATTCCTAGAAAGAGGCCAACCAAAGGTGTAGTAATAAAAGAAGTCAGCCAAACTGAAGCTGGAGGACCTATTCTAAGGTCTCATGAAATTTTAAATGTTGGCAGAATATATAAGGGGAAGGAAAAGGTTGGTGAGAAGTCAAAGACTAAAGCTAAGCCCAGGCTTAAGAAGAAATCTGTATCTACCAAAACTCAAACACTGATAGGTCCAGTTTATTCAGTAAGTCAAGCTCATGATGATGATGATAAAGAAAAGGTTCTTGAAGAAGAAGCTAATCAGGTTCACAAGAAGAGTAAGGTAATTTCTGGATCTAATTGGGCAGAGAAATTTCAAATCATTCTAACCATTGACAATGCTCAAGTTGGAGAAATAACTGCTGAAATTCAACCAGTCGCAACCATTGATACTAATCAAGTTGTTGACAGTATAATTCAAGAAATAAAAGGTGATCATTCAAATCCTGAAAAAAATTTAAACTCTGATTCAGAAGGCTCAAACTCTGATAAGCCAGAGTTAACTCTTGAAGAAAAGAAAAAGCTGTTATGGGGAATCAAGACACCTGTACCTAAAAGGGATTCTTCTGAGACTATCAATAAGATCTACAGTGGTGACTGACAGTCTAGAAAAGCTGGAAGAAGAGGTGGCTTGGGACATCCAAATGCTGATACTTACACTAGTAATGCTTTGATTCTTAGAGAGCCTGAAAATATGACAGGAATAGGAGAGAATGTAAAGCTTGAAGATTTACAGAAGTTCATATATGTTCAGATAGTGCTTAATATGTTTAATACCAACAAGCCTAAAGAGAAGATGTTGTATTTTCTAGCATCTAGAAGGTTGAAGATTCCATAGGAGCAGATGAGAGATAAACCATGGCAAGAGTTGAAATATGTCATTACATTACTAAAGGTAATCAACTCTCCTACTACCAGATAGTCTGCTTATCTGAAGAACCTAGTATACAGGAAGCATAGAGGAATGACTTACAAGTCAATATACACTCCAAAATATATTGATGAATCTGGAAACACTGTTGATATGCCTATTGGAGGAGCCAATGTGATCATGTTTATAGGTGTAAATTTCTCACTTTCAACCCTGATGGTAATAAAGTTGGTTTCTTGGAACTGGATGACTTGTCACTTGGAAGATCTAATCTACATGACCTCAGAGTTGCTCTCTATCAGAATGATGAATCTACAGAAGAGCTCAAGGATATTGTTGTGTATATCTTGTGTACTTGATGATTTCATGAACAAAACACCTTGGTAGATTTTACTTAGTGAAATAATGTAGCACTCGACGGATAAGGTTTATAGTCCCGACGGATGACTTAATATAGTCCCGACGGATGATGACTTATTATTCATCGAGTGTGTAGCTTATGTAACAATAAGTCTGTAGCACATTTCTGCATACACATTGTTTAGAATCTGTAGTAGTACTTAAGTCATGTTGACTTTAGTTAGATATGCAGAATAGGTTGATTAATTGTACATAGATGATGTCTTGTAATTCTGCATAAGTGAAATGAAGTCAAGTGCCTTATTGCTACCCGACGGATAAACAACAATGAATTCGACGGATGATCAATAACTCGACAGATGATCATGAACCCGAAGGATTAAGAATTCAAATATCTGTTGACAGTGACAACACAATCACATGCGTCGAGTGGATGCAAATGGAATGTGGTAGCTTATTCAACTGGGTTTTTGAGAACAAAGAAGCATTGCCATTTCCATGCTATTATGAAGATATTCAAAGATGCTGGAATAGAGTAATGAAGTAGCATTGTAATAGACTAGATAGTTTTTATTTTATTATCCTGTCTCATTACTTTGTAATCTTGGTGATATATAAACCAAGAAGTAGCAACTAAGAAATAAATGAGAGATTCAAGCAGAGAAACATTTATAAGCAGAATTCTTAGCATTTCTCTGCATTCTTAGTTGTTCAATATTTGTAAGCAGCTGTGAGCTTTTTGCACATAGAGTTCTCTCGATATATATTATATATCTCTGGTGGAATCATTCAAATTCACCAGAAAGTTTTTAAAGACTCTTGTTTTTAATTACTTGTGTTTTGATTCATTTAAGTAACTATTCCGCATTGTGCTAATCAATTCTGTGGCGCCCTCCAAACCTGGGTCAGAAGTTTGGGGTCCACAATACATACACAATATATGAACTTGTATATAAGATACTATTTGCAATGACCCTGCTTTACACAACCACGGATCGCAACAGGTTAAAGTATAAAAACAAGCCACAACCTTAACTTTTATTACAACGTACCAAATCCCAACTAATTTAACTTACAACTGATAATAAAATTATTCATACAATCTTACTATCTCTCTACCAAATGAGGCTCCTGCTAGCTCGATCCAACTCAACTGGAACCTTAGCCCGCACTCTGGACTGAGGAACTTCACTATCATCCATATCTTTTTCAACTGTAAAATATATAAAAAGATTCGCAAGAGTGAGCTAACTAGCTCAGCAAGTCATAATTACGATAACTGGGTTAGACAATGATCAAATGAGATAATTCAGAGGAATCAAGTTTCTTTCCAACTAATCCTTAGAATTGGATATTCATTTTAAGTTTTAAAAACCAAGGTTAGGCTGCTGATCAGTCATGCACTAACCCCGAGGGAAGCACACAGCTCTGCTCTACGAAATGGATCCAAGGCATACATTGGCCTAAATCGACCACGAATCTGGTCTGACAATGAATCTGGTCCACATAAAGAAAACTATCCAATTCTAAAATAATTTAGTGTAATAAACAATGTAATTCAATAAGCAAGATCATAATCAATAGCGATAAAGCATTGGTATAAAAGCGTAATGCAAATCTTGAGTATCACAAGGGTATATCAGGGTATGTATAAGAAACGGTATAATTGTAAAGCATTGAATAATAGCGACATGTTATGAAACAGTTCAAAAACATTGGTAATATATCTTGAAGAAAAGTTCATAAATACTTGCCTTTCAGTGCTTTACAATTATTACTGATCAGTTCCGAGCCGAGTCTGTCGCTCAGGCTTTAACATCCAACCACTAGATCCCATTGGATTTAACTTTGACACTCAGGTTTTTCTATTGAAACTCTACTGAGCTTGTCGACTGACTACTAGGTCATCTCTAGTCCATCGTCCACTTTCAGGTTCCTGATTATAACCTACAGGGTCGAAATACCCTACGTTAGATGTCTAGGTATGCTTGACATATCCTCGATACTAATTCTTACCCAACGATATTCAAACCCGATTTGTAATTATGAATATTATAACAACACACGCAACAAATAGGGTTCACAATTTCGAAGATCGGTTCGGTGTTCATTTTCGGAAAATATATACTCTTTATTTTACGAAATCAGGGTTATCGATTTGGCAAAATATTTCATTACATCATACAACCAAGTTTCGTATATAAAACATACACATATACATATAGTCACTCGACGTCCCGATAATCATTAGATACGTTCTCGTATTCCGTAGTTTGATTTCGCGGAAATCGGGCAGCGTCTCCTTTGTTTATCGGACTACCCATCGAATAAAATCGACGTCCACAAATCACAATACACAGCAACAAACCATCATTCGCAATCTCAATTCAACAATTCTATTCTGAAAAATTACTATACAACTATTCACACCAAAAATTCGAGTAAATTTTTACGAACTAAATTTCTTAACAAAAATCAATCTTTTCCCAGAATAATGAAAAATAATATTTAATATTTTTGTAGGACTCAGTCGAACATCATTGTCCACCGCCGACTCATCGGAATTCATTGTCGGCGGCGGCAGTTTTACGATGGTGCCTCGACTCGAGGTTTCCAACCGTAAACCACCAATTAAATTAAATCTTGTTTCACAAACATCGTATAATTTCATCAAAATAATTGCAGGAGAATCACAGCAGCCCGACCCACAAGCACAAACGCGGCCGGGGTAAGAACAGGATAATCAGAGAAAAACGAAGGCACACAGTACCAAGGCAACATCCAGCTGAATCATATACACACATACACCAGTATATATATAGGCATGGGCAAATAGGAACGAAATCGGAAGCCACCAAGCCCACCTGAGCTAGGCGGCGGCTTACCGGAATCGGCCGGAGAAATAGAGAATTAGTCGCCGGAAGCATCGAACAGAAACGCAGCCATAAAAGCAAGAATGAGAGAATCATGTATGAGGACCTTCGATTTACTCGAAGTTAAGTAATAATCGAGAGGAAAAGACCCGAGAATGGTGATAATGAGAACCGAATGAGAAGACAGGGAATACAGGGGAAACAAATGGGGTTTTTGTTAATACAAATATTTTTTTTTCGTTTTTAAGAACAGCCAACACGTGGCAATACATAGCCTCTAAAACTGACACGTTGCAGTGCTTCCCTGAATATCCCCATTTTTCGTAACGATTTATTTGATATAACGAAATAAAGTATGAATTAATAGTAACCAAAACAATTTCAAATTAATTTTAAAATGATAGAAATATCCTGAAGTTAATAAAAATGTAAATTTCGTAATTTTTAAATAAATTTTGAAACGCAACTTATACCCGCATTTACAGTTAACGAACCGAGCTATACTTAAAATAAATTCAGAAAATTACGGAAACAGTCTTAAAATGTTAAAAATATCCTGAAATTTATAAAAACATAATTTTCATAATTTTAACACAATTTTTGAAATGCCACTTATTCCCGCTTTTATCAATAAAACGAAACAACGCGCGGGTAAAATTAATCCCAAAAATTACCAAAATAATTTCAAAATTCTCGGAATATTCCAAACTTAAATAAATATGAGTTTCATAATTTTTGAAGAATTATAGAATTAAATATGGATTTTACAAATAAAAGCATTCAGAAAATCATTTAAAGATAAATAATTAATAAAATATTGATTTCTCAATTTTATAAAATCCTAAAAATAATTATTCTAATTATAAAATCATAAAAATAATTTTAGAAACATTCCCAATATTTATGCGAATAAATTTGCACTAAATCCACTTTTTGAAAGTGAAAACAATTCAATACGATCCCATAATTAATCGCGTGTACAACCCGGTACACCATAAATCACATATGGATAATAATCAAACAACACATAGCGGTCAAAACCAACACACATATTTTATTTATTTAATAATTTCCATAATTACATAATTAAATAATTCAAAAATACCCGAGTCGTTATATCCTTCCCCCCTTAAAAAGATTTTGTCCTCAGAATCTAGTTTAATTACACAAGTGAGGATATCTGTCAAGTATATCTGACTCTAATTCCCAAGTAGACCCTTCTACTCGAGGGTTCAAACGTACTCACAATAGGTATGCACTCATTTCCAAGGACTTGCCTTTAACGATCAAGAATTTGGATTGATCACTATATGCAGAACAACTTGGACAAGAGCCCCATTGGCTCCTGATCAATCACTTAATTCAAACCAAATACTTATCGCTTTAACATTGACAAGTAAAATACATTATATGTACACACTGGTGTGACAGTCATATCAACTCATGAACAACTTTATCTATATTTATCAATACCTCGAATGGTTCACTAATTTTAGGACTTAACCTGTCCCTTCTACTTAGACTTATCCAGTTTCTTACAAGACGACACTTTTATTAAAACTATTGGTCCTATTTCTATATTCATATTCTCTCTCAATATAATTTCACCTTCTTTCTTTGTCTACTCCGAGCTGCTTCAATCAATATCACTACGCTCTTGGTGTGCTAAATTAACTTAGAATTTGACAACTTTCTTTCTCCCACTTTGTTTCAATAAAAATGGGGACCTACACTTGCGTTCACATGAAGCTTGGTAAAGCGGTATTCCAAAGCTGACATCGCTAATAAATGATTATTTCAGTATTTCCTTAAAACTCAACCTCTCAACATAGCTTACATTTCCTCAATCACTTCCGTACTTTGACTCTTCGTTTAAGGATGATAGGCGGTGCTCGTTTTCAACTTGGTTTCCAAACATTTAAACATTTCTTACTCTCTTTTTTTATCAGTTAAGGCTGAAAAGTAATCTCATATATTCACGTATTATCACCTTTAAGTATTTGAACTTCAGATTCCACTCTTTCCAATTCATTTATTAACTCCTCGGTGGTTTTAATTATATCCAATCCTTTATATCGGCATAAAGCATCTGTTACCATACGGTTTTGCTTAGGTAGTTGTTAATGGATTAATTCAGAAGCTTTTGTTAACCTTAGTAAAAATTTCATTCTTGAAGACTCAACGTATAGTTGCTTTCCTTCTGATCTTTGGAGAAAAATCCTAGGGCATCCCACACAGACTTTCTTATTCCTTGAGTAGCTGAGGATGTTATCAATAAATACAGTTTGCTTATCCAAGTACTCCTTATACACCACGTTCCTTAATTCCTTATAGCCACCTGATACACTTATCATTTCACATAATATCACCAGAGCTTGCAATGTTCTTAACTCACTTTAATCATAATCTCTGATATTTTCTCAGTTTGGATCTTAAGTTAATCCTCGAGATATACTATATTGCTTGAATTAGGTCTCGTAAGTAGTCAATTCTTTTATAGGGTCTCACTTCTTCTTATTCGTTGAACTCCCGCTAATCAGTACATAATCTCATAATTTTATTCTTTTTCTCCAACAACATCACTGATACATTTTACGATTCGCTTCTTGTAAAACCACTCCTTAGTCTGCCTTGTTTATTAGGCTTCTGATACTTCGCTTTAATTCTTTGGCATGTCTAACATTTCCCAATCTATTTTAAAATCCGCTTCTTAAACCTGATTATCACTATTTTTCTTTAAATTTCCATATATCTTGGCGTCTCTTCAATAACTTAAATACTTAATATTATGAATTCCCTGTGGGATCTCATTTCTTAATTCTTCTACTCGTAGCATCCAAGTGCTGGAAGAAAATCTGGAGACATCGTGATCGTTCTCCTGGGCGCATAAATTTCCTTTTTCTAACTACTAACATCGTGATCCATTATCTTCTCTTGACATCTTATCTTTCCCTTCATAACTTCAACTGAAAGGTCACACTATCCATCTTTCTTCCTTTTGGATTACGAACTTTAGCTTCCAATTCCAACTTCCAGAATCCTATAGTTAATTCTCCTGGTATAGTCTCTATGTTCATTCTTTCCTTTTTGCTTATCGCTTGCCACTAAATTTGCTTTTCCTCGTGAATACCTACTTCAAACTCTTATGGTCCGTATAGATCTTACACATTTCTTCATATATATCATGTCTCCCAATCTTTCAAAACAAATATTATTACTGTTAGTCCCAATGATGAGTAGGATACTTCTGCTCATAAGATTTCGGTTGTCTGGGTGCATATACAATAATTTTATTATGCTGCATCATCACACATCCTACTCCCATATGAGAAGCATCATTATAAACTACCCAATCTCCTTAATACTTTCAAAATGATAAAGCAGGTGTTGTAACCATTCTTTCATTTAACTCCGTAAAACTTTCTTCACACTTTCCCATTTTATCTAAGCTCCTTGTTATTCCTGGTAAGCTTCATCAAAGGCGTTGCAACTTTTAAGAAATCTTGAACCAATTTTCAATAATAACAAGTCCAGGGTAAAACTTCTTACTTTTGTTGGTGCTTTTGGCCTTCTTTTATTCAGAGTAACTTTAATTTCTACTGGATCTCTTTTGATCTTCTTCACATTGACTATTTATGCTAAGAACTATATTTCACACAACTTCTTTCTTCTCCAACTTCTCAGTTATCATTAAATGCTTTGCATGGTCCTCCGTTGACTATAAGTGTTACCCTACAGCTTATCCAGATATTCCTTAAAGATTCTGTCTATCAAGTTCAAATATTACTGGTATATTGGTTAATCCAAATGACAATACGAGAACAGTACTTAGATCTGAAAATTATCTTTGATATATTCATAGGTCTAATCTTCAATTGGTGAAATACCAAGTCTGAAATCAGTCTTATAAAAGTACTTTGCTTCCTTCATCTGATCAAACAAATTATTGGGCCAAGGTAACAGATACTTGCTCTTGATACTAAACTTGTTGAGTTTTCGCTAGTCGACGCATAATCTCATACTTCCATCTTTCTTATTAGTAATTAATACCGGTGCACCTTATGGTGTACACTAGGTCTAATCGCTCCTTCTTCTAATGTCTCTTGCATCTGCTTTTCTAATTTCCTCCTTGTAACTGGTGCCATTTTGTGTAAGGCCTTGGTCACTGGCTTCGTCTCAGGTACTACGTCAATCGCGAGCTTCATTTCTCTATCGGGAGGAAATGTCGATAACTTATCTGGAAACATATCTTGAAACTTTTTAATTGCTATAAAATCTTCAATTTTGTTTGCCTCTAACTTTTATTTATCTCATAATTACCATAATGCTCACATCTTGATCACCGTAATCATCGTTAATCAATTCTTTACCTTCCTTTTTCCTTTATGCCTCATCATATTCTCATTTAACGTCTTCAGGACGATGGTTCGTCTGGGCATCATGCTTCCATAGTTAATCCGTTCCTTAGAATAATGTCAAATCCTCTTATCTCAATGATATCAATTCTTCACAACTTATTGCCAGAAACCTCAATTCCACCATTGGTACTTATTTAACAACTACACGTTCTTGACTTGCTAATCCTTTTAACCATAATCTTATCAATTCAACAGGGTAATTCAATTTATCAACAAAACCTTGAGAGATAAATAATTAAGTTTCTCTCATATCTTTTAATACTTTAACGCATAAGGTATTTACCATAATCATCCATGTTGTTACATCCGTAATCTGAACAACATATTCCACAGGAAAATCGCATATTCTCGTTCTCAAAAATGTATTCCTTATTGGAGTAGATTCCCTTAATTCTTAGTGCATTCCTGACTGGGTTAGTGATTTGCAATTCTCGCCATATGCCCTTGTTTGCTTTCCATGTGTGAGAGGTAGATGGAACTTTGCCCGCTTGGTCTATAATACGTTAATTTTTGTTTGAAAAACTCTTGCAAAGAACGATAGTACGATGAAGCAACTAGAAGGATTCATAATTCAACAAAAACTAGAGTTGAAAAGAAAGAAGAAACAAGGATTTGAATATGAATGAGACAACCACATTGGTACTTAAGATGGCCAGTCTTTTGTACCATATGGCATACAGCACATGATTAGGTGGGGTCCCACCCGACTCTTCGTCATTCTGACAAAGTGTCTCACCGCAACACTGTTTGTCCCAATCAGAAAACAAAACTTGAGGGAAACAATTAAATTTGAAAGGAATGCAATATCCTCCTTTTTGATATCATAGCAAAGGGTTTATTTAAGAAGAGAAGTCCATACTTGTTTAGGAATCAAAAAGGAATATATGGTATAATATTGAAGACAAGAACGATACCATTGGTCACCATTCACATTTCACTTATATTCATCTTTCGAGCTTGTTTGATCATATCCCAATTGTGTCATATAACAACTTCAGAGGGTACACTAAGATACCTTCGCACATTAAGCATTATGATAGATTCTTACTTGTTAAGTCTTGCGTCCCTAACATCGCACCTACACGTATAATACTTTAATAATTCGATCATAATGGCGTTCCCACCAGATAACTTCGAGTTTCCTATTTTTAATTTAGAATAACTGCGAATCATTCAACATAACGATCCTTTTATTAATAATATTCTTCTTTTAAAAAGATTTGGAAATCTTCCCAATCTTCTTCGGTCATGCTCTGGCTTCTTGTTAAATCAATAAATTCTTCGAACTCTGATAGTCCTAGTAATCGAATGTATAGTTACTCCGTACGCTGATTCTGTTGTAAATTTTGTCAAACAATATGTGCATCTTATTGTTAGGAATAATCAACTCCTTCATTATCGTGGGTTACTTGGTTCTCTGAATTAACAATACTAAGTCGGAAATAAGTATCCTCCCAGGCAATCCGGGTCTTTTAACAAACAAGAAACTCAAGTAGTAACTTGACAACCAAGGTTTAAAACTTATTTTATTCAAAAAAGCGTTTAGAAATTTTGTAAGGAGGATCTTTTTCGAAAACTTGTTAAAAATTTCGAAAATCACAAATCTGGTTGTCCTTACTATATGAGTTGGTTGTTGTCCTTCCGACCTATAACAAGGTACCAAATTAAAGAAAAAATCACATAAAGGCCCGTTCACTACTATCTACCTTATCTCCTTTATCGAGTCCATTTGCCTTCCTTAATTGACGAAAACTTCAGTTGTAGTTGCATGTTACCTTATTCGTAGCTTCACATCAAAGCTCCCATACTGGTAATACTTCCATCATCAACTTTGCAATCGTTAAGGGGAACAGACTATCCAATAGTCAACAAGTCTATTTTTATAGAACCAAAATTTGCTCATATCACATCACATCACTACTTTACATATCGCATTTATCATAGCACCATCATTTAATTCTACGAAAATTCCAGATCTATACTTTTCTCTCTATCTCTTTCAAAACTCCTCTAGTCCATCCCACAAGCTAATCACGGGTGGTCTATTCACTAGTGGCCTCGTTTAATCTGGTAACAGCTATCCTCCGGAACCCTTAAATCTTCTTCTAAACTTCTTCTCACCTTTATTTATATCTCAAATACTCACCATTTACTATAACACCCGAATCCGCCCTCGTAGGTACAATTGCTTCATAGGACAAGTTGTAAACTGGGGGTATAGACCATGGTGTAGGGTAAACTGAAGAGATACACTCACAACCGAATGTCCAGTAAAATAGGAATACACGAATGGAGGTTCTTAAATAGGTAGTCTCATAACAAGAGGTGATAGAATAGTGTGGAATAGCTTAAAGAGGTGCAACTGTCATAACAGAAGGTAATATCATTAATACTGATGGAGGAACAAGGTGCAAATCAAATCCGAGAGAAGATGACGATCATTGAACAGAGAGCTCCAAACGATCAGATGATACAGAGAAATCAGGATCTACTATTGTCGTTATCTGGAAATCACATCGCAAGCTAAGAATCTCGAATCGCAACACGAACCGCGCCGGAGACCTACTATACATTCGCACTCAACCTCACGATGACTTATCTTTCTATTTCCTATTCCTAATCCTAACCCTCTACCCAATCCCGACAATCTAGGCTTGTTTCAGTGACTTATAACCTGTGGTTCTGATACCAACTTGTGGCGCCCTCCAAACCTGGGTCAGAAGTTTGGGGTCCACAACACATACACAATATATGAACTTGTATATAAGATACTATTTGCAATGACCCTGCTTTACACAACCACGGATCACAACAGGTTAAAGTATAAAAACAAGCCACAACCTTAACTTTTATTACAACGTACCAAATCCCAACTAATTTAACTTACAACTGATAATAAAATTATTCATACAATCTTACTATCTCTCTACCAAATGAGGCTCCTGCTAGCTCTATCCAACTCAACTGGAACCTTAGCCCGCACTCTGGACTGAGGAACTTCACTATCATCCATATCTTTTTCAAGTATAAAATATATAAAAAGATTCGCAAGAGTGAGCTAACTAGCTCAGCAAGTCATAATTATGATAACTGGGTTAGACAATGATCAAATGAGATAATTCAGAGGAATCAAGTTTCTTTCCAACTAATCCTTAGAATTGGATATTCATTTTAAGTTTTAAAAACCAAGGTTAGGCTGCTAATCAGTCACGCACTAACCCTGAGCGAAGCACACAGCTCTGCTCTACGAAATGGATCCAAGGCACACATTGGCCTAAATCGACCACGAATCTGGTCTGATCACGAATCTAGTCCACATAAAGAAAACTATCCAATTCTAAAACAATTTAGTGTAATAAATAATGTAATTCAATAAGCAAGATCATAATCAACAGCGATAAAGCATTGGTATAAAAGCGTAATGCAAATCTTGAGTATCACAAGGGTATATCAGGGTATGTATAAGAAACGGTTTCCAGTTTGTAAAGGATCAGGTATTAGACGAATACTGATTTTTTAAGGTATAGTTCTTTGGTGTTATAAAGAATGGTTGGAGTTTAAAAGTTTATGTGTTTTCAAACAATTTTGTTCCAGTATTTGATTTTTGGTAGTTATACATTTGGGGTGTAGTATCATATTTGTGTGGTTTGGTGTCTGAGGATCAACAAAGGATGGTTTACAAAGAACAAGGCTTACGGCTCAAGATCAAGAAAAATCAGGGTTCAAGGGTAAATAGTTAAAGCACTTGCATTATAAAACAGGAGTTATTTTGAATAATAGCGACATATTATGAAACAGTTCGAAAACATTGGTAATATATCTTGAAAAAAGTTCAGAAATACTTGCCTTTCAGGGCTTTACAATTATTACTGATCAGTTCCGAGCCGAGTCTGTCGTTCAGGCTTTATCGTCCAACCACTGGATCCCATTGGATTCATCTTCGACACTCAGGTTTTTCTGTTGAAACTCTACTGAGCTCGTCGACTGACTACTAGGTCATCTCTAGTCCATCGTCCACTTTCAGGTTCCTGATTATAACCTACAGGGTCGAAATACCCTACATTAGATGTCTAGGTATGCTTGACATATCCTCGATACTAATTCTTACCCAATGATATTCAAACCCGATTCGTAATTATGAATATTATAACAACACACGCAACAAATAAGGTTCACAATCTCGAAGATCGTTTCGGTGTTCGTTTTCGGAAAATATATACTTTTTATTTTACGAAATCAGGGTTATCGATTTGGCAAAATATTTCATTACATCATACAACCAAGTTTCGTATATAAAACATACACATATACATATAGTCACTCGACGTCCCGATAATCATTGGATACGTTCTCGTATTCAGTAGTTCGATTTTCCGGAAATTGGGTAGCGTCTCCTTTGTTTATCGGACTACCCATCGAATAAAATCGACATCCACAAATCACAATACACATCAACAAACCATCATTCGCAATCTCAATTCAACAATTCTATTCTGAAAAATTACTATACAACTGTTCACACCAAAAATTCGAGTAAATTTTTATAAATTCACACTTATATATATATATATTCGAGTTAGAACTTTTTCAGTCAAGAAAAAGTTTCAAGAATTCCATTCAACCCCCCTTCTGTAATTCTTGTTATATTGTTAAAGGACTAACAATTGGTATCAGAGCAAGCTCTTAACTTACAAAGAGTTTAAAGATCAAAACAATATAGCAAGATGAACAAGAAGGATATTGGAGTCAAGATCCCTTTTCTGGATAAAGATAATTACCATCATTGGAAGGTAAAGATGCATCTTCATTTACTTTCTCAAGATGAGGCCTATGTTGACTGCATAGAAAGAGGCCCTCATGTTCCAATAAGAGTTGCAACTGGAAATGAGCCATATGTCCTCAAGCCAAGGCATGAATGGTCTGATCCTGACATTGAACAAGTGAGGAAGGATAAAAAGGCCATGAATATCCAGTTTAATGGAGTTGATGGTGATATGTTTGTCAACATTATCAATTGCAAAACTGCCAAGGATGTTTGGGATACAATACAGATCATTTGTGATGGCACTGAGCAAGTTAGAGAAAATAAGATGCAGCTACTGATTCAGCAATATTTTCATAATGAAGAAAGTGAGTCTCTCACTGACATTTTTAGTAGGTTTCAAAAACTGCTAAATGCTTAAAAGTTGCATGGAAGGGTCTATCAGACAAAAGACTCCAATCTGAAATTCCTTAGATCTCTTGCAAAGGAATGGAAACCAATGACAGTCTCATTGAGAAACTCACAAGATTATAAGGAGTTTACTTTGGAGAGACTGTATGCATCCTGAAAATATATAAGCTTGAAATAGAGCAAGATGAGAGGATGGAAAGAGGAAAGAAGAAAGGAGGGTCCATTGCACTAGTTGCTGAGTTAGAGAAACAGAAGGAGATGAAGATGGAAGTTGTTGGGTCAACTTCAAGGGTCTGTGAAAGCAAGGGCAAGGGGCTTGCAGTAGAAAGTGAAGATTCTTTGAGCCAAGACGACATGGAAGACATTGATGAATATTTAGCATTTCTTTCCAGAAGATTTGCCAAGCTCAAGTTCAAAAAGAACTTTGGAGCAGCCAAGCCAAATAAAAACATGGTTGATAAATCAAAATTCAAATGTTTCAAATGTGGCTTGGCAGGGCATTTTGCCAGTGAATGTAGAAAGTCAGATTCCAGCAAGAAAAAGTTTGAGCCTGTGGATTATAAGCAAAAATACTTTGAACTGCTCAAACAAAAGGCAAGGGCTTTCATTACACAAGAAAATGACTGGGCAGCAGATGGTCTGGATGAAGATGAAGATGTCAGCTATGTCAATCTAGCCCTAATGGCCAAGTCTAATGAAACAGAAACAAGTTCTTCAAGTAATCAGGTAATTACTACAAACCTTGCACATTTATCTAAAGCTGAGTGTAATGATGCTATAAATAACATGTCTACAGATTTATATCATTTGCGTGTTACACTTAAGTCTCTTACTAAAGAAAATGCTAAAATCAAAGAAAACAATTTGTTTTTGAGTGAGAGGAATAATGTGCTTGAGTCTCAGTTCATTGATTTTGAAAAGTTAAAAATTGAGTGTAAGATTACCAAGGAGGAATTAACTGAGTCCTTGAAGAAAGAAGAAATTTTGAAGAAGCAGCTCGAGCATGAACAGGAGGTGATTAAGGCATGAAAAACATCTAGGGATGTTCATGCTCAAATCACCAAAGTTCAAGGAATTGAGTCTTTTTGTGATGCAGCCTGGAAAAAGAACAAAGAGAAACTAGAACCAAATTTGGTGGATGGAGTTCTAACAGATGTAGACTCGAAGGATGATGAGGATCATCCGTTGGATAACAAAAAGGGTTATTCGTCGAATGATGAAAATCCTCATCCGTCGGCTGTGAGAAAGCCTATCAGTAAAGCCAACCTTGTTAAGCTGAATGAGAAATATGGATCTGTTTCCAAGAACTTTGTTTCAGGAGAATCGAGTCAAGTTAAGAAAGGGAAAAAGGCTAATGTTGGTCTCATGACTGTCAAACAGTTAAGTGACAGACTTGAAAAGATTGAGGTAAAAACAGAGGCTAAAAAGAAAAATAATAGAAATGGTAAAGTAGGGATTAACAAACATAATAACTACACACCTGATAAATATGCTCCTAGAAAAATCTGTGTCAAGTGTGGTAGTGTAAATCATTTGTCTGTTAATTGCAAATATGCCATGCCTACTTCCATGTCTGTGCCACCTCACTTTCCCAACATGAATGCTATGCCTCCCATGCCTATGAATGCTATGTCTACACAGAATATGAATGCACAGTTTGTTAACATGCCATTTGCACCTAATCCTTATTATGCTGCATTTAGTATGCCACAAATGCCTTTTAGCATGCCTTATTGGAATAACATGTTTACTAATAGCATGCCATTCCCTGTTGATTATAATATTCATGATAATTCTGTTGTAATGAATGGTTTCAAAGGCCCAACTCAAATGACCAAGGATGAATCTGATATCCCCAAGTCAAATTAGATAAAGCCAAAGAAACAGAAAAAGAAAGCTAACAAGGCAGGACCCATGGAAACTTGGGTACCAAAATCAACCTGATTTGATTTTAATGTGTGCAGGGAAACGTAAAGAATCTTTGGTACTTGGATAGTGGTTTTTAAAGACACATGACTGATGATTCTACCCTGCTCACAGAGTTCAAGGAGAGAGCTGGCCCAAG
This sequence comes from Apium graveolens, assembly GCF_009905375.1. NCBI lineage: Eukaryota > Viridiplantae > Streptophyta > Magnoliopsida > Apiales > Apiaceae > Apium > Apium graveolens. The sequence continues at coordinate 224,385,340 of NC_133652.1, forward strand.
TATTACTTTTGGAGATGACATCAAGGGTTATACTGTGGGATATGGCTTGATTTCAAAGGACAATGTCATCATTGAGGAGGTTGCCTTAGTGGATGGTCTCAAACACAATTTGTTGAGTATCAGCCAGCTTTGTGATAAAGGCAACTCAGTAACTTTCAACTCAGTAACTTTCAACTCAGAAGCATGTGTTTTGACTAATAAAAGAAGCAACAAAGTGGTTCTCACTGGTGTGAGAATAGGAAATGTGTACCTAGCTGATTTCAACTCATCTAATGCAGAATCTGTTACTTGTCTTCTTAGTAAAGCAAGTCAGGATGAAAGTAGGCTATGGCACAAGAAGTTATCCCATTTAAACTTCAAGATCATGAATGAGCTAGTAAAGAAAGAACTGGTTAGAGGCATTCCTCTAGTGGAGTTTTCTAAGGATGGATTGTGTGATGCCTGCCAAAAAGGGAAGATGATTAAAGCATCATTCAGGAAGAAACTTGATTTAACAATTGAAGAACCTTTGCAACTGCTACACATGGATTTGTTTGGACCAGTCAATGTGTTGTCCATCTCAAGGAAAAGATTTTGCCTAGTAATTGTAGATGATTTCTCAAAGTTCTCTTGGACATATTTCCTAAAGTCTAAAGATGAGGCTAGTGAAACCATCATCAATCACATAAGGCAAGTCAATAATCATCCTGATTTGAAGGTTAGAAGAATCAGGAGTGACAATGGAACTGAGTTCAAGAATTCTGTCATGAGAGCATTTTGTGAGGAAAATGGGATTCTGCATGAGTTTTCAGCAGCAAGAACTCCACAACGGAATGGAGTAGTGGAAAGGAAGAACATATCACTTATTGTAGCTGCAAGGATAATGCTTGAAGAATCTAAACTGCCAACATATTTCTGGGCTGAAGCTGTAAATACTGCATGCTACACTCAGAATATTTCACTGGTTAATCAAGCAAGATGCATGACTCCCTATCAATTGTTCAAGAATAAGAAACCAACTATAAAATTTCTTCATGTCTTTGGCTACAAATGCTATATTCTGAGAAATCAAACTGATTAAAATGGGAAGTTTGATGTTAAAGCAGATGAAGGAATTTTTGTTGGATATGCTGTTCGTAAAGCATATAGAGTCTACAATCTAAGAACCAATATTGTTGTGGAATCAATACATGTTGTGTTTGATGATAAAAAGATTGAAGGACTGCAAGATGGAGATTACCATGAGAGCCTCAAATTCGACAATGTGGAGATGGTTAGTGATGACAGTGATGATGAAAGTGATCAAGAAACAGTATCTAAGGATAATGCAGAAAAATCTACTACAAATGAAGCACAAAACTCAACATCTGTCGAGTTGCATAATGCTTCATCCGTCGGGAGGCAATCAGCTTTATCCGTCGGGAGACAACCAGCTTCATCCGTCGGTACTCAAAATTCACCATCCGTCGGGTTATCAAGAGAAGCTGGAAATTAAGATAGATCACCTATAGAAAGTTCCCCTTTCTCAAATCAAAGATCCACAAACTCAGGGGGAGTTTCTAACAATCAAAACTCAATCACACATCAAGACAACAAAGAGGCCTCTTCATCTAGAGCTAATCTACCTCAACAAAGAAAATGGACAAAAGATCACCCCTTTGAGCTTATTATTGGTGATGTTTCTTCTAGAGTTCAAACCAGGAGAGCAAATCAAGAAGAATGTCTATACAGCAGCTTTCTTTCTAAGGAAGAACCAAAGAAGGTAGAAGAAGCTTTGTTGGATCCTGATTGGATCTTAGCTATACAGGAGGAGCTAAACCAATTTGAAAGGAATAATGTATGGAAGTTGGTACCCAAGCCTAAATGAAAGAATCCAATAGACACCAAATGGGTATTCAGAAACAAAATGGATAAAAATGGCATAGTATTCAGGAACAAAGCTAGATTGGTTGCTAAGGGCTATTGTCAACAAGATGGAATAGATTTTGATGAAACATTTGCTCCTGTTGCAAGACTTGAAGCCATCAGAATCTTCTTAGCCTATGCAGCCCATGCCAATTTCAAAGTCTATCAAATGAATGTCAAAAGTGCCTTTCTGAATAAAGATTTGGAGGAGGAAGTCTATGTCAGTCAACCTCCTGGTTTTGAAGATCCAAATTTTCCAGAACATGTCTATTATCTTTTAAAAGCAGTTTATGGACTGGAGCAAGCACCTAGAGCCTGGTATGATACTTTATCAAAGTTCCTTTTGGAAAACCATTATGACAAGAGGTACTGTAGATAAAACTTTATTCTTTAGAAATGTTAATGGCTCTAGTATACTTGTTCAAATTTATGTAGATGATATTATTTTTGGCTCTACAGATGAGAAACTTTGCAAAAAGTTTGCCAAATTGATGCAAAGTAAGTATGAAATGAGTATGATGGGAGAACTGACTTACTTTCTTGGTTTACAAGTTAAGCAAGTTAGTGATGGAATATTCATTAGTCAAACTAAATACATTTTTGATCTTTTAAATAAGTTTAATCTAGTGGATTGCACATCTGCAAAAACTCCCATGGCCACTGCAACTAAGCTAGATTTCAGGCTGATCCTAGAGAATCTCACTTAATAGCTATTAAGAGAATTTTCAGATATCTCAAGGGAACACCAAAACTTGGCATTTGGTACCCTAGAGATTCTGGTTTTGATCTAACTGGTTATTCAGATGCAGATTATGCAGGTTGTAGGATTTATAGAAAAAGTAAAACAGGAACATGTCAATTTCAAGGAAACAAGCTTGTGTCCTGGTTCAATAAAAAGCAAAATTTAGTTTCTACTTCTACAGCTGAAGCTGAATATATTGCTGCTAGTAGTTGCTGTGCACAGATATTATGGATGAAAAATCAATTGCTAGACTATGGTTTGCAAGTTGAGAGGACTCCTATTTTCTGTGCACAGGGTATCATTTTCTGCGTACAGTGTGGAGCGACCTACACATTTACAACGATTTTCTTGTTCGTGGCTTCAGGGTATTTTTTGAAACTCCCTATCATTTTTCTTACCTTATTCCTGTTTTTTTAGGAGTTTTATGGTATTTTCTAGGAATTTTCCCTTGATTTCTACAAATTTTTTCCTTATTTTTCTGGAATTTTTCCTTATTTTCTGAAATTTTTCCTTAACTTCTGCAATTTTTCCTTATTTTTCTGGAATTTTTCCTTATTTTCTCGATCAGGACTCACGCTGGATCGACCAGGATTCTGGTCGAATTATCTTTAAATTTGTTATCCTAATCGACTGTGATATCGACCAGGATCCTGATCGACTTATCTCTAATTTTAATATTATGGTCTAACTGGATTTCGACCAGGATTCCTAATCGAATCGATCAGGATGCTGGTCTATTTATCCTTTACTTTGACACTATGGTCTAACTGGATTTCGACCAGGATTCCTAATCGAATTGGTTAGGATGCTGGTCGACTTATCCTTTATTTTGACACTATGGTCTAACTGGATTTCGACCAGGATTCCTAATCGAATCAATCAGGATGCTGGTCGACTTATCCTTTATTTTGACACTATGGTCTAACTGGATTTCAACCAGGATTCCTAATCGAATTGATCAGGATGCTGGTCGACTTATCCTTTATTTTGACACTATGGTCTAACTGGTTTTCGACCAGGATTCCTAATCGAATCGATCAGGATTGTAAGAACCCAAATTTTTGACGTCAGTAAAAGACCTTTAGGAATAGTAACCTTGCGGTTTATTAAAAACTTTTGCGACCACACCATATACGAGTGTTTAATTTAAGTTTCTGAGTTCATATTGTGGTTATACGTACTAAATGAGTGTATGCAAAAGTCGTGAGTTTTCGAAGAAAACCAATAATCCAAATGATATTATTTTACGAGCCATCGAGAAATAAGAGAATTATACTATGACCAAGAAAATCTTGAGAATTATAATTTCATAACTCATAACCAAGTACGAGCACTGGAAATGGTAATGATTTACGATTAGCGGAATTCTTCGACGTAGCATTTACGAAAATTAATTTAAGCGTATGTGAACGAAAGCGAGATAATGTAGGATGACAAAACAAGTGATAACCTAGGAAATTAAGTATTTTATAAATTTATTCAACTAGTAATAAATTAGGAAGCTAGTTATAAAAATTAATAAATAACAAATTTTGATAAACATAAATTCAAGGAGCTTATCATGCGAGCTTTGACAAATGAGACACCTAGCTAAGCCTAGCCTTTGAAAATGAGATGCATCTTGTCCTACACACTTTTTAAAGTCACAAAAGCCTATTTCCACCACATTTCCAAGAAGCAAGCTAGGCAATTCTCTCTCTCCAAAAACTCAATGCTGATTTCCAAGAACACCATGGGAAGTAAAATTCATATCTCATGATATATTCATTCAGAAATCACCAAATTTTAACCAAAGTTTCCTCATACAATACACAAGGTACGTTCAAAATTTCGTGGCCATTGAATTAGTATAGCATAGTCAAATCCTTGCTCAAAATTGGTGGTGAATAGTAACTCCGAAAATCACTAACTTGTTTTCTTAATTTTTCATGAAAGTTTAAGGCTCCTAAAGCTATACCAAGGCTTCATCAAGGATCTTAGGACTTTATTAAGTATTAAAAAGCTTTAAGAAAGGTATAAACGTTCATCCAAATTTTCTTTAAGTTTTAAGATTTAAGAAAAGTAAGGATCTTGGATATAAGTATGGTTTTGATGATTGATTTGATATTATCTTGATGTTTAGTTAATTAGATTTAATGTTGATGATTGTTGCCTCAAGAACATTATTTTCTTAAGAAGATTTAGTATTGAGATGATGATTTGATTATTATTGATGGTGGTATAATGATTTAAGACGTAAACGAAACTCGAATCATAATCGTAACCTCGTTAAAATGAACAAAACTCAACTTAAGTTTCTGCAGAAGTTTCCGAATATAAAAACTGTATTTTCCTGAAAAGTGAGACTTTAATATGATATAAAATATTATGAGGATCGTTTAGGCGCTTCAATCGCTTGATTCCGATTTACGGATCAAAACTTATGACCGTTTTAGTAAAAGGGATATAAGCGACAAAACTACTACAAATTACGAACTTCTTAAATATAATTGATTGACTTAAAAATATTTAAAAATCATGAAATTTTTACAGAGAGTATAAATAGAGTTTATTAGCTGTCATAAAAATTTCAAGTAAAAATGTTGATTTTTAAATTTTATAAAAATGTCGGAGCCGAGGTCGCGCGGAGTACGAATGTCAAAAATAACCTCCTTTTAGGAAACTGTCACTTCGGGATTTTCATCCCTGTTACCAGAAAACTATTTTCAAATGATGTGTTCTAAATTTTGTCTAGATCATGCACACGAAAATGGTGCATCAATTGAGTTAACGGTTTGAGAGATATCAACATTTTAGTGAAAGCGGTTTGAATAGTAAAACTCCGTAGTTGACCGAACTTTTGAAATGTGTTTCACCTAATTAAATTCATTTTATCAAAATGAAACTTTTAGGATAAATATTAAAAGCACTCAAGAAGCTCCTCGAAGTGGTTTCGTATTAAAATATTAATTTTATGATTTATTAATAATGATAGAGTGCGAGTCGTGTAATAGTAATATTCGGTAAAGTCAAATCTCGAAGACCACTTTGACCGTCCGTTTCGACCAAGGATTGATACTTATTTCGAGTCGGTCGAACATTGAAAATTATGAAGTATTGAATTTATTAGAAATATAAGTTGGTGATGAGAGTAGGAATACTGATTAAGATTATGATGTTTGTTGATTAGAAAATCCGGAATGAGAGGAAGTCGGGAAACGTATCTTGGACTCCAGGCAAGTTTTCAAACCCTACCTTTTTAGAACCGTTGTGTTGTGATTGCTTTTAAATACTGCAATATATGCATGATTAATGTTTTACGAAGATTTATAAATTGTTATATATTGAATCATAAGATATGATGATTTTGGTATAATAAAAGTACCGGATTTGAAACGATATTATTTAGACCGAGGATTGGTCGGTGTAAGTTTATAAAAAAATCCAAAAGTATTCCGGAGTTGTTATATTTGAGAAATGTTAACACTAGAGGGTAGCATGACATGTATATTATAGACCGAGATTCGGTCGGTATGTATATTGTAGTAAAAACCCGGGAATCATCTCGGTGATATTTTGGACGATCAAAAGTCTGCACTTATTTTATTCCAAGGGACTCGATGTCCACTTGCGAAATATTAAATACCTCGAACTTTTATTGAAACGATTTCCAAAGATCGTATTCCCTCAACTAGATTTAATTACTCGAATAATGGATATTATTTCATTGTTCATTTATTATAGGAGAAGTATTCTCCAACGATTATTTATTTCAAACCCGATTAAATATTAAAGATTATTAAATTACGTAAAAATAAATTAGTTGAGGAATATTATTTTTTATATTCTTTTAAAGTAAACGCATTCGAGGTTTAATTATTTAATGATTAATATTTAATTATTGATTATTTATTAAATGATTTATTTATGATTTAAAAATCATAAGACCTGATATAAAATACTTTATGATTTTCAGAAAATCATTCGAATAATTTCAGAATGTCGAAGAATATTATATCAACTTATTTTAAATATTTTGATCATAGTTTTAAAAGAAACTCCCCCTTATTTACTTATATGTTGATAACGGTCAACTCACATCCTTAATACTTCCTCCAAAAATTCTCGGAAGTACATATATATATACATATGAGACAAGCTGCTCCTATCAACAAGCAAAACGCTTGGGGAACTTCCAAGTATATGATAGGATTTCCTTAAGGACAAGGGAGGGGTAGGATCCAAGTACTTCGTGTATTGGATAGACTTCCGGTACCGTAGGAGATGGTACTATATGTACCTAAGGACCTGCAAAGTGTGTGTATACCCGAAATGAGGACACATAGCCCGTATGCGGCAAGGGTGATAACGGGGATACGAAGGTGTCATCCTTCTACTAGTAGAAAAGGTTACTATTATCATAGTACGACTGATCATCATATGCGGTGGCTCCAACGAATGTCCTATTCTTCCAATTGGAATTGTGATGCAATACCGTGACCCAAGTCTAGGTGTTGGGTTTACCATTAAGGTATTTACAGGATAATAAATCCATTAAAAGATTTGTTTTCAAAAGAAAGTGTGTATCACCAATGAAAACTATTTTTGAATAAAACATAAATATCATATATGATGTTTTACTTGAGTTTATCATACAGTCATTTCATACTGTACATTATTATGTTGGGCATTATAGCTCACTCTTGCTTTCTTTTAAATGACACAACACAACAGATAATCAGTATGCCGGTGTGGGACTTAGTCGCTTGCAGTCATGGGGAGAATCCCTGGCAGCTTTGTCTCAGGTGGGCCAGAGTATCAGATAGGTATAAGATATCAGTCGTAATTGTTGTAACTTCATGTAGAGGTTATGAATAATTGTTTGAGATCCTGTAAAGTACATTTGAGTTTTAATAACAAATGATACTTGTTGTACGTCATTTCTAAGGCTATAACTTGTGAGTATGTGAGATTGGGGGTCTATGATATGGAATTATTGGATTATTAAGTGAATGCAGGTTACACATGATTGAAGGATTGCGTGACGACCCAGATTCTTGACCCCGGATTTGAGGGCATTACAAGGATGTTGGTCGACTTATCCTTTATTTGGACACTATGGTCTAACTGGATTTCGACCAGGATTCCTAATCGAATCGATCAGGATGTTGGTCGACTTATCCTTTATTTTGACACCCATGTCAAATGAAACTTCAATCAAAGCCACTCTTTCTTCGATCAGGACTCTGGTCTAACTAAGTGATTTTTTACCACTATAGTAGCATAAAACTTCGATCAATGCCACTTTTTCTTCGGTCAGGACTCTGGTCAAACTAAGTGATTTTTTACCACTCTAGTCGAATAAAACATCAATCAAAGTTACTTTTCAATCGACCAGATTTCTAGTCGATTGTAGTCCTTTCAGATTCCTTCCAACCTTCTAGATTATCCCAGAAACATCCTTTTTAGTGGGCTTCCCTTTATTAGGTCGTGCTTCAATGGGCTTTTGTCGATTCATTTTCCAAAATTATGCTATATAAGTGTGGTGAGAGGCAGAATTTCTCATTTCACCTCTCACTCACAAATCTCTCTCAAATTTCTTTCTAGTTCCTTTCTTAGGAAGGTGAATTCCGGCATTATTTGCCACCGTTGCTCCACCACTTTCAGCCATTTTCTGTGTTTCAAGCCTCAAGAATAATAATGGCGGATTGAGACCTTGCTAGGCTGGCAAAGATGAATAATTTTAAAAGAGGTACCGTTATTCAAATACGCTCCCCTTATACTTCTCTTATAGATATGATTAATACTAGAGGGGATGAATATTCATCTCTTTCTGATTTATATTCTTACAACCATGGTGATACTTTCCATGAGTTAGATGGTAGGATAGAATCTTACAACACCCTGTACAAACTCCCTCCTAACCTTAGGATTACTCCGGCCGCCCCTAGTGATAGGACCTGTAACTGGGGGGGACACTATTTTCATTTACCGAGGAGCCCTAGTTGCAGGTCTTAGGTTCCCTTTCCTTGAATTCATCCCGCGTCTCCTTGCATATGTGCAAATAAACCCTTGTCAACTCCCCCTAATGCATTGAGGAATATTATTTGTTTTATGGTTTTATGTCTTAGGAATGAATTTCCCCTTTCCGTTGCCATTTTTAGGAAGATATTCCAATTATATAATAGTTCTTTAACCCAACCGGGCTGGTTTTTAATACGTCAAAGGCCCAAAATTCCCCACATTTTTTATGGTAACTCCATTGTTGAGAATAACCCAAAATGGAGAGCCGAATTTGTTACGCTGACTTGGGCCGAAGGCGATTGGGCCACTCATTTTTGTAGGCCCTTTTATAAAGTAGTCAATGGTAGACCTTCTAGTATTAGACTAACTGATGAAGAGGAGGTCACTTATCAAAACCTCATCGCGGATAACGATCAAACAGACACTTGGACCCTTTTAGAGGAGTTTTCCTTGAAGAAAGTTGGTCTCTCACAGGCCATTGATAAGGGTAACTTTATCAGTTTTTTCTTTATTTCTTTTTCTTTATTGCAATTTAATCATTTTCAAACTTTAATGTTTTTCTCTATTTTTTATTTCAGCTTGCAAGGCCATTACCAACATCAACAGACCTAAAGAAGGAGAATCAGGCCGCCAAAAAAGGGCCAAGCTTAACAGGGATCCAAGGAGTAAGCCCGATGGCCCTTCCTTCCTAAAGCCTCATGTCCCAGAGGTTTCACTGGGGGATGATTTGGATCCTCCACTCAAGGGGCATTCTTTAGGACCAACTGAGGATTTAGAAGAAGTGACACGGTGGTAGGGTCCACCAATGATGCTAAGGATTGGTCCTATCACTCCATAACTCCTTAGGATTTTACTGACATTGTGACGGGGAGTGACATAGAGACAATTGAGCTTCTAGGTTCTCAAGCTCAAGCTTCGGTAACATTTCTCTCTTTTCCTTTAATTACAACTTCCCTTTCATTTTAAATCCTTATTAGATCCTCCTTCTTTCGTGCATAGCAACACCTACTTCCAGGCGGCCCTTCACCAGGCTAGGTCTTGGAAGGGGAATTCAGAGGAGTTTGAGATAGAGATGGAGAAATGGAAGGAGAGGGCTGAGACTCTTGATAAGAAGATGAAGAGCAAGGGCGAGGAACTGTCCAAGGCCCATACTGAGTTGGTCAAGCTTCGGAGTGACAAGGAGACTCTGATCGATGAATATATGGACTCCCAGAAGTTCAGGGATTTGATGAAAATTCATGATGAGGGTCTCTTTCTCATCCAGTTTACGCAAGGTTGGGATACTGCAGTGAAGGCTGTGGCTGAGAAGCACCCTGGCTTGATAGAAGCCAAGGATTTTATTAGTCCAGAGCAGCCAGAGACTGAGGACAGCTTGGACGCTTTCTTTGACTCCCCTATGCAAGAAGATCGCATCCTCGATCCCAGCACTACTTCTCCTCATATCTCCCCAGCAAAGAATTCAGAGATTTTTGCTAATGCAAAGGGGCACACTGAAGGAGAGAGGGATAAGGATGATCCTGCTAGGGATGAGTAGACTTTTATCTATTTCTAGATTTATGTATTAACTTATTGTATCTCGAACTTATTACCCCTCGGGGTTTATTTAAGTTATTTTCCTTGCCTTATTTAGCTGCCTCCCTTTAAATTTCTAAGTACTTTTGGAGTTTGTACTTTCAAGGAGATAGATTGGCAACCCGAGCTACACAGCTCTAAAAGAGAAGAAATTCTAAATTTCTCTTTCATTCATTATTTGTCTATCAGAGCATAACTTTGCTAAGTAGGCAATGTATCAGTAACTTGGTCTTCCAAAGTTTATAATAACTTTAACTCAAGAACATAATCTGGTTTTTCAAAGTCTAGAATAACTTTTATTCTGAAATATAAATTGGCTTTCAAAACCTTACATAAGATGGGTTTTCCCCTAATAGTCATCAACTAAAACGTAAATCATACTAAAACTGAGATATAAAATCCTAAGCAATAAAAGCTTCAAGGTGCTTTTGAACCTTGTTACCACCATAGTAAGTACGAGCTATATGTAGTAAACCTTCAGGTTTTGAGCATGCCAAGTTTGAGGTACTTCTTCCCCATCCATGGTCTCCAATTTGTAAGATCCTCTTCCTTGAACGCTCTTAACCATGTATGGCCCTTCCCAATTTGGGGTAAGCTTTCCTTTTTGCCGTACTCCAGTAGCTTCCACCTTCCTTAGGACCAAATCTCCTTGCTTGAAGAACCTCTCTTTCACTCTCAGGTTGTAGTAAAAAAAGGCTTTTTTCTGATATTCTACGATCTTTGCATGCGCTGCATCTCGTACTTCATCTATCAAGTACAGGGCTAACATTTGCCCATCTTCATTTTCTTTAGCATTATATACTTGGATCCTTGGAGATGAATGAGATATCTCTACTGGAACGACCTCTTCTGCCCCATATGCTAGCATGAACGATGTTGCTCCTGTAGTAACTCTACATGTAGTTCTATAAGCCCAAAGTATTGGCAGTACTTCATCCACCCAATTTTTTCTGGATTTTTCAATCCTCTTCTTTAACCCATCTAGAATGATCTGATTTGCAACCTCTACTTGCCCATTGGCTTGAGGGTGAGCAACAGAAGTGAATCTCAAGTCAATTTCGTTCTCTTCATAGTACTTTCTAAACTCTTCATTATTCAACTGTGTTCCTTTGTCGGTCATCAAGATTCGGGGAATTCCGTATCTACACATAATATTGTCCCACGGGAACTGAGAGACTTGCTTAGTCGTAATTTTTGCCAAGGGCTTGGCTTCAATCCATTTAGTAAAGTAATTAATCACCACAATCAAGAATTTCCTTTGAGTAGTAGCCATTGGGAAAGGCCCGAGAATATCCATTCCCCGCATAGAAAATGGGATTGGGGAGTTTATGGAAGTCAATATTTTGGGAGGTTGCCTTACTACAGGGGGTATGTTTCTGACAATGATCATATTTCTTAAAATATTCTCTGGCATCAGCCATCATTTCCGGCCAAAAGAAGCCTAAACGAGTAATTTTTTGGGCTAAGGTCGTTCCCCCCAAGTGTTGGCCGCATATTGTCAGGGTTTATACTGAAATATTCGTTTGAAGTATATACTTTAATAATAAATTATTTGAAAATCTTGAATGCATGTTTTCACAAAGTCTGTATATATATATTGTAGACAATCTAGTATCAAATGGGATAGCAGAAGATTAGATTGTCAAACTCCTTATATAATATAATAAAGGTTCACAGTCTAAGTGGTATTAGACAAACCACTGGAACGGCGGAAGTATTATTTAGAAATAGTCTATCTTGACTATTGAATAATACTTGTATACTTTGTGTATATTGAACGGGATCAAAATAGTAAAATAATTGTTTCTTTTATTCCGACAATAAAGAAGAACTAAGATTTTACGATATTATTATTGCTTAGGTTCTTAATCCGGATGTAGTAATTGACACTTGTAATTAATGCACATGCCTTGATTCATACATTAAGTAATTTATTTTAAATTACAAAATTTATGTATTGGGCAATGACATTATATACAGAGTGGGATATTAACTATAAAAGGAAACCGTGTCCGAAAAATATATTCAAGTGATGATGTCCTCTTGAAAGCTCATAAAGATAATTATGCTTTAGTCCTGCAGGCAGATTTGTTCTTGCATAATTATAAGGTTGAGTGGATGATCAAGGATAAAAGATATTGATTAAATTAAATGTCAGAAATTAATTTAATTAATGGACATGCGATATCTTAAATATAGGGAATTTATAAGCAATTAATATGGGAGCCGAATTAAATAATTAATTTACGGAATTAGGAAAGGTAGTGCAAATATTAATTCTTTAGTGGATTGAATTAATATTTAATGACATTGGGCTTGGCCCGGAATGTCATTAGAAGGCCTGACCTAATGGTCCATGATCCCTACTGTAGCCTATAAATATTCTCATTCTCCCAAAGCTAGGGTTAACACACAAAAAAAATGAAATCACATCCTAGGATTTGAGAGTGGCAGCCATTTTTCTCAAGGAGCCAGCTAGGGTTTTGGAATTTCGGAGCTTTGGGAGAGGTACACCTTGGGAGATCGAAGCCCACACTTCGTCCAGGGAGAATCAGGGAATACGGTAGAAGACATGGATTTGAATAGCTTGTGTCGTAGTAATTAAGGTTAATGTTCTATTCGTACTCTTTTAATTAATATCATAAAATGCAGGGCCAAGATTTGATAGATCCAACAATTGGTATCAAGAGCCTGGTTCTAGGTTCTGCATTTTATGATATGTTGTTCATGTCATGATTATATATGCATGTATATAGTGGTATGCTTGTATTGATTCTGTGATGCAGGTTATTATTCACTATTATGGCCATGTTTAAATTATGTGTTTGGATCCCACATGGTTTAATCATGGTTATTTTGTTATGATTGGGTTCCATGTGGTTTATCGTGGTTTTATTGTAAATCACGAGGGTTAATCGTGAAAGTTTTGTTTTTTCCTATTCTGATCTTGTAATCTTGTAATCTTGTAAATCAATTTGTAATTGTTTTAGATTATGATCTGATGTAATAGAATAGGCTGGTTCATCTGTATTATTTTGTATGTAATTATTTGATCAACGGAGCTGCAAGAAACAGAGATTTTCCGCTGCTGCATTCTGTTTTCGGGGTGCTTCGTTGTTTTGGTTGCAGATTTTGCATACGATGTTAAGGCATTTTGTAAACCATACGATGTTTAAAGACCATTGACACATTATTTCAAGGTGTTTTGAGGATGTTAAGGCCTCCAACCGGGCTCTCGAAGATTTCCAGAATTTTTTGAAGGATAAATTCGAAGCTATTTTTCTGGGGCCATAATAGTGGATGTGTTTTATTATGTTTTACATAATTTCTGCTTCTCTTGATTATTGCTACTATGTGTTTCTTGTTTGTATTGTTATGCCATGTGATACTAACCCTTTGCATGCTAGAATGACATGGACATAGGGATGTTTTTATTAATGCTTTAATCATGATAGTATGCTGTTATGTTATGTGTTATTTGTGTTGTTATAATACATGTGGACTTCGAAGAAATAACATAGGACGATGCATCTAGATTAAAATCCTCAAAGTAAATACTAAGTGGGAGAGGGAATTAATATAAAATTAAATCCCATGGTCTCCATTATTGTTTGTATATAATTTAACATAAAGACGAATATAAATTATATATACGTCACCCATCATGGCATGTAATTTATGGTGTCTAGAATTTTATAAAGATTACTAGAACAAACTTCTTAAATTAATTTTTAAAAACAAGGAATAAATACGAATTTTCTTTATTTCTGATATGGGGCGATTTTGTCAAAAACGGGTTCATCGAACTTGTAAGGCTGTGGGTATTAAGTGAGACCGATGTGACTCCTCCACTACCTGGAAATCAAACCATTGATGAATATTGAATTGAAGTATTCTATTCAAGGAAAAATTTCGAATATTGGAAGGTATACAAGCCACGCATCGTGGCGTACCAAGTTCCATAGATTTCGAATAATTTAAGATTTGATGATGGTATACACTTAGCTATGAAAATTAATATAGACCACCCCAATGTGTCATATTGTTTAGTAATAGGACCGAAGTAACATTTAAACAAATTTAGGTGGTATACATGTCATACATCGTGGGGTACCAGAAACTTATGGTGTTTAGATGTTAGTGCATTTAATTTTAATAATTGTTAGAGGAATCAATAGGTCTTAATATTTAATGTACCCTTTTTTATGTGTAATGTGATGTTTTTTTTATGCATGATTCTCAGGATAAAATGGGCTTTAATCCACTATTCACCATACTTAAGGATAACAAACTTACCGGACCTAACTATATTGAATGGAAACAAAATTTTGACATTGTGTTGACTGCCGAGGAGTACAAGTTTTGCACTTATGAACTCAAGCCTGATCAGCCTGCTGCTGATGCTCCTGAAGATGAGAAAGAGTATTATAAGCGGTGGATTAAGGATGATGAGATGTCGCGATGTTACATTCTGGCAGCAATGTCGGGTGTTTTGCAGCATCAGCATCAGTCTATGGCCACTATTTTGGATATGCTCTTTAATCGCAAGGAACTTTTTGGAGATCAGAATAGGGCTGCTAGGAAAGTAGCCATGAAGGCTTTAATGAACACTCAGATGGCTGAAGGAACACCTGTAAGGGATCATGTTCTCAAGATGATGTCACATCTGAATGAGATAGAGATCCTTGGTACTGAACTTGACGGGGAAACCCAGATTGACATTATCCTTATGAGCTTGTCCAAGAGTTTTGAGCAGTTCCGCTTGAATTACAACATGAACAAGAGGCAGTATAGTCTCGCGGAACTGCTGATAGAACTTCAGCCAGCTGAAGGATTATTTTGGCAGAGTGTTCAAGTGAATGTGGCTGAGAAAGGTTCTTCCTCTAAGCCGAAAGGTATTAAGAAGAAGAAAAAGGCTCAGACACAGAAAGCTGTGAAGGCAGTGGGAGTTCAAGGTGGTGTGAAAAAGCCTAAGGGAAAGTGCTTCAGATGCAAACAGTCAGGTCACTAGAAACAGGATTGTTCTCTTCCTAAGAAGACAAACAATACTGGTATATCTCTTTCTCTAGTTACAGAAATATTTATAGCGGCTATATCTACGAGCACTTGGTGTGTAGATACAGGAGCCACTGATCATGTTTATAATTGTATGCAGGGGTTCCAGCTATCCAGAATGCTTAGAGATGGTGAGATATACTTGTTCATGGGAGATCCTACAAAAGTAGCAGTAGTTGCAGTAGGAGTTATTCATTTATCTTTTGGTTCTGATAGGATTTTGGTTTTGAACAATTGTCTTTATGTACCTTCTTTTAGAAGGAATTTAATTTCGGTTTCTAAACTTGCTTTGGATGGTTATAATATTTGTTTGAATCATAATGTTTCTATTATAATGAATGAATGAATTATATGTTCTGGTACATTGCAAGACAATTTGTATATAATTAATCCTAGTCAACCTGCACTGCAACTGCAATATAGGGAATTGAACAACACATCTTCTAACTTCTTCTAACTCTACTAAAAGAAAGGAACCTTCTAATTTGAACCAAACATATCTTTGGCACTTGAAATTAGGTCATATTAACTTGAGGATGATTCAAAGACTGGTAGTAGATGGGCCTTTAAGCTTATTGGCAGTGGAGCCATTTCCAGTTTGTGAATCCTGCTTAGAAGGAAAAATGACTAATAGGCCTTTCAAGGCAAAGGGGAATAGAGCCAAACAAGTGTTAGAATTGGTTCACTCCGATTTATGTGGACCCATGAATATCCAAGCAAGAGGTGGTTATGAGTATTTCATCACTTTCATTGATGATTATTCTAGATATGGGTACGTTTATTTGTTGCACCGTAAGTCTGAGTGCTTTGATAAGTTCAAAGAGTACAAAGCTAAAACGGAGAAGCGACTTAATAAAAGTATCAAGTCACTACGATCAGATCGTAGTGGCGAATACTTGCTTGGAGAATTTAAGGAATACCTATCAGAAAATGGGATAGAATCTCAGTTAACTGCACCAGGCACACCCCAGCAGAATGGTGTAGCAGAGAGAAGGAACCGGACTCTTTTAGAGAGTGTTAGATCGATGATGAGTTATTCGGATTTACCCAAGTCATTTTGGGGACATGCCTTAGAGACAACATCTTATCTTCTGAACTTAGTACCTTCTAAGTCGGTTCCTAAAACCCCCTTAGAATTGTGGACCGGGGATAAACCGAGTCTAAGACACATTCGAATATGGGGTTGTCCAGCACATGTGCTGAACAAGAACGCGACTAAGTTAGAATCTCGTACAGAAGTAAAGTTGTTTTTAGGCTACCCCATAGGAACGAAAGGTTATTTATTTTATAGTCCGAAGAATCGGGATGTCATTGTTAGCACCAATGCAAGATTCTTAGAGGAGTACTATATAATGAATCACAAACCCATGAGTAGTGTCGTTTTAGAGGAACTAGTGGGAGGGACAGATAATACCCATGAAGCTATAGTACAAGTAGAACAACCATAACAAAATGTACAACCTGTCACTAATATCGCACAAGTGCCTCGTCATAGTGGGAGGGTTGTTCAACATCCTGATAGATTCATGTTTTTGGGAGAGTCTTCAGACTTGGTCTCTGGTGAACATGATGATGATCCCCGTACATACGAAGAGGCAGTAAAAGACAAAGATGCAGATCTTTGGCAAAAGGTGATGGAATCTGATATAGAATCAATGTATTCTAATCAGGTCTGGGAGCTCGTGGAACCACCCAAAGGTATAAAACCTATTGGATGTAAGTGGATCTACAAGAAAAAGAGGGGATTAGATAAAAAGGTGAAAGCCTGAAAAGCAAGACTTGTTGCGAAAGGGTATACTCAGAAAGAAGGTATCGATTATGAGGAAACCTTTTCTCCGGTAGTCATGCCTAAGTCAATCCGTATTCTTTTATCTATTGCAGCTCATCTCGATTATGAGATTTGGCAAATGGATGTCAAGACAGCTTTCCTTAATGGAAGTCTTGAAGAAACCATCTATATGCAGCAACCAGAGGGATTCATTAAAGAAGGCCAAGAGCATCTTGTATGTAAGCTTAAGAGGTCTATTTATGGATTTAAACAAGCTTTTAGGTATTGGAACATTTGTTTTGATCAGGCAGTCCAGTCGTATGGATTTGATCAAAGTCCAAGCGAAGCATGCGTGTATAAGAGATGTGAGGGAAATGCAATGGTTTTTCTAGTACTATATGTTGATGACATTTTACTCATTGGAAACAATTTTAAGATGTTGTCTTCAATAAAGGCATGGTTGTTCAAACAATTTGAAATGAAGGACTTAGGTGAAGCAGCATACATCCTTGGGATCAAAGTTATAAGGGATCGCAAGAAAAGGATGTTGGCTTTATCTCAGGAGCCCTACATAGATGACGTATTAGCTCGTTTTAACATGCGGGACTCCAAGAAGGGTAATTTACCTTTCATACATGGAATTTTTCTATCAAAGAGTCAGTGCCCTTCGACACCTAAGGAGATAGAGAACATGAAGGAAGTTCCTTATGCTTCGGCATGTGGAAGCCTAATGTATGATATGTTATGTACGAGGCCTGATATCTGCTTTGCTGTGGGCATGGTTAGCCGATACCAGTCAAACCCAGGACAGGAACATTGGAGTGCAGTAAAAACAATACTCAAGTACCTGCGAAGGACTAAGGAGTATATGTTAGTTTACAAGTCCTCTGATTTATTGCCTCTGGGATATAGTGATTTTGATTTCTAGACAGATAAGGATAAGATAAAATCCACCTCGGGATGTGTTTTTACTTTGGGAGGTGGAGCCGTAATATGGAGGAGTGTGAAGCAGAAATGCATTGCAGACTCAACCATAAAAGCCGAATATGTGGCAGCCTCTGAGGCAGCCAAAGAGGCTATACGGTTCCAAAACTTCCTGTTGGATTTGGATGTGGTTCGTAATTTGCCACGGCAAATCACGATTTATTGTGATAATACTGGTGTTGTGGCAAATACCAAAGAACCACGGGCCCATAAGGCAGCAAAACACATAGAGCGTAAGTATCACCTCATACGGCAGTTCGTTAAGCGAGGAGATATCATTGTGGCTGATATAGCATCAAAGGATAACCGCGCAGATCCTTTCACGAAGATCTTACCAGCTAAGGCTTTTCAGGAGCACGTGGAAGCGATAGGAGTCAGATACTTGGTCACATAGTTATATAGTTGGTAGTTGATTGCTTGTAATAAACACTGATATACTCAAAGAATATCTTGAGTATAAGTGGGAGATTGTTAGGGTTTATACTGAAATATTTGTTTGAAGTATATACTTCAATAATAAATTATTTGAGAATCTTGAATGCATGTTTTCACATAGTCTGTATATTATATATTGTAGACAATCTAGTATCAAATGGGATAGCAGAAGATTAGATTGTCAAACTCCTTATATAATATAATAAAGGTTCACAGTCTAAGTGGTATTAGACAAACCACTGGAACGGCTGAAGTATTATTTAAAAATATTTTATCTTGACTATTGAATAATACTTGTATACTTTGTGTATATTGAACGAGATCAAAGTCATAGAATAATTGTTTCTTTTATTCTGATAATAAAGAAGAACTAAGATTCTACGATATTATTATTGCTTAGGTTCTTAATCCGGATGTAGTAATTGACACTTGTATTTAATGCACATGCCTTGATTCATACATTAAGTAATTTATTTTAAATTAAAAAATTTATGTATTGGGCAATGACATTATATACAGAGTGGGATATTAACTATAAAAGGAAACCGTGTCCGAAAAATATATTCGGGTGATGATGTCCTATTGTTAAGCTCATAAAGATAATTATGCTTTAGTCCTGTAGGCAGATTTGTTCTTGCATAATTATAAGGTTGAGTGGATGATCAAGGATAAAAGATATTGATTAAATTAATTTTTAGTAATTAATTTAATTAATGGACATGCGATATCTTAAAGATGGGGAATTTATAAGCAATTAATATGGGAGCCGAATTAAATAATTAATTTACAGAATTAGGAAAGGTAGTGCAAATATTAATTCTTTAGTGGATTGAATTAATATTTAATGACATTGGGCTTGGCCCGGAATGTCATTAGAAGGCCTGACCTAATGGTCCTTGATCCCTACTATAGCCTATAAATATTCTTATTCTCCTAAAGCTAGGGTTAACACGCAAAAAAAATGAAATCACATCCTAGGTTTTGAGAGAGGCAGCCGTTTTTCTCAAGGAGCCAACTAGGGTTTTGGAATTTCAAAGCTTTGGGAGAGGTACACCTTGGTAGATCGGAGCCCACACTTCATCCAAGGAGAATCAGGGAATACAGTAGATGACGTGGATTTGAATCGCTTGCATCGTAGCGATTAAGGTTAATGTTTTATTCGTACTCTTTTAATTAATATCATAAAATGCAGGGCCAAGATTCGATAGATCCAACACATATAACCTCATGCACTTTATCCAAAGCAGTCGGGCTTCATCCAGCCTGAGACATCTTAAATAATGAACTACAAAGGACCTTTTATAAAGAATCCCATCAATCATAAAATATCTTAGGGCTCGCACAGACAACTTTTTTGCTTCAACAATATCACTAGGAAGCCACCCAGTTTGAAGATGAGCCTTAAGAGGATCTATCTGTTATGTCCCCAGCCCTATAGGGGCAACAAGCTTAACATCAAGGCTTCTAGTTTTCAAAATGCGGAAGTACACACTCCCCGAACTTTTCTCTATCTCTGACGAGGCGAACTTTGATAATGCATATGCCTTACCATTTTCCTCTCTTGGAATGTGCTTAACATGGCATTCATCGAACTGAGTCATCACGGTCCTCACTAGGCGCACATATATTGCCATAGTTTCATCCCTTGCTTCAAACTCCCCCTTGACCTGGGATATGACAAGCTTAGAATCTCCACAGACTTTCATTTTCTTAACCCTCAATGTTCCTTCTAGGCTAAGGCCAGCTATCAGAGCTTCATACTCGGCTTCAATATTTGTAGTTGGAAAATCTAACTTAATAGCATATTAAATCAAGAATCCATCGGGGCTTTGTAAAACTAGCCCTGCTCCACTCGAATTTGTTTTTGATCCTCCATCAAAATAGAGAACCCATAATTCCTTGTCCTTATTATGTCCTCCTTCTTTATCTTCTTTTCCCTCCATATCCTGAGGTTAGGTATCTTCCTACCCCCCGACTTCTTGGTTGGGGATGGTACATTCAACCACGAAGTGAGGCAAGGCATGGGCTATTATCGTCGTTCATGGATTATACTTTATGTCGAATTCTCCCAACTCAATAGCCCATTTAATCATCCTTCCACTAGCTTTAGGACTATGGATGATGTTTCTCAAAGGTTGATTTATTATCACTTTGATTTTATGAGCTTTGAAGTAAGGACGCAATTTCCTTGAGGCCATCACCAGGGCTAAAGTGAACTTTTCTCTAATCGAATAATTCAACTCAGCTCCATGCAAAATCTTACTAACATAGTATATGGGTTTCTGGACTCTAAGTTCCTCCTTAACCAATACAGCACTTAATGTATTTTCTGAAACGGTCAAATATAAGTACAAAGTCTCGTCCAGGTCTGGTTTTGCCAACAACGGGGCTTGGACTATATATTTCTTCAACCCTTCGTACGCTTCTTGACTTTCCTCAGTCCATATGAAACCTTTTGTTTTCTTCAGGGTTTTGAAGAATGGTAGGCACTTGTCTCCATATTTGGAGATAAATCGCCTTAAAGCAACAACCCTTCCGGTGAGTTTTGAACATCTTTGATTATGTTTGGAGATTCCATGTCCAGAATGGCCTTTATCTTATCAGGATTTGCCTCGATTCCCCTCTTGGGGACTATCAATCCCAAGAACTTTCCTGATCCCACTCCAAAAGCATACTTTGCAGGATTTAACATCATTCATCAGTAAAATCCATGTACATCCTCCATTTTCCATTTGCCTTCTTTACCATTACAGGGTTTGCTAACCATTCTGGGAATTGTATCTCTTCAATGAAACCAGCCTCTAAGAGCTTCTCTACTTCTTCCTTGATTGCCTCCTGCCTCTCAGGGGAAAAACTCCTTTTCTTTTGCTTCACGGTCTTTCGATTCGGATCTACGTTCAATTTGTGGGTGATCAGCTCCGGGTCTATGCCAGGTATATCAGTTGGTGACCATACGAATTAGGGCGAAAACATGTGCTAAAATTACACGCAAGTATATGCATTCGCAAGTAGTATAAGATATAAATCAGATGCGTACCCACAGAGACTCTTTTTAGTTAACTTAAGATTATGCACCTATGCAACAATGGTATGGCTATCACTCAATACTAAAATAATAACAAGTTGAGATGTTTATAACTAAGATTAAACTAACATGCAATTAACTAAGAATAAAAGTGATTGAATTAACTATATGAGACAAACATGGGATTCTAACTTCATTAAATACTTCATTCAAAGTCATTGTTCTAAACCTTAGCATACAATGGTGATGAGAACTAATCAGATAATACGAAACTATTAAACGCCAAATTTCATTGCATGAATACCCTACAACTAGACATCTACAAAAGAGATAGAAGCTAAGTAGACACCAATTATACTTAGACCATGTATGTCTATAAAGTTTGAAAACATAACGATTTAATGTGCAAGTTATCTATTGTGATTACATAGGGTAAGTAAGATGGTTAAAATTACCTACAAATTATGCATAACAATTATAGATGAGCCTATGCTAGTATGGTAAGTTCTAAACCTCTATATTCACTTTCGCTTCAATAGAGATTAACACGTTATCTTATATGTTAGCTATGCACATAAGATGAATAAGCACAACCAATACTAGGATATCAATCAATCATCACACACCAAGATATTGAAACAAATTAACTGTAGAAATCCATAAGTAAATCCGTTAGAACCCCATGATAATGATTAGTTCATAACCGAACTCATTGTCACCATGGGTTCCAACGAAAGCATGGTATAAAAACTAGATCTTTATAAACTGAATAATAATCAAAAGTACATTAACAAGAGTGTAATGTTCAAACGAATAAGAAAACAAGCATCCAATGTTACAACTTAATCAAAGAATCACAAGTAAAAACAAGATCTTCTTACAAGATCTTCTTCTCCTTCTTTATATTATGCTATTAGGTCTTCTTACTGCTCTCTCCTTTTTCCCGTTGTTATCAAAAACGTCTTCAAAAGGCTTTTTATATAATCCCAATACAATCTGGGGTCAGAAAAATTATTATTATATTCCAATTAGGATTCTGCAATCCCGACCCAGCGCAGCCGCCCCGCATACCAGCGTGGGCGCGCTCGCTTTCTGACAAATAGGCGCGGTCGCTCCCAAGACTAGCGCGACCGCCCTGACCTTCTAGAAATTCTGATTTTTCTTATTTCCTTGACTTTAATTGCTGGTTTCTTTCGTGCTAACTCCCGAGGCTCCATCCTAACACCCTTTTAGCATAGAAACAATGTAAATATGTTCCATCTTCCAAATATACCCTGAAATGCAAAACACTACAAAAATACATCAAAAACACAAATAACTTGAGTACAAATTACCAATTCGAGCATTTACGAAGCATTCTAAGTGGATATAAATTCCACTTCTCACGAATACATCACTATTTTCTTGTAAAAACTTCACCAGCTTCCCTCTAAGTGGCTCCTCTAGTGATTCTCCAATGAAAGTCACTTTCTCAGGATCTTCAGGAACCAAAGGGATTGGAATCAAGTCTTCTGCGGGCTTCCCTCTTTTTTCATCATTCTCGCGAATATCCCAATCTTGGATAGGTAAAACCTGCCCCCCAACTCCATCGGCCCTAAGG
The DNA here is from genome assembly GCF_009905375.1 of Apium graveolens. Taxonomy (NCBI): domain Eukaryota; kingdom Viridiplantae; phylum Streptophyta; class Magnoliopsida; order Apiales; family Apiaceae; genus Apium; species Apium graveolens. The sequence continues at coordinate 224,408,408 of NC_133652.1, forward strand.
GAGGCTACATAAAAACTCATTGTCATCTTTTGATCTCATCTCTCTTCTCCAATCCCGTTTCGGGTGGAAAACTTCATCACTAAATGGTAAGAAGAGGGGACTACCTTGCAAGCATGTATTCCTATTCTTCCCATGATTACATTATAAGTTGATCCATCCTTTACTACCACAAAGTTTAACATATGTGTTGCTTGCCTTGGTTCTTGACCCATAGTCAAAGGCAGCTTAATTATCCCTTCTACAGGGCACTCAACTCCATCGAAACCATATATCGGCATATCAGTTGGGGTCAATTGAGAATCATTGTAACCCATTCTTATGAAGGTATAATAGAGTAAGATGTCTATTGATGCTCCATTGTCTACAAGGACTCTTTTCACCGGACTGTTCTTTATTATGGGTGTTATGACTAGGGGATCATCATGAGGAAACTTGACCCTTTCCAAGTTGAAATCATCAAACACCATTGTTACTCCGGTCCTGGCCCTTTTCGGAGCTTCCCCCACTATGTGCATGACTTATCTGGTATAAGCTTTTCTTGAGTTCATAGACAATCTAGCTGCAGTTGGTCCTCCAAAGATTGTGTTTATTACTGGCCCTCGAGGCTAAATCCCCCAAAGATGGTGTTTATCACCGGCCCTCGGGGTTGGGGGTTTCGCCCCTGATCATCCTGAGCCTTCCTAAGATCATCAAAGTTCATTCTTCCACTATTATTCCTATCTCCTCCATCTCCAGTATACTTCATCGGTCTTTCTTTCCGAATGAGTAATTCAATCTCATCCTTCAGTTGTCGGCACTCATCAGTGTCATGAACAGTATCCTTGTGAAATCAACAATATTTGCTCCTATCTAGCTTAGCAGGATCAGCCTTCAAGGGCTTGGGCCAACAAACATCTCTATCTTTCTCGATTTCCATCAAGATCTGGCTTCTAGGAGCATTCAGCTTAGCATATTCGGTAAACTTTTGTCTAAGTCCTCCCTTCTTCGGGGTTGAATCAACGTATTTCTCAGTTCTAAGATACTTGTCCTTAGCATTATATTTCAGATCAGTTTTTCGCTTCTTGCTACCAGCAGGCTCGTTGTTCACCACCGTCTTCCTCATACTTTCCTCCACCTTAATATACTTTATGGCCCTATCTTGGAGCTGTAACATGCTTTCAGGGGGCGCTTGGCTAAAGACATCTTGAAAAACTCATCCCTAGTTCCCTGCTGCAGTGCTATCATAGCTACCTTGTCGTCATGGTCTAGGACCTTCAAAGCCTCATTTGTGAAACGGTTCAGATAATCCCTCAAGGACTCATTTGTCCCTTACACAATGTTCATGAGAGATGCTGAACTTATCTCATGCACTCTTCCACTGATGAATTGCTTGATAAAAGCTTGACTTAGATCTCTGAAGGACCCAATAGAATTCGGTGGTAAACGACTATACCATCTTTGAGCCATTCCCGACAGGGTTTGGGGAAAGGCCCGACACTTAATAGCATCGATCACGGGCTGCAACAACAGTGCGTTAGAGAATATTCTGACATGATTTGTCGGGTCGCCAATTCCATCATAGGATTTGATGGTGGTCATCTTAAACTTCCTTGAGATGTGGGCATTCATTATCTCTACAGTGAACGATGGAGTTGGATCATCGGGATCTCCCAGAGGCATTAGATCACTTGGATCGGCCCTTGGGGCAACACCCCTTCTTGGTATTGGACCGTCCAGGTCTATAATTGGAGGAGGATCTCTCCGCCTCGGAGGAAGTGGGGATCTTGGGGTCAGGTGCGCCTCCAGGTCATGCTTCAGTATTTGAATCTCAGCTTCATGAGCCGTGATCCTCTCCTGTACTTCTTGGGGATTCATCCCTCGGGTGCTCCTGGGACGCTGATTAGTATCAGGCATCGGTTCTTTACCAGCATGCCTCCTTTTTGGAGCCACATCATCATCCAAAGATTCGGAGTCTCTTTCAGTATAAGGTCCAAAGAATTCTTGATCCTCTAGAATGGAAGGCAAACCGAGTATATAATGGGGTGTCTGCCCTCGTGCTTCACTCCGGTTGGAGTGCCCACTCCCTCCAACCTCAGGATGTAGGGGCATCCCGTAAGGGCGGTTAGTGGTCACAATTGTTGAATATTCATACCCAACGGGTTGATGATTCAAAGGTGCTTATAACTGCTAAAATTGGGGATTCGTCCCTTGAAGAGTTGGGGTATTCGTCCCTTGAGCATGTGCCTCGGTTACTCCTACTAGAGTCCCTCCTTGGTGGAGGCGAAGGTTGAATGCGGGGGCATCTCCACCACTGACGAGATTGGTTGAGTTATCCCAGCCGGTGTTCCTTCAGGGGCGTTGTTTCTGCGCCGTGTGTTCACCATGTTTGTTGTTATGCTTTCCCACAGACGGCGCCAAATGTTATGGTTCAAAAATTAGGTCATATTAATTACTAGGGTTTGTGAGCTTCAAGGATCGATTTGACTGCTCTTGTGTTTCGTGACTTAGTCTTCCTTAACAAGATGCCTACGTAATTTGCTGTATGCCAAGGATCAAGTCAAAGACGTAGTTCTAATTTATGGGGTAAGGCCCTTTATATAGGCATGGGATGCCTTTGAATTAGGTTAGGGTTAAGAGACTTGGTGGACAAGTATCAGATTTAGAGTGGAATTTGGAGTCCTATAATGCAGTAAATTGATTCTTGTCCCTTGGGGTTTCTTGGAGATCAATTTCCAAGGAGTCATGTCCCTATTTGGATTCCACTTGTCAGCTGATTTTACCCATATTAATTAATTACGAAATTAATTAATACCCAGGGTTATGGGCCCTTTAAAATGGGTTTTATTGTCATCCCAATCCGGACATAATTAATGCGATATTAATTGCGCAACAAGAGCTTCTTTTTCTCCCTATCAGAGGGGAAGAGTTATTGCGTCTAAATAACAATTATAAAACAAAATTATATGTGAACAAACTACTATATTCTACCATAGTTCAAATAACCGCAAACATTTTTAGAGTAACCTTCATATATGGCCATAGCAAAGTATACCATTACATATGTGGTTTCAGCTTAATGTCAAATATAAATGCACTACACCAATTCCACGACACCTAAAAAATATTCCAATTTTCTTTTGTAAACTTCTTTTCTCGCAAAACCCTAGTGAGAGTCGGCCATCATTCCTAACCATCATCCATCCTTCACCATCTCCTCCTTCCATCAAATTAACATCCATCCCATCCATCCTCTCATCCCGTTTCCTCCATTTCTAAATCTTTAATTTCTACTGTTAGGTCACATACACTGTAGAAGGAGGTTGAATACAGTGTATACTACAATCAAATCGAATTAAGAACACAAGTATGAAACACATAATAATCTTATTAATAAAATAGTATTACAATGAAACCGTTCTCTCTCAGTGATGAATAAATATCACGAGAGCTGCTAGGGTTACAATGAATAATATTCTCGATTAAGATAACACATATAGTGTAAACCCTATGATGTGTTTATATAGACACACAGTTACAAGATAAACTTTTAATTGATATTGAACATAAGTCTGCATCCTAAAATATATTAATTAGTTATCTTTTCCTCCAAGTATTCTATTCTTCATAGAATTCTTCTCCATGCATATCTCTTCTTGTGTTTGCCTTAATCTTCTTTCCTTTAATCAGCCGCCTTCCTTATCTGAACGTCTTCTTAAGTCCTGATATTATCTCCTGATAAATATCTTCTGATATCTTAAGTTCTGATAACTTAAGTTCTGATATCTTAAGCTCTGAGTTCAGTATAAGTACTAATTTCCAGTTAAGTCATGATTTGTCCTGTTAGTCAAGATCTGAAAACTAAACACAAATCATTATTAGACATGACATCACAAATATATCTAACAATCTCCCCCAACTTGTAAATTAGCATAATATACAAGTTTAATAGATATTTGATGATGTCAAAAATATTAAGTACAAATGCGTATGAGAATTTGACTAAGTAACTACAACTCACAGTCCTTGTAGCTTTTACCATCCTTAAAGTCTGATATCAGCTTTAGCCTGTATATACTTTAAAATTTATCAGCTTTAGTTCTTGACTTGGCTTCAGTGTGTGATCTCTTTAATGTCAGGAGTTGTTCTGAGATAGTTCTTCAACAAACTCCTCTCAGCATATTTAAGTTCATTCTACATCCTCCTTTTTGCATCTTTAAGTTCAACTATATCTTCTCCTGTCTGAAAGATAGCAGCCCTGAGATCATTTATTTTTGCTTTCCTTATATCCTGATCCAGTCTGATGACATAGGCTTTATCAGACTCTAGATTGAATTCAAGTCCCTTAATACCAAGAAATGTAGTGATTTTGGCGGTATTAGGCTTCATCTCAACTATATAACCATTGTGAGCTCTGTACTTAGGATAGTATAGTCTGTCAGACTTTACAGAGTAAAGTTTATTCTGCCTTTGAATATCAGATTTTAAGTAACTGGCAGCACCATCTGTTGACCTATTTTTCACTTGAAGTAGAAACAGCACATGTTGCAATTCTTCAAAGTACTTCAAACGAATAGCATTCTTTCTAATCTGGAATACCCTCCCATCTGTCATGAAATATAGCGTGAAATCTTCTTTCAATACAGAGTGGTAGACCATTTGTACAGACTCCAGTTGATTCAATCTTTCAGGAGTTGTTCCTACTCCTGGTTCACTCAAAGAGGTTGGATCAGAGGTAGTATTATTTACTCTATTTTCTTTAGAACTACCCAATCCTGATTTGTCTCTAGCTTCCTTTCCTCAAATAACTCTTGCTTAAAAATCACTTGATGTAGTCTTCAAAGGTTGAGTAGACTTTGAGCTTTAGTAAACCCAGGTAGTAGAATTTTTGAAGGTTTAACATGAGCAATGTCAGAGGTTTCCTTTTCTTTATCTTCTGATATCAAGCCAACTTGAGCTCTGTCAGAGGTTGCTTGCTTCATTGTAATATCAGAATTTACAAAGTCCTGATTTTGAACAACATGAGCTCTGTCAGAGGTTGTTTGAATATTCTTCTTCTTCAAAATCAGACTAGTATATTTATCAGATTTTGCTTCCAGATCCATGATTGGCATATATATCTTTACAAGTTCATCAATTTTTGCCTTACCTTTGGATCTAGGATCAACTTCCACCTGTGATTTGGACTTGGCCTTAAATGCCTCAGTATCTGTCCTCTCTTTGATCACAATACCCTTAGGCTTAGGTGGTTTCTTTTCAATGACTTGAGCTTTTGACTTTGACTTCACATTTTCTGCTTTAAGTCTGGCTTCTTCTTCCTTCGGACTTTCAAAGTCCATTCCTGGATTGTCTTTGAGAAATATTCTTTTTGAAATTTCTTCATCCAGCTTCTGTAACTTGGGGTCTTCATAGTAGACTGATGTTTCCTTCCCCTTAAGCTTCAGTGTCTGCATAAACTTCTGTGATTCTTGACTTTCACCCTGTATCAAAACATCAGGCTTAGTCAGAACTTGCTTATCAGAACTTTTTCTTCTATCAGCATCAGAGATTGATTTCTGTGTAGAAGTTCCTGCTTTCCTAGATGAAGAGCCTTTGCCTTGACCATGACCTCTACCCCTTTCAGAGTTTCCCTGGTCTTCATTATCATCATCCTTACCCTTTAGTGGTTGATCAATTTTGCATTTGGACTTAATCACTTTCTCCCCCTTTTTGGCATCATCGGGTAATAGGAGAGAGACAAGCAATTCCACAGAGTTTTGGATTTCATTGAGTTGATCTTGTTGAGCAGCTTGATTCTTTAAAATATCAAATATTTCAGCTTGCTTCTTTTCTTGAGTCTTTTCTATATACCCAATGTGGTCAAAGGCTGGCTTAAAAAACCTGTTCTTTTCCAATTTGACATTCATGTCTTGCGGAATCAGGGTTTCTTGAATTTTGTTCACCTTGGCTTGAGTTATTGAGGTTGACCTTGAAGGTGCATTGTACTCAATGCAGAAACTCTGAGTTGTGCTTTGAAGTCATCATTCACCGGCATCTCATCAGCTTTATCCAGGTGCTCAACAAGAATATTTGCAGTAGGAACAAAATCAACTTTATTCCACTCCTTGATCCATTCTTTTCCTCTTGGAGTTTCACTCCAAGGTACTAGTGCATCCTCTCTAACAAAGTTCTTGATTAGATCAGCTTTGCCTAGAACTTGTTGAGGTGCATGTCCTGAAGGACCAGCTGCATCAGCATATAGATTTGTAGCAGCTTCACCAGTATCGTCAGCTTTTGCAGCATCAGAACTTATAGAGCCTGCAGAATCAGCTTCCTCTGATAAAATGATAGTGTGTGAGGCTATAGAGGTTTCAAAATCATCCTCTAAGTTCTGATCAACATCCAAATTCTGATGCTCACCTAATATCTGATCTTCATCATCTAGATTCAGAAGAGGTGTTGTTGGAATATCGGCATTGAAATCAGCATCTAAAATTGGTGTTGTTGGTGGAGTATGTTGAGGAATGGTTGGAGCTTCCAAGTACAGAACCTCAGGCACAACCAAGTTGTGAATATCTATCTCAGCACTTGTACCTGGGTCTTCAGCATGTACTTGTTCAATGATAGGAGACATAGGAGGTGTAGGCACTCTATCTTGAGCAGTTTCTTCAGCTTGAATTGGTGATATTGGTGACAGTGGAGGTGTAGATGCAGTGGCTTTAGCAAATTCTGGTTGTGTAGATGGAAGAGATTCAATCACAATTGGCTCCTTTGGGATCAGAGATTCCTGATCCCCTTCCTTAGTTGTTGCTTCCACATCCTCTGAATTTGACTCAACTGTGTCCTTGTTAGCTCTTTATTTCTTCCATCTCTTCAAGGGTGGAGAGACTTTGGGAGCTTTGGGAACTCCCAGTTTCCTTTGTCTTCTGAGGAGACACTTCCTCAGCTGCCTTTGTAACAGGTTCTGATGTTTGAACCTGTGCCTCATCTTCTGATTCATCTCTCAGAATCATCCTCCTTCTTTTCTGCTGTGACTGAGGTACTATCTTAGTCCTCTTTGCTCTAGAAGAAGAAGGTTGTACTGTATGTGCTGATGGTTGATTGGCATGTGCTGATGTATGTGGTTGTTTTGTGTGGGTGGTGGTTGGTTCTGATGGTTGTTGTGTGTTGGTGGGTTGAACATCAGGATATAGTAATGAATAGGTTGCATAATTAGCATTTACCAGAGCTTGCTTTACTGATAAAGGAATGCTAAGGGGTCTCAAAACTCCCTTCTTATTGTCAGCAGTGAAAAGATCAGTAAAAGCCCTTTTTGCTAACCTAAAAGGTTCTATGAGTTCACCTGCTAGTTTTGGTTCATCTGATGTATAGTAATTGTAAATTAACTGACGAAACCTAGCAAAGTAAACTACATTCCTGCCCTCTTTCATTCTATCTCCTATAAAACATAACACAGTCTTTGCATAATCAAAATGAGACTGGTTTAAGAGTGCATACCCAATTTGTTGTGTCAGAATAGGAATGGCATCAAAATTTGAGCACTTGTTGGTAAACGTCTTCGTGATGTAATCGAAGAAGAAGCTCCATTCCTTTCGAATATATGGGCATTTGAGTTGACCCAACTTAGCCAAACTATGTTCATACCCAAGATTAGTCATCATTTGCTGTAGCAAGGGCTCCTCCACAGCAGAACTGAATTGACATGATTCAGGTAGGTGTAGAGCTTTTCGAACTGCTCCCGGAGTAACAACATACTCAACCTCATTTGCTGTAAATACAATGCTTGGAGTCCCATGCTTACCACCATCATCATAATGTTCAGTACGCCAGAATGTCAGAACTTGAGTTCCAGATACTGGATGGCTGTGTCAATGTGAACCCAATTTTACTATGAGATAAAAAATCTTGAATAAAATGAAGTTCCGAAGGAGCTTCACTCTTAGTGAGAATGGCAGCATAGTTGTTGGGGACAAACTTTGCTCCATTAAAGATTATATCCTTGGGTGCCATTGAAAATTAGTGAGAATTTAGAGTGCCTGAAAGGTGTTTGATAAAATGTCTGTATAGAAAACCGTCAGAAAATATGAGAGAATAAGAAAAAAAAAGAGTATAGAGTACAAAAGTAGATAAAAGATTTAAAATCTTTTCTCTCTTTTACTTATACACGCTCCACTTGACAGCAGTTATTGAGAAGTGGAACAGACTATACACATGTCAGCCATGCAGCAGTTAAGACAATAGTTAATGGGCACGAGAAATAAGTAATGATTACTATACACAGGCAGTTTTAAAAAAACTGTTCCCACTAAAAAATGATTATTACAGTCTTTATCTCACATAAACCAATATTCTGATAAAATATAACCGTTGAAGTATTGACCAAAAATAAATCAAGTAAATAAATATTGCCACGTCAGCATCAGGACTTGCTTATTATCAGAATTTAAAAGTAATCAGAATATGGCTTCTTTTCTCAAAAAAGTAAATGTTTATTTCTGTAATTCTTCACACAAATACTGATATGGTTTCAATAGAACTTAATCATCAGAACTTCCATCAGAACTTGTCCTCAGAATTTAAGCAACTGACACTTAAACTGTTCATCTAAAACAACATTAATCACCACAGTAATTTTCATCATTCATATGGAGTGTAAGTGTGTGCATTAAGCTAAATATCAGACAAAGAGTAAAGTCTGGTTCACTTTAGTACATCATAGAAATAAGGCATAACTAAGAACTTTGCTTAAAATCTGTTATTAGTCTGAAGTCTACTATAGAATGAGTTCATGCATTAGTCCACCTAAACTATTTTGTGATCATTTTATGCATCTTTTGAAATTCCTTTTTACAGTGGCTTCTCAGTGTAAGTGAGTCACGACTGCTTATCAGAATTTATGTTGTTATCAGTGTATTTTTCCAGTAATCAGAGAAGGTGAAAAGTCACCAAGAAAATTTTATTTTGCTTTTCTAATGCATATTACTTAATACCAGCAATGCACTTGGGTCTTCCCTTCCACATACATTTTTCTCTAGATCTCAAAGGAGTACCTGATATTTATTTCTTTTATTTTCTTTTTCTTTTGATAAGTGAGGCTTATCAGCACTTAGTACATCCATAAGATTTACCAACATCAGAACTTAACAGATAAGAAGCATTATTCTAGTTTTTGACTTAGTAATAAGATACACAAAGTAAACCTAACCAAACTCAATATCAGAATTTGCTTATATTAAAAGATTTCCACATAAACAATTACTTCAAACATGGGATCTTTATTATATTAAAGACTACTAGGTCAGCATCTAGCACAGTTATCCTCATTGGATTGAATAGTAACAGAAACATTCATATCACTATCAGAGTTTAGAAATTCACATCAGACAACAATCAGCACTTAGTAAATTTCAATTGAAGCACAGATTACATAAAGATAGTAATATATGTAAATACTGATCATAAAATCTGATGTATCAGAACATAAACTAAGAAAATTTAGAGAAAGAACCTGAAACCATTCCAAGTTCATTTACCAAACTTGTAAAAGTAGCTTCACATAGTGGTTTTGTGAAGATATCTGCTAGTTATTAATCTGTTGGAACAAAATGCAATTCCATTGTATCTTCCATCACATGTTCCCTTATGAATTGATACCTAATGCTGATGTGCTTTGTCATAGAGTGCTGAACTAGATTACCTGTCATTGTAATAGCACTTTGATTATCACAGTAAATAGGGATTTTAGAAAATTATAACCTATAATCCAGTAATTAATTCTTCAACCAAAGAATCTGTGCACAACAGCTTCCTGTAGCAATGTACTCTGCCTATGCAGTTGATGTGGAAATTGACTTTTGTTTCTTGCTAAACCAAGAAACTAATCTGCCTCCAAGAAATTGGCAGCTTCCACTTGTGTTTTTCCTGTCAATTTTGCACCCTGCAAAATCTGCATCTGAGTAACCTATTAGCTTAAAGTCGGATTCCCTAGGATACCACAATCCTAGATCAGCTATACTCTTAAGGTACTTGAAAATTCTTTTCACAGCTGTTAAGTGAGGTTCTCTTGGATCTGCTTGAAATCTTGCACAAAGACAGGTAGCATACATGATATCAGGTCTACTTGCAGTTAGATAGAGTAATGAGCCAATCATTCCTCTGTAATCAGTAATATCCACTGATGTACCAGTATCCTTATCCAATTTTGTTGCAGTGGCCATAGGAGTGGATACACTTGAACAGTCTTGCATTCCAAATTTCTTCAACAAATTTCCGGTGTACTTAGATTGACAAATAAAAGTTCTTTCTTCATTCTGCTTGACTTGAAGGCCCAGAAAATAGCTAAGTTCTCCCATCATAGTCATTTGATATCTTGACTGTATTAGCTTAGCAAACTTTTTACAAAGTCTGTCATTTATAGAACCAAAAATGATTAATCAACATATATCTGCACCAAAAGTAAGTCCTTTCCATGGTTGAGATAGAATAAAGTTTTGTCAACAGTCCCTCTGTTAAATCCACTTTTCAGAAGAAACTGAGCTAATGTCTCATACCATGCTCTTGGAGCTTGCTTAAGACCATAAAGTGCTTTATCAAGTCTGTAAACATGATGAGGAAATTTTGAATCTACAAAACCTGGAGGTTGTTCAATATATACTTCTTCTTCCAATTTTACATTAAGAAAAGCACTTTTTACATCCATTTGAAAGACTGTAAACTTTTTGTGAGCAGTATAAGCCAAAAATATCCTTATGGCTTCCAATCTAGCAACCGGTGCAAATGTTTCATCATAATCAATTCCCTCTTGTTGAGAACATCCTTTTGCAACCATCCTTGCTTTATTCCTTGTAATTATGCCATCACTATCAGTTTTATTTCTGAACACCCACTTTGTACCAACAACAGATCTGTTCTTTGGTCTTGGCACTAAGGTTCGGACCTTATTTCTTTCAAATTCATTTAACTCTTCCTGTATTGCTTGCACCCAATCAGCATCTGGAAGAGCTTCTTCCACTTTCTTTGGTTCAGCCTAAGAAAGAAAAGAATGATAGAGACATTCATTTGATGCTGCTGTTCTAGTTCTAATACCTGCTTCAGGATCTCCAATAATCAAGTCAGGTGTATGTGCTTTAGTCCACTTCCTTGCAGATGGAAGGTTATCTCTAGAACTAGATGTTCCCCCATGATCCATGCTATCTCCATCAACCCTGAAATCATGCTCTCTGAGTTGGATTCTACAGAATTTGAGTTTCCAAAATTATCAGAACCTGGCCCATCAGAACTTGATAAATCAGAATTTGAGTTTCCAAAATTATCAGAACTTGGCCCATCAGAACTTGATGAATCAGAACTTGAAGAACTTGTTCTAGGTTCTGATGCTTCTTGAGATGTGGTTGGATCTTCAATATGCTCCCCCTGCACAGGTGAATTTTCCTTTGGCGTAGTCACCACAGTTTCAATAACATCAGAGTTTGCAGTATCAGGATTTAGACTATCAGAATTTACAGAATCAGAATTTAAAGCTTCATTCTTAAATCTCAGCTGATCATGATCATTGAAATCTTCAAGTCCAGTAATCTTCTTATCATCAAAAGAGACATTGATAGATTCCATGACAACCCTTATTCGTAAATTGTAGACTCTGAAGGCTTTTGTGGAAAGTGGATATCCAACAAAAATTCCTTCATCAGCTTTTAGATCAAATTTGGATAGTTGTTCAGGATGAGTCTTAAGAACAAAACACTTGCATCCAAATACATGAAAGTACTTCAGATTTGGCTTCTTTTTCTTCACCATCTCATATGGTGTCTTCCCATGCTTGTTGATAAGTGTTGCATTCGAGTAAAATAAGCAGTCTGCACAGCTTCAGCCCAAAAGTAGGTTGGTAATTTTGCTTCATCAAGCATAGTTCATGCAGCTTCAATAAGAGTTCTATTCTTTCTTTCAACAACTCCATTTTGCTGTGGAGTTCCAGGAGCAGAAAATTCCTGCTTTATTCCATGGTCTTTGCAGAACTCTTCCATAACCATATTCTTGAATTCAGTTCCATTATCACTTCTTATGATTTTCATAGAGTCTTTGACCAACTTATCTAGTTGTTTGACATGATCAATCAAGATGGATGCAATTTTGCTTTTTGTGTGCAAAAAATACACCCATGTGTATCTGGTAAACTCATCTACTATGATCATAGCATATTTTTCTTTGCAATAGACATGACATTCACTGGACCAAATAGATCAACATGTAGTAAGTGATAAGGCTCAAGAATTGAAGATTCAGTCTTGCTCTTGAATGAAGATTTTTTTTGTTTTTCCTTTTGACATGAATCACAAAGGCCATCAGGAGTAAATACTGATTTTGACAGTCCTCTCACAAGATCTTTCTTGACTAGTTCATTTATATTGTAGAAATTTAAATGAGAGAGTTTCTTGTTCCAATCCTAGCTTTCTTCAATTGATGCTCTGCTTAACAGACAGATTGCAGATCCATCAGAACTGGTTGAAAGCTTGGCTTCATAAATGTTACCATGCCTGTATCCCTTTAGAACAACTTTGCCTGTAGATTTGCTTACAACTTCACAGTGTTCTTCAAAGATATCCACATGATAACCTCTGTCACAGATTTGACTAACACTTAGCAGATTGTGTTTAAGTCCTGAGACTAGAGCTACTTTTTCAATGATGACATTCCCAAGATTGATATTGACATATCCCAGAGTTTTCCCCATGTTTCCATCTCCATAAGAAACTCCTGGGCCAGCTTTCTCCACAAAGTCTAATAGCAGGGTTTTATTTCCAGTCATATGTCCTGAACATCCACTGTCCAGAACTAGGATGTTTTTCATGTTGCCCTGCAATCACAAAGACCACTAATGATTAGTTTTAAGGACCCAGACTTGCTTGGATCATTTGGCCTTATTAAGTTTGTTAACATTTGCAGCGGATTTAACATCAAAGTTTATGTCAACATTTTTCTTATCAGAATTTACAGTATCAGACTTTGCATCAGAACTTACACTAGAAGGAATAACGCTAACTTTCTTTAAAGAAGGTTTTATTTGTTAATAATCATAGTACAAACCATGATATTCCTTACAAGTATAAATGGAATGTCATACACTACCACAATGAAAACAAGGATTTTCTGGCTTAAACCTAACAGACTGACTCTTAACTCCTGACTTAGAAGGTAAGGAGTTTATATTCTTATTCTTCCTGCAAAATGAAGCCAGATGGTTAGAATTTCATAGTTATAGCATTTATTTCTAGGAGCATTAGGAACAGGCATATAATTATTGTTTTTATTCACACCTTCCTTTCCATTCCTATTTTTCCTAGGTGGCTTTACCTTGTTTACATCCTTAATCTCTTTCAGCTTGTACTTAAGCTGCTTCTTTGTCATTAATCATATGTTAACTTCAGCTGGTTTATCCTGTTTTAATTTGTCAGAAGTTGACTCTGCCTTAACTTCTGCCTTAATATCTTCCATCTTTTCAGAATCAGACTTTACAATTTTAGCTACAAACTTAACAGGATTTATCTTTGGCTTTGTAGTCTGTTTAACAATAATTTGCTTAATTTGTTCAGTTCCTATTTCACTTTTATCATCTCCATAACCTAAGCCCTCTTTCCAGTTTCCACTACTTAGTAAATTCTAAGTTGTTCTGCCAGAGTTAGTCCAAGTCCTGATAATCTCTCTTTCATTTTCTAACTCAGTTTTTAGAGATTGATTCAATTTTAACACTTTATCTCTAACATTAAAAGCATCATCTCTTTCTTTTGGAGTTTGATAGAACATAACTAACTCATTTTCTAAATAGTCATTATTTTCCTTAAAAACCAGATTTTCAGAAGTTAACATATCACATGTTAAAGTCTGATCTCTATAGCTAATGAATATGGTTTTAAGATAAGATCTCAACTCAGTAATATCATCAGTATGAAAAGCATAAGTTGTTTGAGGTACCTTTAACTCAGCAGCATCAGGACTGCTATCAGCATTTGCCATCAAGGCATAGTTCACCTCATTTTCCGAATCTGAAGTGTCTGTCCAGCTTTTCTTCTTTGTGACAAGTGCCTTGCCTTTGTCACTTTTTCCTTTCTTGCACTCAGGAGATATGTGGTCATTCTCACCACAATTGTAGCATTTAACATTTGAGTAATCTCCTCTGTTAGACTTTCCTGCTTTGCCTTCAGAGTTTCTGAATCCCTTCTTATCAGAACTTCCATTTTTCCTGGAAAATTTCTTTCCCCTTCTGAATTTCCTATAGGCTATCTTTGTGATACCATTCACCATAAGAGCACACAATTTCATCATCTCTTCATCAGCATCCATCTCAGATAGACTTTCAGTTTCTGAATCCTCATCACTATCAGAACTTGATGACTCAGTATCAGACTTTGTGATGAGAGCCTTTCCTTTGCCTTTCTTTGAGACAGCCACTTTGGGGGATTCCTCCACAGCCTTAAGAGCAACTGTTCTTGACTTTCTACCATGCCTCTTGCTTCTTTGATCCATCTCAAGTTCATGAGTTTTGAGCATACCATAAATTTCATGAAGAGTAGTTTCATCAGGAGCATATTTGTCTCTTATAGTAGTTGCCTTCAAATCCCAACTTTCAGGAAGAGCTAAAAGGAATTTAAGATTAGTATCTTCAAGATCAGATTCCTTATCCACCAGTGACAGATCATTCAAGAGTTTGACAAATCTGTCATATAAACCAGTTAATGACTCATCAGGTTTTGAGTCAAAGTGTTCATACTCTTGAGTGAGTATAGTCCTCCTATTCTTCTTAATTGAATCAGTTCCCTGGCATCTTGTCTCCAAGGCATCCCATATCTCCTTTGCAGTCTTGCAGTTAATTACCATGTTTGACATGACATTATCAATGGCACTATACAGCAAATGCCTTACCTTTGCATCTTTGGCAATAGATGAGATATCTTCAGTTGTATATTCACTTTTCTCCTTTGGTACAGTCATTGCTGGCTGATTTGCAACTACAACAGAGAGCTTGGTTGGATTATGTGGTCCTTCATTAATTCTGTCAAGGTATTCTGGATCTGTAGCTTCCAGAAACATAGTCATCCTTACTTTCCATATGGGATACTCAGAAGGTTTCAGTATGGGAACCCTAATAGTCTCATATCGATTATGGATTTGAGTCTTTGGAGTTTCTTCAGTTTTGGTGGGCTTGGTTGGAGTTTTCTCTTCTTCAGACATGATTGTTTTGGATCTTTACTGTATATGTGTTGACAGATAGGCTCTGATACCACTTGTTAGGTCACACACTGTAGAAGGGAGTTGAATACAGGGTATACTACAATCAAATCGAATTAAGAACACAAGTATGAAACACAGAATAATCTTATTAATAAAACAGTATTACAATGAAACCGTTTTCTCTCAGTGATGAACAAATATCACGAGTGCTCCTAGGGTTACAATGAATAATATTCTCGATTAAAATAACACATATAGTGTAAACCCTATGTTGTGTTTATATAGACACACAGTTACAAGATAAACTTATAATTGATATCGAACGTAAGTCTGCATCCTAAAATATATCAATTAATTATCTTTTCCTCCAAGTATTCTATTCTTCATAGAATTCTTCTCCATGCATATCTCTTCTTGTTTTTGCCTTAATCTTCTTTCCTTCAATCAGTCGCCTTCCTTATCTGAACGTTTTCTTAAGTCCTGATATTATCTCCTGATAAATATCTTCTGATATCTTAAGTTCTGATATCTTAAACTCTGACTTCAGTATAAGTACTGATTTCCAGTTAAGTTCTGATTTGTCCTGTTAGTCAAGATCTGAAAACTAAACACAAATCATTATTAGACATGACATCACAAATATATCTAACATCTATTATAATAGTTTTCAATAAAATCGAGATCTAAATCCTTTTGGGTGTGATCTTGTTACCGTACCCATCTTTTTGGGTTGTTGATTGTCTCCAATTTTTGGGTGTATGTCTTGTTGCGTTTTTGATTCGTTGTCATGTTGCATTAAGAATGATTTCTACGGTGTATTGGGAGATCTGGGCAACCCGCTTCAAATCTGGAATTGTGGTACTTATCGCGAGAGCTCACCTCGCACAACAAAGGATTGTTTAATATATGGGGCATCTGTAACCCCAACCTCGGTTGGTGTAACTGATGGATATGGACACTGGTCTATCACCCGTTTTTTATGTGCGCGGGTCAATTGTGATTCTACTATTTTCACTGATAGTGGTGTCGACTGGATTGCACGTATTTTAAGATGAAAAGAAAGTATAGCTCTTTAACTTTTTTAAAAAAAATTATTTTTTTGAATAAAAATTTAAATATTCTATTTTTATTCCGAAAAAGAAAATTTTTAAAAAAAGTTTTAGAACTATACTTTCTATTCATCTTAAAATGGCGTGTCGGACACTCTTCCATAAACAATAACATAACAATTGGGAGGGAGTGAGTCTTTGGAGTTTCTTCAGTTTTGGTGGGCTTGGTTGGAGTTTTCTCTTCTTCAGACATGATTGTTTTGGATCTCAACTGTATATGTGTTGACAGATAGGCTCTAATACCACTTGTTAGGTCACACACACTATAGAAGGTGGTTGAATACAGTGTATACTACAATCAAATCGAATTAAGAACACAAGTATGAAACACAGAATAATCTTATTAATAAAACAGTATTACAATAAAACCGTTCTCTCTCAGTGATGAACAAATATCACGAGAGCTGCTAGGGTTACAATGAATAATATTCTCGATTAAAATAACACATATAGTGTAAACCCTATGTTGTGTTTATATAGACACACAGTTACAAGATAAACTTCTAATTTATATCGAACATAAGTCTGCATCTTAAAATATATCAATTAATTATCTTTTCCTCCAAGTATTCTATTCTTCATAGAATTCTTCTCCATGCATATCTCTTCTTGTGTTTGCCTTAATCTTCTTTCCTTCAATCAGCTGCCTTCCTTATCTTAACGTCTTCTTAAGTCCTGATATTATCTCTTGATAAATATCTTCTGATATCTTAAGTTCTGATAACTTAAATTCTGATATCTTAAGCTCTGACTTCAGTATATGTACTGATTTCTAGTTAAGTTCTGATTTGACTTGTTAGTCAAGATCTGAAAACTAAACACAAATCATTATTAGACATGACATCACAAATATATCTAACATCTATTATAATAGTTTTCAATAAAATGGAGATCTAAATCCTTTTGGGTGTGATCTTGTTACCATACCCATCTTTTTGGGTTGTTGATTGTCCCCAATTTTTGGGTGTATGTCTTGTTGCGTTTTTGATTCGTTGTCATGTTGCATTAAGAATGATATCTACGGTGTATTGGGAGATCTGGGCAACCCGCTTCAAATCTGGAATTGTGGTACTTATCGCGAGAGCTCACCTCGCACAACAAAGGATTGTTCAATATATGGGGCATCTGTACCCCCAACCTCAGTTGGTGTAACTGATGGATATGGACACTGGTCTATCACCCGTTTTTCATGTGCGCAGGTCAATTGTGATTCTACTATTTTCAGTGATAGTGGTGTTGACTGGATTGCTCGAGAAACTTTATAATCATTTTTATTATCAAGAATATTTATATTCTATTTGTTAAGCAATCTGAAAACAAAATGGCTATTTGTTTAGCTCGGTTTTCGTTTCACAATCAGGTTGTATTTGTCAGTTTGGGGGTTTGTCCCGACCGTGTTCTTATGTTTTATGTTCAATAATATCTTATTGTTCGTCAAAAAAAAAAATTCCACGTATACAGAAATAAATAAATCAAATATCTACCGGGCGACAACATTAATGTACAATTAACAACGGAAGATAAAACAACATCAATTCCAATAATTTAAACTATAGCCATGCATTACATAACAAAAATAAAGTAGGGATTAAAAATAAAAATATATTAGAATTACATATTTAAAAATAAAGAAAAAAATTAAAAATCTTATCAAAAATATTTATGCTTACTTGTTATATACGTTAAAATTACGATATACTACCTCCGTTCCATGGGGTTCTATATGTTTACTATTTGCACGTATTTCGAGGCTTTTAAAAAGTATAGTTTCATAGTGTTTTGTTTAAAAAAAAAATTTTGAATAAAAGTTTAAACATGAAACTATTATTCAGAAAAAAAATTTAAAAAAAAATAGCGGAGTTATGCTTTAAAATAGCATTGAAAAGCGTGCCGAAAAGTAATGTATATAATTTAACGGGACAGAGGGAGTATAATTTATTTATGAGGTTAATATACCAAAATTGTATTCAGTAAGACAAAGAAAATATTATTATTTAAATAAATAATTATAATATTTTATAAGTAAATACTACTCCCTCCGTCCCTCACAATTGTATCGTTTCTGAAAAAGTGTCTGGCACGTATTTTAAGATGAAAAGAAAGTATAGCTCTTTAACTTTTTAAAAAAAATATTTTTTTGAATAAAAATTTAAACATTCTATTTTTATTCAGAAAAAGAAAATTTTTAAAAAAAGTTTTAGAACTATACTTTTATTCATCTTAAAATGACGTGTCGGACACTGTCCCACAAATAATAACATAATAATTGGGAGGGAGTGAGACAGTATAATATTAGGATAATCTGGGCCATGGCTACCGCGAGCCACCAGCTAGCCTCGTCCAGAATGATTCTATATTTATAAATAATGCTCATACGGGACTGACATTTTTTTTAAGATGACCAGCCATAATCCCATCTTCTTGTGAATACTTAAATAAATTGGAGCTCAAATTGAACTTTCAGGCAAATTGAAAGGTTAAAGTTGACTAGTATCATATACTTAATGTCTTCATTAACCTCAGGATCGGAGACTTTTATAGAAACAACATATAATTTTTATCATATTAGCCATTTGATCTTTCAGTGTGGTTGCAAAGTTTGAAAGAACGCCAAAAATTAACAATTTATTATAGTGTGTTTACTTAACTGATGACAGTATTAGACTAACCAAGTCCAGCCAGGCATTACCTAAAAAAGATGCATATATATAACATTCATATCCTTTAAGATGCATGACAAGGCTACTGCTATTCATATTTGACTTGGCAAATGTTGTACTTTGTCACTTAAACTAAATGTTGCATAATGCAAATTAGCAACCATTCGCAGTCTCCACTGGCCCCCATAAGAGATTGTCTTACATTTAGAATGTCAACCTTAAAGCCTATATAAACAACAGAACCACAAGACATGTCCAGAGCATCCTCACTTAGCAATACTTAGTGGAGTAGTGCATTACATTCTTAACCCTCATCTTAGTTTAAACAATTATATTGCAAAAATGGGTGATACCCCAGGAAACTCAATGCATGGAGTCACTGGCAGAGAGCCTGTTCTGTCTTTCGCGGTGGCTTCACCTATGGTACCGACTGATACAACTGCAAAATTTGACTTACCAGTTGATTCCGAACACAAGGCCAAAGTGTTCAAGCTTTTTTCCTTTGCCAATCCTCATATGAGGACTTTCCACCTTTCTTGGATCTCTTTTTTCACCTGTTTTGTATCCACATTTGCTGCTGCTCCACTAGTCCCAATCATTCGCGATAATCTCAATCTAACAAAAGGAGATGTTGGAAATGCTGGAGTGGCTTCTGTGTCTGGAAGCATTTTCTCTAGGCTTGTAATGGGAGCAGTTTGTGACCTGTTGGGACCACGATATGGCTGTGCATTTGTCATCATGCTTACAGCTCCAACTGTGTTTTGCATGTCATTTGTGGCAGACGCTAGCGGATATATAGCTGTCAGGTTCATGATTGGCTTCTCCCTCGCAACATTTGTGACATGTCAGTATTGGATGAGCACCATGTTCAATGGTAAGATCATAGGAACTGTGAACGGGACTGCAGCCGGATGGGGGAACATGGGAGGAGGAGCTACTCAGCTAATTATGCCTCTGCTCTATGATGTAATCCAACGTGTTGGAGCTACTCCATTCACCGCCTGGAGGATTGCCTTCTTTATCCCTGGATGGCTTCATGTAATCATGGGTATCTTGGTGTTAACACTTGGTCAAGACTTGCCTGATGGGAACCTCGGTGCTTTACAGAAGAAGGGTGATGTTTCTAAGGATAAATTCTCCAAGGTTAGTTAAGGAAAGACAACAAGTCCTTGTGAACAAATATATAATATGAGTTTGAAGCTAATTGATAATCTTGTGTTCTTCTGTATGTTCAGGTGTTCTGGTATGCTATCACCAACTACAGAACATGGATATTTGTTCTTTTGTATGGATACTCTATGGGTGTGGAATTGTCTACCGACAATGTCATTGCTGAATACTTCTTCGACAGGTAGTGTTTTCTTCTTCTTTCTTCATTTTTGTTATTATTTTAAAATTAGAGGGTAAGTGAACTTATGCATGTTTGAATTTTTGACAGATTTGATCTAAAGCTCCAAACTGCTGGGATTATTGCTGCTACATTTGGAATGGCTAATCTTCTGGCTCGCCCCTTCGGGGGATATGCTTCAGATGTTGCAGCTCGAAGGTTCGGCATGAGGGGTCGGCTATGGACCCTTTGGATCCTACAAACTTTAGGAGGAGTTTTCTGCATCCTCCTTGGCCGTGCTAATTCACTTCCCATTGCTGTCACAATGATGATCATATTTTCTGTCGGAGCACAAGCCGCATGTGGAGCCACATTCGGGATCATTCCTTTTATTTCTCGTCGATCGTTGGGCATTATCTCTGGTATGACTGGTGCTGGAGGGAACTTTGGGTCAGGATTGACACAGCTTCTGTTCTTTACTAGCTCTCAGATATCGACGGCTATGGGTTTAACTTACATGGGAATTATGATTGTGGCCTGCACCATGCCTGTGGCATTTGTTCATTTTCCGCAATGGGGCAGCATGTTATTTCCACCTTCAAAAGATGTTGTTAAGGGAAGTGAAGAACATTACTATGTTTCTGAGTGGACTGAGGATGAGAAGCAGAAGGGTATGCATCAGGGAAGTGTTAAATTTGCAGAGAACAGCAGATCAGAGCGTGGCCGCCGTGTGGCTTCTGCACCAACTCCTCCTAATGCTACCCCAAACCATGTTTGATAGCTGTAACACGGGAAAGCTACAAAAACAAAAGCTAGTGACTATGATTTGGAAGACGTGGTTTTGATTTATAATTTACTAGAGCCATCTTGGCCTTATAAGGGTAGAGGTTGTATGCTCTACAACGTCTCCCAGCTTGTGCAACTTGATATACTTGCATGATTTGAGATAGAAAAGTGTATCAAACGTGTTTTTACTTCAGACTTGTTCAATTGTTCAATTACTTGTCCAACTATTGAACCAGTTGGGCTAGAGCATATCTAATGGAGTACTAAACTCATTTATAAAAAATTTACAAAAATAGACAGAGATTCATGATAATGAACATCATCATTTAAGTTCATGTGGTGAACTTCGAAAGTCAAGGTACTCAACACTGGAATATACCTCTAATTCTAAGTTCTAACCAAAACTGGTATGGGAGCCTATGCTACCTTAAAACCTTCTTCAATTTAAACATGGCAATGTTATCTCTAGTCCAAACTAACCTCCGAAAGATTATCAAAACCACCGGAAAAAATTGAATTTCAACCACAGCAGTGACAATAATCCATTCATCTTGAGTTTGTTTTTTGATTACATTGGTATATTCTACAGAAAGATAAGTTCTTGATACGAAAGCGTAGCAAAATAAAGACAAGAAAGCGATAACCAATAACCATAAGAAACAAGACCAATAGGTTTTCCCACTTGGATTTTCTTTCAGAAGAAGTATCATATACATTCTGAAGTGCCTGATACCCTGAAATGCTTCGTACCTGCCCAACGGCAAAAGAGGTTCCTACATACTCGTTCTCTAGGAGTCCCTGAAACATATACAAAGATAATAAGTACCGAGAACAACTCTGACACTGTTAAAGACGGTTAGAAGCAATACCGCACAAATCTTTAAGTTGAGCATTCCTTACGCACTACTTCAAATGAAAAGGTTTCTATTCTACAAAAGTCCCAAAGAAGCTATTTTGCTTTCAGTTTCTCACAAGATTCAGAATGTCATCTTAAATCTCTCCTGTCTCACTAAAGATTGGTAATATGTTAATTTTGGTAATTATTCTGATTCTTGATTTATGCCCTTCAAATTCCAGCCACTATCTTGAAATGTAAGGAAGGTTTCACAAACTTGCAGAACTAAAAAGTTTTAAAACAGTCTAGTTATACCTTGTGTCTCTTAAAACAGTTTATATAAGCAATAATGTCTCTTTGCACTACAATTGATATATGAAGTCGCAAAATTAAAATACAAATTTTATGTGCCTTCATCATTTATTAAAAAAAACCTACCTGAATGGCGTAAGTATGGAAAGCAATGTAGGATACAGGATACATCCACACTGGTCCAGGCAAAGCACTCCGAATTCTAAAATAGCCAGCAGAAAGCATCATCACCACCTGAAGACAGAACAAAACAGAAACAAATATTAGTTCCTCAAAAATTACCAACTAGTTCAATTATCTTTGATTACTCAAATAACTAAAGGCACTCTAGTACAGTCATCTGAGGTAACGGCTCCAAGATAATACACATTTTTCTCAACACACCTACTCAATCAACTTCAGGCACAAAGATCATCAGAAAGGTAAAAGAATCAAGATCTATAGGTACCCAATAACATGAAAAGTAATTTAGCAGTTATATATCATAACTCACATGTAAGATCTATAGTAATAACATGAAAAGTAATTTAGCAGTTATTCATCACTACAACTCACATGTATGGAAACCAGTGTTAAGATACTCCAGAAAATATCTTGCCAAACGGAAGTGATAACTAGTACCAGTCCTTCATTGACTAAGAGGCACATAAAGAAGTTTAGAACAAAGTACATCAACAAGCTAAACTCGTCTTGCAGTCCAATCAGGAAATAGAAGACCAAGCTGGAAGAAATCGAGATCAGGAACATGAAAGGGATACTGGAGAAGAGTTGCCCAAGTAAGAAAACTAATGCTCCTGAATGCTGGTTTGACTCTTCACATGCATATATCTACATGATACATTATGCCAAGAATTAGTGAGTAGAGGTGTGAAGTCAGCTTCTTGTATAATAGTGCAAGTATATAAAATGATTTTTAAATAGCAATGGAAAAGTTGAATGAATTATATATTTGTCCAAGCCGCTACATATGATTAGAACACAGTCCTCTACGACAAACAGATACACTGAAACTGTAAAATTGCACAGAACTGGAAACTTGTGAAAAAAAAAATAAGTCCGCAAGACGAGGTTTCCTCCAAAATTATCATAACGTTTGATAGTTTTCCAAATACAAAATACCATAAATCAATTATGTGCATGCTTGACACATGTGAACTGAAAGATTAAACCAGGACAATAAGAAATATGAATTGCAGCTGCAGCTACTAAAAACACAAAGTTCGACAAACTTACATGCAATTCTATATCTCTTTCGAGTTTTAGATATAAATGACTTTTAATAAGAAACTATCATATATGATAGTATCGAGATCTTCTTGAAATCAATGAAGAGTAGTACTGGATAAAAATTCTATCAGTAATCAGGTGAAAGTATATGACCAATGAGTCTAAATCTTAACGATGAAGGCTCCACTGTTATATGTACAATTAGCCTCATCCTGCAGTATAACAAAGGGCACCAATCACTTTTGATACATTATGGTCTATTAGTTAGAGTATTGGCAACAACTTTATCCGGTACACAACTATAAAAAGTAAAGAAACAGACATGCAACACTAAAAAGGTACAGAAGGCCGCAACCGTTTTTCATTTATCATATTATATATTAGAAAACTATAACCATGCGTTGAGCTAAATAAAACTCAATTTTCAGAACTCATACATAAAAATACTTCTAATAATTGAAACTTTTGTGGCCTATTCTTGTTATTATTCATCCACAATAAAGATATTCAACATATATCTCAAATATTCAGTTTTATGTAATTGTGTACCAAATTTTTAATGCATATAGGTCTGCTCCCAAGAAAGAATTCAATAAAACCATACATTGATCCACATTTCTAGTTTTTAATATAAACATATCAGTAAAAAGAAAGAAATACCAAAGAACGCTTGGAACTCTGGTGACATTATTAAAGCTTTTTAGTAATTATTAAAGGATTAAAAGACTAACAAGTATCAAATAGTATCTGAAAAATAGGAAAAACTAATTCCAACTTGCAAACTGTTACATGTTACTATTTTAACATGAATAAAAAATAAGCGACCTCCTTACCCTGACTTCTTTCATCTGTGCAGGAGCTCCAGCAATGCTTAAAAGCGAAGTGAAGGAGACAAATACAAATATTGCCGCTACTCGGGTCTGCCATTCAAAAATAGAGCATAATGGTCATCCATGAAAACTTGTGACAAAAAGCTACTATAAATCTATAATTATATCATGGCAGATAAATCATGCTGTAGACACTTTTCTTGTACGGAGACATATAATAAATAAGGTATGACAGTCTTCCATTTTAATGTGATTCCAACCGTTGAACCACAACATTTCTGAAAAGAAAACATTCTTTTTGACCTTTTAATGTTGTCAGGAAGAGAGATTGGTGATTTGTTTATTGATTAAATTTTCTTGTGTATGGCTCATATTTTTGACAGTATTCTCCAGTAGTCGATATTTCATAGTTTTGTTGCTACCAGCATCATATTGGGGAAATGAACACAGTTTATGCATATTATCCGAACAAATAAGTCTCCATTTCCCAACCCAGACAGGAAGCGAAGAAAATAATTCAAGCATTAAAATTAGGGTTATGGGGTCCATGTAGATTGATTGAGAAAAATGGCCTGTGATGACATAACCTGTCTATGTCCTGGTCACTTATCAGCTTCTCAAAATGGCCAGTTGTGAATTTTGAGATCTACACGGTAACCTCAAGTAGAAGTATAAACAACAAATTACGATTTCACATTTACTTTGTTTCCCACAAAATTTCTTTAAATGGTAAGGCCTTAAAAGAAGAAACTTACCACAACGGATGACAAGGAATGCCCTAGACCAGAAAATACAGTACCAATGCATAGTGTAAGAAGCATATATAGAATCAATCGAAGCCAGTAATATTTCCACTCTCTTGACATAACTAACAGTGATCTCCATGTCAAGACTAAAATACGCACACTACTGCTAGCTTTTCCTTTGCTTTTCAGAGAAGACCCTTCCTGTAACAATAACTACATGTTTAGTATGTGTTTGGACTTCACAGAATTTTATTTCGCATGAGCAAGACACACAAACACTCAAGGTGGCAGAGCCTTGGATTAAAGAATTCATGATTAATAAACACAATGGTACATAAGATAACAATAAGTTGATAACTATTGATGTCATGATTTAATAAATATGACTTTATTTTCATGATTTCATTTAGAGTTTTTGGAACTGCTATGTAAGTTGTAACGGTTGTTCTTGCAGAAAACAGAGGAATAAAATTTAAGTTGGAGAAGAGATTAACACTGCTACGATAATATATGATCTAATTAAGAGCTCCTCTTATACCTTGAGGGTTTTAGAAGAGCTGGTAGCTAAACATGGTATTGATGTCAGGTGGGGATAGGTTCTGAATATGAACCTCCTATCCCAAATACTCCCAAAAATTGATTATTGTCCCAGAGATGGGCTCCTAGATAATCAGGAGTTAATATTTCTACTCAACACTTATATTAAAATTTGATAAAATTCTCAATGTTCTTCTTATCTCATTCATAATAAGGGTTGGGTTCCATGGAGAACACCTTAATTGGAGAAAACACTTCATTTTTCTTATATTTTTTTGTATCTCTTATTCAAAAATTTGTTATGTTAATGAAAACAAAAATTTGTATGTAGATAAAAAAAATATATGAGAAAATTTTTACAGAACATATACATATGTTATGAAAAATCACAGAACATACTATACTTCTATATATATACTGTTCTATAGTAATCATGACAATATTTATTAAAAATTTGACGTGTTATGTAAAACTAAAATATATTTATGAGAATTTTTGGTGCAACTCAAGAAAAAAAGTGAAAAAAAAATTGCTAAACACATAAAACATAATTACAGAACATAATAATTCTCCGGGGAACTAGTTCTCATTTGAGCCTTACCCTTCATAATAATTTAATATATTTAGAGGGGTGCACTCAATTTTGATTTTAGGGGATTCATAATAATCCATGGATTTTGAATGATTTTTGCTGATCCTAATTGTAGGTGGGTTTTAGCGGAGTTGTTGAAAAATCTTGTAGAATCTTGCTGAGTTAAACAGAGATTTCGACAAATACTTCAAAATCTCAACATAAAATGCACTAGCAAATCCATCCATATCTACCATTTTATAAAATACAAAAAAAACATGGACTTTTAAATACCACCATATACCCAGATTTTAAAAGACTTTTAACAATCCTTATTGTACAACCAGATTTTAAAAGATTTTTTAGCATCCAAATTGAATACCCCATGGCATTGAAAATCCAAAACAAAATCCTTTAAAATCCCAATTGAATACACCCCTCATAGATTACAGACTTGGTCAGCAAGTATTATATCTCTTAACAATGGAAACAAATCATATTCTTCTAAAATATTCTATTTTCAGCAGTATCCCAAGTACATAAATAAGAAGTATACAGAGAGAGATGAAAGTCACTTCTAGAGCCAGTGACAACCAGACAAAACCTTTAAAAGGGTGACCGAGATGAAGTATCTTGGTGACACATCTATTATATACTCTATAGACACGTAAAAATGACGAAAAAACATTTACTTGTATAATTTAATGGTCACCTGACTAATGTGGAGTATCACCCTAATATAAGAGTTTAAAAGCTTATGATGCTGGAATGCAAG
Source organism: Apium graveolens (assembly GCF_009905375.1). Classification (NCBI taxonomy): domain Eukaryota; kingdom Viridiplantae; phylum Streptophyta; class Magnoliopsida; order Apiales; family Apiaceae; genus Apium; species Apium graveolens. The sequence goes on from NC_133652.1 coordinate 224,435,300, forward strand.
TACAATAAAACTACCTTTTCTGTTAGGTTCAGTATCATAGTCTCAACTGCAGCAGCATCCTCAGATGACTTATAAGTTGCTTCAAGGGTCCGTATTGCAACAGCTGTGTCCATATTAACTGAAGAAAAATCTCCATTATCATCCTGTCAAGAATTAGTCACATCAAGTAAAGAAGTGACAACAAGACAAGAAAGATTCTAATTTGCTTGGCAAAATAAAATATCAATTTGAAAAAAATATGTTCTGGTTTGTAGTATGTTGAAGGGGTTTATGCATACAGATACTATTTGCATATTGCAAAATACCAACAAATAAAAAAAACTATAAAACCACTGTAAAACTATAATTGTGGTCAGTAGATAAAATACAGCAGATGAAATGAAATTCGACACAAGCACTCGTAGTACTAATGTTAACTTGCGAACATCAGACAAATACTTAAGCTCAAAAAAGACCCAAGTGCCAGGGGCAGATACCTGCCAATTTTTGCACATTGCAATGATTCTGTCAAAATCCGTGTTTATTGCACGCAGAAAGTGATCAGAAGGACTTTGCATGATTGGGCAAGGAAATCCAGCATTTGAGAAGTGCTAGAAAGAACAAAGCAAAACAAAAATCAGTTACAAGGAAGAATACTGAAAAGAAACCTGAATTCGTAGCATTTAATCATTGTTCTGTTCAAATTCATAAGAAAAGGGTATACAAACTACAATAGTCGGGTGAATATTAAAAAAGCTATGCAGTAAATTGATCAGGTATTAAAACAAAATTCCAAAGTTTAAAGGGTGACAAATAACTAGATTATGTATCCTGACAAAGGCATGTAAACAAAATGTACAGATATATTACCTGCAGACAAGCCAATGTTTCTCCAAAGAACAGTGTATTTCCATTTGATAGTAGACAAATTCGATCAAAGAGGCCAAATACTTCTGTGCTACTCTGGTTAAGGCTGAATAATAGTGTACATCCGGTGCTGGCAAGCTTTTTCAGTGTTACCATCATCAGAAGAGCAGAGACACTGCATAGTTAAACATACCTAGTTGGGTTTGATTTACACTCGGAATAATTTTTGCAGACTTCAAAAGTAAGGTTTGAAATAATTCCCAACTCGGTGATTCTTTTAAATATATGGCAGTTGTCAAGATTAAGGCCCGTCACAATTTACATTAAAAATCAACTAGGATAAGAAGATCCATGATCAAGGGAAAACATGTAGTAAGACGCAAATTCGTGAGTTTGTTCCACAAGGAGAAGAAAATAAGATTATCAAGCACAAATTTAAGATACATTCATCAACCGAAATATAAATATTAGGGATGGATTAAGAATAAGGTACTCAATAAATTAGAGACACCGTGAACAAATTACATATCAGCAATTATAGCCCTTTTCAGCACAATTGAAGGTTAAATACCCAAAACAGCACATTTTTGGCCCATTTTAGCACTAATATAGCACAAATAAAAATGTATCACATCGAAAATGCATGTAAAAAATGTTCAAGTTTTCATATATATATTCAGGCCCGTGAAATGCAAAGCTCAAATGCAGACATGCAAGTAATGTATGTGTTTCATCTTTGTGACACAATATAATGTGAATCTTACCAAAGAACAATTATGTCTATAGGTATATCCACCCACGAACACACACCAAATGCATTATAAATGCTTTTTTTCATAAAATAACTTCAAGAGCTCAATCTCCACATAAGAAAGAGACCAGGACGGCAAAGATACTAACTGGGATGCCTTAACAAGTAAATAAACAATCACATAGCCATGGAGCCTGCTCTTATCAATAGGCATAGATACGTCGAATCGGGTTCCGCATATGTGTGCTTATTTGTCAATGGCATGACTTCTTCTTGCCTTACATGTGATGCTAAAAAATATGTCTATAGCTAATGCTAAAATGGGCCAATTATCTATTTACTTCTATCTGGGCACTTCATCTCTATCTCTGTGCTATTTTGGTCCTCCCTTATGAAAGTATCTTTTAATCATATAGTGTGTTCATAGGAGATACTTTAGCCCTCTCAAATATATTTATCAGAGGACAGTGGAGAAGACCAAAAAGCTTGTCTATATATAATCCTATTTACAAACAAGAATAATATTCTCATTATATGTTTTACAAGTAACTTAGTGCATGTAAAAAGTTTTAGAAACTTTCAATATGAAATTCAGAGTAAATGTCAAAAATACATAGAACAGTCAATTATAGGACTCGTGCATATGTTAACCCCCGGCCCTGGATCACAGGACCTGGCATCTACATAAACAGATTTATTTACACAAAACTAATACCACAAATGTTGCATAATATTAGCACCTATCACATGATGACTGAATATTGATGACACCCTTTGAAACTTTAAATGAATACAAATTCTAGGTTCTGAAGATGGTCAAAGAGCACCTCTTGGTTTATGCTAAAAATTAGCCTGGAATTCTTTATGGTTCCAGGCTTTTTTATCAATTCCAACTGCTTAATGGTGAAACTTTAGTAAAACCTAATTTTGATGAGAAAGAAAGCTGCATATACATGTGCAAGTCTCCCGGAGGAAGAAACCCATGTCCCATGCATAGTTAAAAGGCTATTATCTTCTTAGATCCTCTTACATATTGATAGCTCAGAAAACTATAAATAGCGGAAATCCGCTACATTGTCCCCGAGATAGGCTTCTACTCAACCGATGAAGACTGCCACTTCTTTCTAGTAGGCATTTGAAGGATGGACTGAGTTAGAGGGCTGTACTGTTTTCCAAAAAGAGGTATGGCTATTTGCAAGACTATTGTTGTGTTTTGGAATTAGGGGAAAGATCCACGATGTGAATATTTTACCCAGTTCCTATAGCCAACAAATTATTGCATTAGCTTTCCTTACACCCAAAGCTAGGGAGGCCAGCATCATCAAAGTAATTTAATATTTTCAACAGATAAATTACACAATTTCCAAATTTTTTCTAAAATAAATGCTGACAACAGACTTAGCAAAAAAAATGCTGACTACACGGCCGGCAATATATTTCTTTTTACTTCTTGTTCACATTGTCCAACATTGGATATGAAATGTAATAGTACACTATTGCCTATTGGTGATTGTGAATCCAGTGTATTATTTTTCTACGTGATTGTAAATGTACTGTATCAATGTAGTTCCTTTCTGTTTCCCTTTAACCATTATTATTTCGGAACAGATGGGAGTCCTAACTAGGCTACATTTCTTCAATGATTAGATCCCTGCAAACATAGAGACAGTTGTACAAATATTCTTGAACCAAATGGCAAAACCCTTTTTAGTAACCAGTACAATAATCGTATTTGATCTTCACTATCACTACCACCCTGGAAACTAAATTAAAGAACAAATACGCAGGATCCGAAAATCAAAATTGTAAAGTTTACTTTGTCAAAAGTTTGAATCTTAAATTGGACGGGCTGAGGTAAAAATCTGAATTTGCATGGTGTAATGGCAAGTGCTAAATTAGGGTTGCATATTTGAAGGTTGGATAGGCAGCTTTTCGCATGAGATTGAGTCACGGGACCTATCTTATAAATCAACAAACTCACTAAGTATTGATAATAGTTGGCTGATGAAAATTGCAAAATGAAAGTTAATAGGCACAGCCCCATGTTAACAATTACACAGATGAGCGAAGACCTTGCAGAGTGCAGTCTTTAACCCAAAACAACAAACTCACAAAGTATTGACAATAGTTGGATGATAAAAAATTACAAAATGAAAGGTAATATGCACAATCCCATGTTAACAATTACACAGATGAGCGGAGACTACTCTGCAGTCTTTAACCCAAAATAAAATACTAAGTAATTAATGGAGAAACCTGAGGCTGTGATGCCCTTTTAAAGTACAAGAAATATGAAGTTGGTTACAGTAACCAAGTGAGAAAGTAAACTTAATGGTATTTGGAAATGTACAGTATGTTTTCATTAGATATCTTCTTATAAATGTGACCATGAGATATGGAGAAAATTGTTAACTGTATATGCAATGATAATTTAAAAAGAAAATTAAAAAAAAATCTATGTTGTTTGTAATGGTCAATCAACCGCAGATACTACTCTTTAGATTCTCAGCAAACAAAAGATTACTAATAAATTGCAATTGATTAATAAATACTCCATTGCAGATTTCAACATAGATACATAAGTGCACATATTATGAGTACTGAAATTAAATAACTTTCACATTATATGAGTATTGAAACTAAATAAAGCATTTACTCCGAGATCAAAAACATACTTAAAGTAATAACTTCCTACAAGATAGTAACTAAACAAGAAAAAATAAATCATAAAACAAATTATAGACATACAAAATCCAAATGCTTTCAGATTGATATATTATGTTCACGAATTAGAGTTAAGTATTTTAAATCTCAACTACTGCCTAAAAATAAATAATATCAGGAATATAATTCAATAATGCATGCAGTGTGAGAAATAATTCCATGTAAAAGGAGCTTTTTGTCAGATACGAATAAACAAACATTTCTTAAGGGGAAAATTTCTATTACTATTTAGAATAATACCTAAATGATCTAGGTTTGATCTCAACAAACAAATTTGACAAAACTCGTGTATCGTCAAATACTCAGTACATTCCTGCACAGACGTCAGTTTCTAGGTAATATTCATTAGGTTTATATAGATAGTTCACAAGAAGGTAATGATTTATGCACGAGTTATAGAAGTTGATGCACATAATGCATTGTGATGTATGCTAAGTATCTAAAATATATAATTATATAGCTAGATGATAAAGCTTTCATGACCACCGTGACATTAATTCCTTGCAGGTGTCACTTGATAAGCTTTAATTTGTAGGTGCATATAAATCTCATAGGACAGGACAAACCTGTCAAGATGATAAAGAGGCTCATCTATAAATAAGACATGTGGTCTCATCACAAGTTCCCTGGCAATACTGACACGCCTTCTCTCACCACTAGGAAGGCCCTTCATGAAACAGTGGCCGCCTATAAGTTTGTTTGCATAATCTCCTAGTGACATTGCAAGGATAGCGTCCTCCACCACGTTCTTTTTCTGAAAGAAAAATCCAGGAAGCTGAAGCAATGCTGAATAGTAAAGGAATTCACGCACAGTGAGGGACCCAATTAGTGTGGTCTGCCTTTCAACAAATCCCTGAGAAGTTTCAAAGATAAATTAGTAAAAAGAAATATTAACTGAACTGAGAAAAATATTTAAAATCACAACTTGCAAAAAATATTATAGCAAATATTAAATTCATATTTGTGGTATGTAGTATCAGAACATAACCTTCCTCCTCAATATTAACATAAGCAGAATAAATTTATCACAGAACATCTGTTACGGTGGATTCAGAACCCACTGGATATATGGTCATTCGATTCTCATGGCTAGATGACTTTGTTATGTACTACACTGCTGTGCAAGGTACCTTTGTTGACTATACTACATAAACCATAACATCAAGTCACCAACACTTCTTATATGCTCAAGACAAACAAAAATTAGACATGAATAGGATACCAAAGTCCAATTAAGCCTAAAGAAAAGGAAATATCAGAAATGTAATTTCAATTCTTTGTGGACCTACTTTTTCCGTTAAATAAAAGTAGCACTATATTATAACAATTTCCAGTTATACAATGTCAAGGGCAGTCTGGTTCATCAGTGCATATGAGAAGTGGTAATTGGTAGTGAGAGAAGGTTATCATTTGTTGGTGCAAGTATTGTAAGTCTATATATAGATCCATCACTTTAGAAATAGAAAACGTATTAATCTGGATTTTCTGAACGATTTATCTAATATCAGTTTCTAAGTGTAGAGTAATATACCTATCAAACATAGAGAGGCACAATAGAACCTTGTTTAAGAAAGTATAGAGATTTAGATGGTGACAACTGACTATTGACACGTATCATATTCAGAACTTACATAGGATCCATATGGCAGATCTGATTTAGCGCCATTCACAAAAACTTCGCCATACATTTTGGCAGAATCCCCCAACCTTCCTAAATAAAATTAAAGAGGTGCGTTTAGAGTTAAGCAGAAACAGGGAATGAAAAATAACTATGACAGCTAATTTTGCTAGTGGTATGGCGATCAATTTCATTTTACAAACCTGCAAGAGCTCTTAAGAGAGTTGTTTTCCCCGACTTTGCAGGACCCATTATTACAGTCATTGTCCCCGGTAAAGCATAACCATTCGAACTCTTCACAACCCTGTCAGAATACTTCCTTTTTCCCTTCACAATCACTGTCAAATCCTTCCATGCAACTGATGCCCCTGCAATATTTCTTGCAATAACTGCCCCCTCCGGTAATGGAGGTGATGGAAACGACCCACTATTAAGCTTTGACAAAGCTGGGGATGCTGGAGTGGTTGCGGCATTGATGGAGTCACCACCTTCCTCCAACCGAACCTCGATATCATTATCATCCCAGTCTGGAGAATCCTCAAATGATATAGGGTGTCCAAGAGTGCCAGGTTTGCGTAAATAGAAAAAATTACTTGAAGGCACTCTACTTGCAGGACTACTAGCAGAAGAAGAGGAAGACCTATAATTATCGGACTGAGACTGGATTTCTTCCATTTAACTCTCTATCAAACCAAAGATATCTTACAAAAAAAATATCTACAATCCAAAAATTGCTGCTTCCTGGCACCAAAAAGGTAAAAAATCATCAAGTATCCCAAAATAAAATTAAAAATTCTGCATTAACCATTTCAAAAATAGACAAACAGATTCAAGACTCAGCTAAAAATCAACAAGAACATTTCTTTTATTTCCACACTTAACATAGTTCACATTTGACACACGATATAAGCAAAGAAAACTTCAAATTACAAGAACCACTGAAGTTTGGAATACACTATGCAAATCAAGAAGTATTAAATCAATTAAGAATAGTAATACTGAAATAAAGGACTCTCTCTCTCTCTCTCTCTCTCTCTCTCTCTCTCTCTCTCTCTCTCACTCACTCTCTCTCTCTCTCAGTAAGCAAAACAGTGAACTAAGCATAACCCAATAAGCTGAAGAACCCCGAAAGCTAGAATGAGAAAGTAATAATGAAGCACAGTGGTAATGTATTGATGCCTAATAATAGTAACATTTACAAGCTCAAGAAACAAACCCCCCAATAAGTGTGAGCAACAAATAATACATACATATGCATATAAGGTTGAAGCTGAAATGGGAAGCCTAAGCAAGGACAGTACAACAGAACAGGAAAGAGAAACTAACCTGGATCTGTGCCGTGGAGTAGACAGGGAAACCCCTCATGACACTAGTTATAATTATTTCATTATTATATATTTTTATTCAAAGTGTAAGTGTAACATGTACGATAACTTTATTTTGTTTTTTTTTTTGGTGTTCTGAATTTATTTTATTATTTTTAAGCCGCTCCCCTCACGTTCAAGTTTTACACAACTTAAAATGGCAGGGAAATGTTACTTTTCTTATTTATGAAGTTTTGTCAGACGTGGTTTGAGTTGTTGTATTTGACATCCGTAGAAAGGTTTTGTTTTGTCGTTGTTATTTTCCTGTTTCACGAGATGTTCAAGGATCCTTTGAAGGAGATGAAGGATAGGTTTGCCGGTATCGTATTGGAGGAGGAAGATCTGGGAGATTTATGTTACGAAGGGGATACATGGGAATTGTCGGTTATAAATACGAGGTGGTGTTTGGTGGGCAGGCTTTTAATTAGTAGATTTTAAGCCATGTAGGCGACCCTAACATTTAGTTATTTGATAATTAATTTTGTATTCTGTATTGTATTTCTTGAGTCTGTAAAAAAGTTAGAAGTTGGGGTTTTTTGTAAATAGATTCAAGTTAAGGAATAACCTCTGGAAGAATATCAAACCATGATCATGCCTCGGAGAAAAGTGTAAAAGTTTGGAGTTGAATTAAATTGTTCTATGAAAAATGTCCTCAGTCAAGATATCGACAAATTACAGATCAATTTATATCGAGAAGTCATTCGAGAAGTCCAGACTTATCGAGAAGTCTAGACTTATCGAGAAGTCTAAAATGGCTTATAGAGAAGTCTCAGAGATATCGACAAGTCAAATGAAGATATAGAGAACTGGAGATATCGAAAAGTCATTTCTACATGTAAAGAACTCAGAGATATCGACAAGTCAAATGAAGATGTGAAGAAATTGATATATCGACAAGTCAATTTTTTATATAGAGATCTCAGAGATATCGACAAGTCATAATGTGTATATAGAGATCTCAGATATATCGATAAGTTATTTCTACATGTAGAGATCTCAGACATATCGACAAGTCATTTTACATGCAAGAATCTAGAGAACTCGACAAGTCAAGTATACCTATAGAGAACTCAGAGATCTCGATAAGTCATTATACTTATCGAGATGTCACTTCTCTATACGACAAACTGGAGATCTCGACATGCTTCTCAAATATAGAATGTAGACAAGTTCAAAATTCAAGATTATCAGTCAATAAATGATATATTCACTAGATTGAAAAGTCTACAAAGTAACTGGAAGAATACAAGATCAAGGGTCAAGATTAACTGAATAAAGGATGGTCACACACCTGCAAGATTCTGCACAGATTTGCTAAACTAGAAATGGTAATAGAAAAAGGTTATTTTAGAAAGTAGTTTAGTACATTTTAGTGCAAGTCTTGTAAACCCGTGCTGCTAGTCTATAAAACATGCACTGGTCCTTAGTTCAGTAGTAATAAAAAATATCTAACCTTTCTTGTATTCTCTCAAGATAGAAACTGAGAAATTTAAACTGATTTGTTCACCTAAAATCCAAACAAGTTTAAAAAAGGCTAAAAAATCAAGAAACACATTCCCCCTATGTTGCATTCAATATCTAACAAGTGTTATCAGAGCAAAATCTGAAAGTAAACAGATAAAGATCTAGAAAGAATGAGTGTACAAAAGATAAGTAACATCAAGATACCAGTCTTTGACAAAGCTAACTACATACTGTGAAAAAAGAAGATGATGTTGTTTATAAGGATGGCTAATCCCATGTACATCCAAATTCTCAAGAATGGCTCTTTTATTCCCATGGAAAAGGTTGATGAATGTACAGAGGGATATATGTTCATTCCAGCTCATTCTTCCCCTAAAGACCCCTCAAAATACACTGAACCTGAAAAGGAAAAAGTCTCTCTAGACAGTGGCCTACAACTATTACTGATAGAGTCACTTGACAATGTTATGTACAATAATATTGTCAACTGTGACACAGCCAAACAGATTTGGGAGAAGATTGAAATTATGTGTGAGGGTACAGAGGAAGCAAGGTCTAATCAAAGGAGAATACTGGTGTCTCAGTATGAGGGTTTCATGGCAAAACCTAAAGAAGGAATTATTGAAGTTTTTGAAAGATTCAACAAATTAATAAATGAATTGCAACTTCAAGATAAATATTATGTAGCTGATGAGGTTAACCTAAATTTTTTGCTATCTCTTCCCGACCATCTTTGTTATGGGTAAGAAATTAGGGTGTATTTATTGTTAGGGTTCGTGAGTTTCGAGACTCGATTTGACCGCTCTCATATCTCGTGACTCGATCTGCCTTCACAAAATGCCTACGTACCTTGCTGTTTGCCAATGATCAAGTCAAAAAATATAGTTATGATTTGTGGGGTGAGGCCCCTTCTATAGGCATAGGATGCCTTGAATTGAATTAAGGTTAGGAGACTTGGTGGGCAAGTCTCATAGTTAGAATAGATTTTGGAGTCCTAGAATGTAGGGATTTGCTTCCTTATAGGACCGTGTGGCTTGAGGACTACTCTTTTGAGAGTTTGATTATGATTTGAACTTATTTTCTCAACCATAATTTATGCTGATACGAATTGAGCCCAATTAATGACACAGTAATTATTGGGATTTAATAATTGGGCTTCTTCTTTGGACCAAATCAGGCATAATTAATGCACTTATTTATTACGCAGTTAGGGTTAGTTTTATCCCCTATCAATCTTGAACAGAAAATATCAGCTATTAGAGAAGGAAGAGACTTGAGCAGAATGACACTGAAAGTCTTATATGGGATCTTGAAAACATAAAAGCTTGAGATGTTACAAAGAAAGTTATTGAAAGCAAACCAAGGATATGTGGTTGATGGATCCCGTGCCTTAGTGGTCAATGACAGTGAAGCAAGTGAATATGAACAAGATGCTTAAACTCCAGTCATTCATGCTGCTTAGCAAAAGAACAAGGGACCTCAGAAACAAGTTGTTTTGGAGCTAGAGGAAAACGAATACAACACCTTTGATGAGCTACATGAGATGGATCAATCAATGGCTTACCTGGCTAGAAAATTATTTAATATTAGGGTTAAAAAGCTAAGGTTTTTCAAGAACAAGGGATGTTATGCAAGACATGCTTGTACAATAACAAGACTAAGTCAAATTGACAATCTTAAGTAAGTTGTATGGTAATCTATGTTTGCATTGTGTATTGTAAAACTTAAGTCTATAAAAATGTTCAAGAGCGGACTGGAGTCTTTTTTTGTAAACAGTATCAAACCTAAGAGTTCTATCTGGAAGAAGATCAAGAAGATCATGCCTCAAAAGAATTATGAAGAAGTTTGGAGTTGAATAAATCTGTTTTGGGAAAAATATTCTAAGTCAAGATCTCTACAAGTCACAGATTAAGTCTTATAGAGAAGTCATTCGAGAACTCCAGAATGACTTATCGAGAAGTCTAGAAAAAGGCTACTAGAGAACTCAGAGATATCGACAAGCCAATTTGAAGACATGAAGAATGAAAATATCGACAAGTCATTTCTTCACTAGAGATCTCTGAGATATCGACAAGTCAAAACATCACTAGAGAACTCTGAGATATCGACAAGTCAAAATATCACTAGAGAACTCTGAGATATGGACAAGTCAAAATATCACTAGAGAACTCTGAGTTATCGAGAAGTCAAAAATATCACTAGAGAACTCAGAGATATCGATAAGCCAAAGTGAATACATCAAGATGAGAGATCTCGACAAGCCAAATTCTCTTATAGAGAACTCAGAGACTTCGATAAGTCAAAACAACTATAGAGTAATGAGAGATCTTGATAAGCCATTATACTTATCGAGATGTCAAGTTCTCTATATATCAAACTGGTGATCTCGAGGTAAAACTCAAAGTACAAAGTGCAAACCAGTTCAATATCCAAGATTATCAATCAACAAATAATCTAATCAGTTGGATTGACAAGTCTACAAAAGCATCTTGAAGAGTGCAAGATCAAAGGTCAAGATTACCTGGCAAAGTAAAGTCACAGGCGTGCAAGATTAGCAAAGATACACTAAGCCAGAAATAGAAAGATTTGATTATCTAAAAATAGAGTTTAGTACATGCTGTTGCATGTTGTGTAATAACCAGTGTTTACTGTTCTATAAATTAAACACTGGATGTTTTGTTAGCTGTAACAATTTAGATTAGAAAAATCGTGTATTCTCTCAAGGAAGAAGCTAATCTCTTTATCAACAAAGAGCCTGGATATTTTGTAGCAAAACACTCTTAATTTTAATATAAAACTAAGTGAGTTTTGAAAGATTTGTGTTCACTGTTTTATCTGTCTAAATTCAGTACTAACACAAATAACTACAAGATTTTAATATACTTTGTTCACCATCAAAAATACTTCAATAAAAGCAGAAAAAAACTAATACACATTGTTAAGAACATGTTGTGTACTTGATGATAAGCTAAACAAAACACCTTAGCAGATTTGACTTAGTGAATTTTGTAGCACCCGACGGATGATCAATTATAGTCCCGACGGATGACTAATTGATATCCACCAGATGAGTAGCTTATGTAACAATAAGTACTGTAGCAGATTTCTGCAAACAACTTTGTATAGATTATGTAGTAGCTTATGAATCATGTAGACTGCTAGTAGATGTGCAGAATAGATTGATTAAATGTACATATAAGATGTCTTGTAATTCTGCACAAATAAAATGGAGTCAAGTGATAAATGGCTACCTGATGGATGACCAACAAGGCTACCCGACGGATAACAAGCATGTACCTGACGGATGACCAATTCAAATATCTGTTGAAAGTGACAACACAGTCATATGCATTGAGTGTTTGTAAAAGGAATGTGGCAGCCTGTTTAGCAGGGTTTTGAGAACAAAGAAGCATTACCATTTCCATGCTCTTATGAAGATATTAAAAAATGCTGGAATAGAGTAGTGAAGCAGCATGGAGTTAGACTTGATATGTTTTGTTTTATTATCTTGTCTTATTACCATGTAAACTTGGTGATATATATAAACCAAATGTAGCAAGTAGGAAAACCAACTAACGAGACTAAGAAAACACATTCTCAGAGAAACATTTGTAAGCTGAATCTTGTAGCATTTCTCTGTAAGTTTAGTTGTTCATATTTGTAAGCAGCTGTAAGATATTCAAGCTTCACTGAATTCTCACTCGATATATATATATATATATATATATATATATATATATATATATATATCTCCGGTGGATATATTCAAATCCACCAGAAAGTTTTAAAGACCTGAGTTTTTATTACTTTGTGTTTGATTTAATTAACTCTTTATTCCGCACTTTGCAAATCAAACAGTTACATATAAATTGAGTTAGAACCATTTTTCATAAATCTCAAAAAGAAGCCAGAATTACATTCAACCCCCCTTCTGTAATTCTTGTTGTATTGTTAGGGAATAACACACATTCACCCCCACCCCCCTCTCTGTGTGTGATTCATTATCTAACAAGTGTTATCAGAGCAAAATCTGAAAGTAAACAGATTCAAGATCTTGGAAGAATGAATACACAGAAAATCAGTAGCATCAAAATCCTACATTTGATAAGACTAACTACACTCTTTGGAAGAAGAAAATGTTGTTATTTATCAGGATGGCCAATCCATAATATATTCAGATTCTCAAAAATGGGCCTTTCACTCCTATGGTAAGAGATGAGGAATCTACATGTGGAGACATTATCATTACAGCTCATTATGCTCCTAAAGACCCTTCAGAGTACACTGAGCCTGAGAAAGGAAAAGTCTCCCTAGACAGTGGCTTGCAGTTGATCTTAATAGAGTCACTTGATAATTTAAAGTACGATAACATTATCAACTATGACACTGCTAAACAGATTTGGGAGAAACTGAAATATTTTGTGAAGGAACTGAGGAAGTTAGGTCAAATCAAATAAGGATACTGATTTCACAGTATGAGGGTTTCATGGTTAAGCCAAAGGAAAGTATTACTGATGTGTTTGAAAGGTTTAACAAGCTGATTAATGACTTGCAGCCACATGACAAATATTATGAAGCTGAAGAAGTGAACTTAAAGTTTTTGCTCACACTCCCTGACCATTTAATTTGGAACATAAAATTTCAGCAATCAGAGAAGAGGGAGACTTGAGTAGAATAACTCTGAAAGTTCTATATGGAATCTTAAAAACATATGAATTGGAAATGATTCAAAGGAAGTCATTAAGGGCTGGTCAATAGCATGTTGTAGATGGCTCAAGTTCTCTAATTTTCAATGAAAGCCTGACCTCTAATGATGAGCCAAGTTCCCAGACTCCAGTTACCTCAACAAGTGAGCAAAGAAACAATGATTCAAAAGAACAAGTCATACTAGAATTGGAAGAAGATGAGTTATACACCTTGGATGAACTTGATGAGCTAGATCAGTCAATGGCCTATTTGGCAAGAAATTCTCTAACATTAGAGTAAAGAAACCAAGATTCTTCAAGGGTAAAGGACAATCATTCAACAAAGACAGCAGCTGGAAAGGAAAAAGGGAAGTACACATCTAATAGCAAAAATGGTTACAAAACTGGATCTGTTGACAGATCAAAAATAAGGTGCTATAATTGTGATGAGCTGGGCCATTTTGCTACAGAATGCCCAAGAAAGCAGAGAAAGACAAAGCTTATCTTGAACTGGAGGCAAAGTATGAAGCCCTTCTGAAGAAACAGCAAAGCAAAGCCTATATTGCAGAGGGAAAGAGTTGGGATGATTATGATAATGGTGAAGATGAGGAAGTTGGAAATTATGCACTTATGGCCTTGGAGCAATGAGAGTCATCCTCATCAAAAACACAGGTACCAACTCTTACCACCATTGTTTTAAATATGAGTCAATATAAGGAAACTGTTGAAAAGATGAGCACAGAAATATTTCACATTCATACAAGTATGGTTGCTGCCAATGAAGAGGTTAGCAAACTGACAAAGATAAATGAGAATCTTGAAAATGAGAAACAAGGGACTGAATTGTTGCTGGTAGAACTTGAAGCTGTGAAATAAGAAAATGCATATCTAAAGAACAAGCTCAAGTGTGCAAATGAGATTGAAGCCGTGTTAAGGGAGAAGTTAGAAAAGAATGAAGTCAAGTTGAAAACTTTCAGGAATACATCTGAATTGGTTGGACAATACCATAAGAAGAACAAGACATGTGCAAATTGCTATTGGTCTTGATTATGATGCCTTGAACAACAAGAAGAAAGTTGTAGGTGAAAAAGGGAAAGCAAATGAAAATGAAGATGTTCCAGTTATGCTGAAAAGGGTTGGCTCACCTATGTTCAAAGCATGTTAAGTAAATTTCACTGAAGAGGAGTTGATCATAAAGCAAGAAATTGCTGATGAAGACAATGAGAAGAAAAATGCAGAAACAGCTCAAACTTCAAAAAAAAAGAAGCTCATGGATAACCAAGATTCCAAGACACATGTCAAGGAAACAAAGACTGAAGATGCAAGAAAGAAAAAAAAGAATAGAAATGGGAAGATTGGGATAAACAAAAGCAATAATTTTTCTTATGTTGCGGATGCTCCAAGAAAGAAATGTGAACAGTGTGGCTTTGTGAATCACCTAACTCACCTTTGTAAAAAGGTTGTTAGTAAGCCAACTGAAGGAGCCTACAAATATAATAAAGCCAAGGCAAATGATCCCTATTAATTTTGTGATAAGTTTAACTGCATTCCCTGTAACTTAAAAGTAATGAAAAGTTGCCACAAGCTGAGAGTAGATATCAAGGAAGTTAGTATTGAATCTACATCTGCAAGGGAAAATGCACAAACATCTACAAATGTTATTTTTTCTGAGACTTCTAACTCTACTTCTGCTAAATCAGTTAATAAGAAGAAAGTACCCAACACTGCTTGGGTTGCTAAACACACTTAAACTCATTGTGTGCAGGGAAAAATGAAGAAGGTCATATGGATCATAGACAGTGGATGTTCCAGGAATATGCCAAGTGATAACTCCCTGCTATCACAGTTTGAGGAGAAGGCTGGCCCTTTGGTGACCTTTGGAGACAACAACAAAGGATTCACAATGGGATATGGCAAGATTGTTTCTGGAAATATTGTCATTGATGATGTAACATTGGTAGATGGTCTTGAAGTAAATCTTCTCAGTGTCAGTCTGTTTGCAGATAAAGGTTTTAAATTTATTTTTGACAAAGAAGAATGTTTCTTCATCAGCAAGAAAACCAATGAAGTTGCCCTTAAAGGAGCAAGGAAAGGAAGCTTGTTTGTTGCAGACTTAAACTCAACAAATGAGGATGGAATTTATTGCTTCTAACCAAGGCATCCATAGAGCAAAGCAAGTTATGCCATAAAAAACTCTCACATCTAAACTACAAGACAATCAACACTCTAGTTAAGAAAGAGCTTGTGAGAGACATGCCAAAATTAGAGTTTGCTCAAATTGAAGTTTGTGAAGCCTGTCAGAAAGGAAAGATGAAAAGATCAAGTCACAAGTCAAAAACTGTGAATTCCATAAGTGCACCATTGCAACTTATTCACATGGACTTGTTTGGACCAGTGTTGGATTTTTAATCGCAGCGGGGCATGGCAAAACACTTTTACACATATAAAATCCAAATAAAAGCATATAAATCGTGGTAAAAACATAGGGATCGAATCTAACCTTTAAAATAATTCGGAGACAACGATCAGAGATCCTTAGCAGTTACTCCTCAAGTGTGAAGCACTCCACCGGTATCCACCAAGAAAACGATGTTAAGGAGGAGGAAGGAGGTGGAGAGAATTGGGTTTTCCAAACTTTTTGGGTTTTTTTGGGGTTAGAATGAAAATAGGGTCTATAATAGTATATTTATAGGCAAAATTTTCAGCTGAAATTTTCCCATAAATAATATTATTATTATCCCATTTATTATTCTCATTAATAATTAAAACACCTTTTAATTATTAATCCTTTTTCTAAACACTTTAGAAATAATTCTCTCTCTTGATTTAATTTCCAAAAATTAAATCCTTTAATTAATAATATTAAGAACTTTTCTTAATTAATTTATAATCAATTAAATCTCATTTAATCAATTATTAAATTTGCCAATTAATTATTTATTTCATAAATAAATAATTATCAGCCATTATTAATTAATTCCTCCACCATTAAATCATTCTCTTTTATGGTGTGACCCTGTAGGTTCAATATTAAGCCGGTAGTAGAAATAAATAATAATAAAACTATTTTATTATTATTTATATAAATTCTCTAATTTATTAAATATGTTTAATTAATTAATCACATTTATTCTACATCGTGAGGGATACTTCTCAGCATATCGCGACTATCCGGATAATATGAATTTACTGCTTAGAATACCAAGAACCTATTCAGTGAATAGTTACCGTACAATAAACTCCTTCTACCCTACAATGTCCCGATTAAATACAAGGCATGGATCTCGTGTCAAGCCTATCTAATTCAATCACTTGCTTACCATTTACTATGCTTAGTTCTATGCCAATTAGAAACTCCTTTCTAATTTCATTCACTCTGGCCAGAGATTCCTGAACTAGCATAAGTGGATCAGCCTTGAACATTCGCTTCCTTCACTAGAAGGGGTAGATCCTTTATTGATCATACACTATCTTCGTGTACAAATTCCTGTACCCAGTAGAGCCCTAATAATTGTCCCTGGAGACTAAGAACTAAACCAAAGCATAGTCCAGTGTACACAAGATGACTTTGATGACCTCAAGTCTAAGGATACTTGTACAACTATCACTATGTGAACAACTGCTGACACGTGAGTGAACTCCATCAGTTGTTCAGCTGGGCGAGTCATGTTCAGTGAACTTATTCTATAATAAGCACCTACATACTAGCTATAGTGTCACCACACAAATGTCTATGAGAACAAACATCCTTCATAATGAAGCAAGCATAGTATGTACCGATCTTTGCGAATTATTAATTACCAGTTAGTAATCCTACGACCAGGAACTATTTAAGTTTAGAGTTATCATCTTTTAAGTCTCACTATTATGATCTCATCATAATCCATAAAAAGCTTTACTCTAAACTATGGTATATCTTATTTAAACACTTAAATAGATAAAGCCCGTAATAAAAACAAAACAAGTCTTTTATTAATATCAATGAAATCAAAACAGATTACATAAAAGTTATTCCTAAATCCTCATACATGATTGGACTTAGGACATATTCCTTTCAACCAGTGAATGTCTTATCAATTTCAAAGAATAAATATGCACTTGTGATGGTGGATGACTACTCAAGATACACATGGGTAGAATATATGCATTCTAAAGATGAAACTTCATACATCATAATTGAGCACATAAAGAAGATAAAGAAACAGACTGAAGATCAAAACTGTGTAAAGAGATTAAGAAGTGATAATGGAACAGAATTCCAAAATGCAACATTGAGTGAATTCTGCAAAAACAAAGCCATTGTTAAAGAGTTCTCTGCTGCTAGAACACCTCAACAAAATGGGGTAGTTGAAAGACAGAACAAAATATTAGTAGAAACTGCAAGGACAATGCTGCAAGATGCCAATCTACCAACTAGTTTTTGGGAAGAAGCTGTAAACCCTGCATGCTACACTCAAAACAGATATCTCATTAACAAGGTTTATGGCAAATCACCTTACTCAATCATGTCTAAGAGAAAGCCTACTTTAAAGCATCTTCATGTGTTTGGAAGTAAGTATTATATCTTGAAAGACAACTCTGAATATGTGGGAAAATTTGGCTCCAAGGTTTTTGAAGCAATTTTTCTAGGATATTCATTGGAGAGAACTGCCTACAAGGTCTATGTAATTGATCAAAAGAAAATCATGAAAAGCACAGATGTGACTTTTGATGATGACAAGTGTCCAGGCTTGGAATGTCTTGATGAAAATAAATCTGAAGCCCTTGCATTTTGAAAATCTCAACATTAATAGTGATTCTGATGAAGAGGATGAAGGCAATGCACAACAAATGATGAACGAAGAGACTGCTGAACAGGAAAATCATGAAAATAGAAGCTTATTTCATACACCTGAATTTGATAGCACAAACTCAGGGGGAGAAAGAGAAGAAGAATCTACCAATCATACTAATAATGAAGAAAATGATGAAGGCACCAGTCAACAAACTCAAACCATAAAATGGGATAGGAGTCTCAATCAAAATGCAATAATTGTTGATCTTAATGCTTGTGTAAGGACTAGAAGTGCAACTGCTAATGAGCGCCTACATGCATGCTTTCTGTCTCAGGTGAGCTCAAGAAAATTGAAGAAGCTCTTATGGATCCTGATTGGATATCTGCCATGCAAGAAGAGCTTAATCAGTTTGAAAGAAACAAAGTTTGGAAGTTAGTTCCTGCACCTAAGTACAGAAGTGTAATTGGAACAAAATGGGTGTTCAGGAACAAGATGGATGAAAATGGTATAGTTACCATAAACAAGGCAAGGTTAGTTGCAAAACGCTACTCACAAGAAGAAGGAATTGATTATGATGAAACTTTTTCTCCAGTTGCAAGACTTGAAGTAATAAGGATTTTTTTAGCATTTGCTGCATATTCAAACTTCAAAGAGTATCAAATGGATGTCAAGAGTGTCTTCCTAAATGGTGAGTTGGAAGAAGAAGTTTATGTGCAACAACCACCTGGGTTTGAAGATCCAGAATTTCCAAATTTTGTGTACAAGCTACTCAAGGCTCTATATGGGCTAAAACAGGCACCAAGAGCTTGGTATGACACACTGACAAATTTTCTACTTAAACATGGTTTCACTAGAGGAACAATAGATAAGACACTCTTTTACAAGCTACATGGTGGTGATATGATCCTAGTTCAGATTTATGTGGATGATATCATCTTTGGTTCTACTAATAAGAAGCTCGGTCAAAGATTCTCTAAGCTTATGCAAAGTGAATATGAAATGAGTATGATGGGGGAATTAAGTTACTTTCTTGGACTTCAAGTCAGTCAAAGAAAAGATGGAATCTTCATCAGCCAAACTAAGTATGTTAAAGATTTATTGAAAAAGTTTGGCATGGTTGATTGTTCACCCGCATCTACACTTATGTCTACAGCAACAAAGTTGGATGATTATAAAAAGGGTAAGAGTGTAGATATTTCAAGCTATAGAGGTATGATTGGATCATTACTTTACTTAACTGCAAGTAGACCAGACATCATGTTTACTACATGTCTGTGTGCAAGATTTCAATCCAATCCAAAAGAATCATATTTCATGGCTGTGAAGAGAATTTTTAGATATTTGAAAGGGACCCCAAACTTGGGATTATGGTATCCTAAGGGAACTGGTTTTGAAGTTGTTGGATACATAGATACAGATTTTACTGGATGCATGGTTGACAGAAAGAGTATTAGTGGAAGCTGTCATTTTCTTGGATAGAAACTTGTATCCTGGTATAGCAAGAAACAATAACCTGTGTCAACTTCCACAGTTGAAGTTGAATACATAGTTGCTGGAAGTTGTTGTGCCTAAGTGCTTTGGATTAGAAATCAGTTAATGGGCTATGGCCAATAGTGTTATACAAAATTCCAATTATGTGTGATAATACTAGTGCTAAATCTATTGTGGCTAATCCAGTTAATCATTCTAGAACAAAGCACATTGATGTAAGGTACCATTTTATTAGAGAACATGTTGTAAATGGTACCATTGAGCTCATTTTTGTTCTAATAGAAAAATAGTTAGCTGACATTTTTACTAAACCTTTGGATGAAGCAACTTTCACTAGACTTGTAGGTGAAATTGGAATGCTCAACTCTTCATCCTAAGGCAATAACTCAGCTAATGTGTTGTAGCAGATTAATTTCTAGTAAATTAAAATTAATTTGATTTAATTAGAAATTAACTGAAATATGAATTATGAATATTTCAGAAATCTCTGCATATTTAATTTTCAAAATTCTGCTTGGAATTTTTCAATTTCTAAGAAAATTGTCTAATTGTTAGTTTACATTTTCAATATGTGAAATTAACACAATACAGTCAAAGTGATCAAAAGTATATATAGAGAACTGAGTTCTCGATAAGTCTAACTGACTTATCGACAAGTCATTTTAATATTTCTCGAGTGAGTTCTCGTTAAGTCAATTTACTGACTTCTCGAGTGACTTCTCGATAAGCTTTATTATGACTTATCGATAAGTCTTTGTAGAGTTCTCTATAAGTGTTGACTTACAGAGTTCTCTACAAGTATAATCTTAGATTTATGAATAACTCAGAATTGAAATAATTTAATCCAATAAATAATTTTAGTAATATACTTTTGACAAAAAAAATTGTTTTTATTTTGATTTATTCAATTCCAGTCCTTTTTTGGACAAACTGGGTATTTATTTGACTTCTCGATAAGCTTATTTTTTAGTTCTCTACAAGAACAAATAAAATGACTTATCGATATGTTTTTTACTTGTCAAAATGACTTCTCGATAGACTAATTCCAAACGTCTATTTTTGAGTTCTCGACAAGTCATCTGCTTTTACTATAAATACCCAGACATCTCGATACACATATACTTACGCCTTCGAGAACTCTAAGTGACCTAGCTTTTTCAATTCCAAACCGATTTCTCTCTCGTTTCAAACTCTTTCTCTCGAATTTTTCTTATCCATTCACTCTTACTCAATAACAATGGCACTCAACAATGTTAAAGCTGTAATCCCAGAGAAAGGAACCAACTACATCTCTTTCAC
Organism: Apium graveolens; assembly: GCF_009905375.1. NCBI lineage: Eukaryota > Viridiplantae > Streptophyta > Magnoliopsida > Apiales > Apiaceae > Apium > Apium graveolens. The sequence goes on from NC_133652.1 coordinate 224,456,317, forward strand.
TGATGCTAACCAAGCCCCTGACAGTTTCAAGGGGTTTGTGAAATTCTTTTCTGAATCTTATCTTGCAGTTGCTTTAACTATTAACCCAGTCTTGTACATGGATGTTCAACATGAGTTTTGGACAACAACTGTGGTGAGAACTGTTATGAATGACAACTCTGTATCTTTGGTGATAACTTGTACAATTAGAGGCCAACAGATTGAGTTCAATGAGCAAGATGTGAATACAGCTTTGGGTCTTCCAACTGCAAATCTAGTGGAGGTGCCAACACAGGATGAACTAGCTGAGTTCATGGATTTCATCAACTATAGTGGAAGAATCAACCTGTCAAGCTTGAACAAAACAAACCTAAGGAAGGAGTGGTCCTTTGTGTTTGATTCTATAGTAAGGGCCTTCGTATGCAGGAATATAGGATATGACAATATTTCAAGTGTGGTGCAGAAGCTGGTATTCTCAATAGACCACAACAGACACTTGAATATTGGTCTATTAATCCTGGAAGAACTTGCAACCAGGCTGACCATGCCACAATCTGCTAGAGTTAAGGATATTTTCTTTCCTAGATTTATTATGTCTACCTTAAATCATAAGGTATCAGACATACATTTATTGAATGGTATAGACAACAGTAGAATAGGCAATTGTAAGCAAGTGTCCAAAATAATATTTGGTTCACTTACTACAAAGAATAAGGTAAATGTGAGTCTGAAAATCAATACATTCATGATGGAGAGGTTTAGGACTTGCCCTTACTCTATGCCTGATATGAGATCAAATGCTCAACCTAGTACAACTATGGTTCCTGAACCTGTAGAAGCTCAAATACAGGAAAATCAACAGAGACCTTCCCAAGCTGAAACCATTTCTTCAAAACCATTAGCAACTAGGAAACCAACCACTTCATCCTCTTAAAAGGATGAAGTGAGTAAAAAGAAGAGAAAGGAGATGACCCTTACAGTTATGAATGAGAGTGGTGAGGAACAAATACAACCTGAGTCACCCTTGGTCAAAAAAATAAAGAAGGCTAAGAAAACTGAGTTGACCACTCAAACCACCTCTGTATCCTCCCAAAAGGATGCAGTTGTACAAATGGGGCCAAAACAGACTCTAGAAACATCCTCTCAACAGGGTAATTCTATTGAAAAGAACATTCTCCCCAATGCATCTTGTACAGAATCTGCACAACCAACACTTAAAAAAATTCAAGTATATGGTAGGAGAAATAAGGGTGGCACACACAAGGAGAGCACATCCCTTGAAGCTCCCTCATCCATTAATGGGGAGCTGCCAACACTCAATCCTGAGCTTCACAATCTTATATCTAATATTTCTTCTTCATATATTGAAGCACTTGAATCAAATCCTCAAGTGTTGCCCCAATCAAGTGACTTGGTTCAAGAAACCTTGCTCACTACCCAGAAACCACAATTAGTTGGTGAGAGGCTACATGTTATGGTAGACCTTGATGACACCAACACAAACATGGAGGATCATCAATTTTTACTAAAGACCCCATGGAGATCATAAATGCATCTTTATGTACAAATCAGTCTTCACAAACTGTTAGGTTTGAGGGTAGTACTCCTGAGGGGGAGCTATCTAAATCCTCTCCAATTCAATTAGAGGTTCATGTTCCAGAAAAAACTCCCCTCAAAACCCTGGCTGAAATTGCTTTGACAATTGAAGCTAGGAGTAAATTATCAATGATCCTATCATAGAGGAGGCAAGAATAGCACATTCAAGTGACAGTGTAATGCAAGACACACAAGGGTTTAAGGCTGTTGCAAATGACAGTAGCTTGGTCAAATCCCCTCCAATTCAAATGGAGGTTCCCACAACTGGTGAGGATTAACACCCTATCATAAACACAGAGAAATCTGTGAATCGAACTGTGATAACTGTCACAGGTGGTTATGACCCTTCACTTCAACCCTCAACCTCTCAATCTCAACAACCACACCTCATCTCCAACTGGCTCCAAGAAGCTGCACCTCAATCTAATCTTGAAGATTTTAGGGTTGATCAGCTAGCTGGACTTGCACAGATCTCTCAACAACTCTTAACCTCAGACATGTCTAACCAGGATTACCAAGCCATAATGCTCTCCTACCAAACAGATATCCAAGAGCAACAAGATAAAATTGTTAGTAAAGCTGAACATGATGGCAACTGTGATGCTTGGCTGAACAAGGACTACAATCTGGAGATGGAGGATGTTTTGGCTAAATTCAGGGAAGATTTTCTAATCATTTTGGGAAGCAATGCCAAAGTTCTAACTCCTGGTGAGGTTTATGATGCAATACATGAAGTCTCCAAAGCTCAACTCAAAGCTTTCCATCTCTTTGGAAAAGCTCTAGCAATCAAGTTGACTGGTCATGAAGACAAAATAATGAGAATGGTGAGAAGAAAGATGGATGAAATATTTCCTCACAGGTGGAGATCAAGAATCAATTCAAAACCTTTTCAGAATAATTTTTAAGGTATGATCTAAGTGGGGTGGATAAGAGTGTCACAAAGCTCAAGGAATCATTTATAGCCTTGCACAAGGTAGTTCAAGATCACATCATATACTCTAATGACACAAGGTGGAAGCTAGATCAAATGCACACTGCAAGATACACTCCTTCCCCTTTGGTTATTGATGAAATACAGAAGCATGTGCAAGCTTCATTTGGACCATCTACTACTATCTCTACTTCAGGCTCATCTTCTCAAGAATTTCAAGATCTTAAGGCACCACTTTGCTTCTCTAGAGACCTTAAATGCTTCTTTAAATGCTCAAGTCCAAGCTTTGACTTCTCTAGTAAAGAGTCAACAATCAGATATCAAAACCTAGGTGGAATCTCACAAGCATCTCCAAATACAAAATTATGTTACTTTGGGGGCCATAATGGGGAAGCTCAACATACCACTGCCTCACTACCTGAAGACATTAGGCCAGAATTACCAACTCCCCTACTCATGCATATCACCAAGACTAAGGGGGAGATTAAGGTTAGGATTCAACAATCCAGGGATGCTAAAGCTAAGTCTAAAGAGCCTATTCAGGTTGGTCAAAGCTCTTCAAGTGATCAAGTTGATGTTGTAAAAGAAAGACTTCTAAAGGCTGCAGAAGGACCCAATCAAGACCAAGAATTCAGTAAACTTCTTGCAGTACTAATAATGTCTCTTCAAAACAACTACATGACCTACAAGAAAGCTTTGGCCAAGAACATCAACTTCATCAGGGCAGCATTTGTAAAAATTGATAATTTCTTGGAGAAAAGAATTGTTATGAATATAAATGATGGTGGTGTAGACAGATATCTTCAGGTGTCTCTTCCAAATCTTAAAACCTTAAGAGCATATGAACTGGATGTAATGATTGATAGAGTAAATCCAGTTATTCCAAAAGACACTCAACTTCTCCATGAGCTCAAAAATGCACAAAAAGTAGCTTTTCCAGAAGCCTATCTATATCTAAACAAAGGAGTAGTCTACAATTGTACAACAACAAAGAAATGCAAACATTTCCTTGTTCCCAAGACCTGTGTGAGAGGGAATATGAGGCTGATCATGACTTTTCAATTTGATTTGAAGTATAAAAAGGCCACGAAAATTGAAGATGAAAAAATGATCAGGATTCTTGAAAGGTATCTCAAAAATGTTGACACCATGTTGCCATCCACTCAGTTTAATCTAAAGAAATGACAAGGATGATGATGAGCAGAAGCGTGATGAACAAAAACCTTCTGGCTCAAATCCAAGTCAATATTCAAGAGCAACTGGTAGCAAGGATGAGAAGAAGGATGAGAGGAAGGATGGTGACAAGAAAAGAGGAGAAGAGAGTAGAAGCAAGAAGAGGCAAGATGGCTCGAAACCACACCAACAAACCCTAAAAATCCCAATTAACCAAGCTCAACCCTCTATGCTAACAAACTTAAACATCAAACCACCTCAAACCTCTAAGCCCAAATTCCTATACAAACAAACTTCTAACACCCTTCTAAAAATACCAATCACCTCAAGCCAAACATTTCTTAAGAAAATCACAAACCTACCTTCTATAAAGCCGTCACTCAGAGTCAACTACAAGTCTGTTGGGAGGAAACCTAAGAAAGCCAAGCACACTGAAAAAGTGCAAGTTACTGAAAGGGTCATCTGGAACTGTTTCAAGCAAAGTGATTTTCTATCTCTAAATTGGTGCATCTCAGATGAAGATTATTTTCAACAACTAGCTGAGGAAATAGTTAGAGTCTGGGTTGTAACTCTAAGGGAAGTAAAAATCTACTGTGAAGATGGGTCCTTCATATTTCTTGGCAGCAACTTAATGGACACTTTCTTTCCCACAAAAATTAAAAGAGTGATAAGCTTACTAAAAGATAAGGAAACTGCTACAAGAGCATGGAGATCTGTTTTAGCTGAATGGTTGATTGCAAGGGAGGAAAGAAGAGCAAGGAATAGAGCTGAATATGAGAAGAAGAAGAGGAAGTATGATGAGGAGATTGAAATGTATATCAAAAGATGGAATTATCTAACAAGGGACAATCCTCAAATAACAATAAATGGAAACTAAAAACTCAGTTTAACTCAGCTAGAAAAGGTGGTTACAAAACTTGATTTGTTGAAAGATCAAAGATAAGATGCTTTAATTGTGATGAGTTGGGCCACTTTACAACTGAGTGCAGGAATCCAAAGAAAGTGAAGAAGGATAAAGCCTATCTGGAATTGGAAGCAAAATATGAAGCTCTCTTGAAGAAACAACATGGAAAGGCTTACATAGATGAAGGCTACAGTTGGGATGATACTGATGAAGATGATGAAGATGAAGAATTTGGAATTATGCACTTATGGCTCTTGAGCAAGGAGAATCATCCTCATCAAAATCAGAGGTACCAACTCTAACTACCATTGATTTAAATACAAGCCAATATAAAGAAACTGTTGAAAAGATGAGTGTAGAGATATTTCATATCCACACAAGCATGGTGGAAACTACAGAGGAAGTTAGTAGACTGTCAAAACCAAATGAGAAACTTGAGACTGAAAATCAAGAATTAGAGCTACAGCTTGTTGAGCTTGAAACTATCATGCAAGAAAATAAATATTTGAAAATTAAGCTCAAGTGTGCAAGTAAAATTGAAGCTGTGTCGAGGGAAAAGTTGGAGAAGAATGTGGTAAAATTGAAGTTCTTCAGAAATGCATCTCAGTTGGTTGGACAATACCATAATAAGAACAAATCATGTTCTAATATAACTATTGGTTTGGACTATGATGCCTTGAACTGTAATAAGAAAAATGAAGGTGACAAAGGTAAAGAAATTGCAGATCAAGATGTCCTAGTTATGCTGAGAAAAGTTGGTGCACCTCTGTTCAAGGCATGTGAAGTTAATTTCAGTTAGGTTGAGTTGGTCATCAAGCAAGAACTTGCAGATGAAGATAGTGAAAAGAAAAATGAATAAACCCTCCTACTGCTGAAATTAAGAAGAAGCCCATGGTCAGTAAAGTCCCTAAGACACCAATCAAGGAAATCAAGATTGAGAATGCAGGAAAGAAGAAGAAGAACAAAAATGGGAAAATTGGAGTGAACAAGAGCAATAACTTTGCATTTGTTGTAGATGCTCCCTGGAAACAATGTCAAAAGTGTGTCTCAACAAATTACTTAACTCACCTTTACAAAAAGGTTGTTAGTGAGCCAAAAGTGGGAGCATGCAAATATAATGAAGCAAAGGCTGAAGATCCCTACTCATTCTGTGACAAATTTGATTGTATTTCTTGCAATATGAAAGTGATGACAAGCTATCATAAACTGAGAGTAGATCTTAAAGAAGTTAAACTTGGATCTACAGCTAAAAGGAAAATTGCAAATCAATCATTGAACACTATTTTTTCTGAATCATCAAATTCTACTTTTGCAACTTCTGTTAACAAGAAGAAATTACCCAACACTGTTTGGGTAGCTAAACACACTTAATCCTCATTGTGTACAGGGCAAAGTGAAGAGAGTTATATGGATCATTGGAAGTGGATGCTCCAGATATATGACAGGTGATAAGGCCCTGCTATCATAATTTGAGGAGATGGCTGGCCCATTGGTGACTTTTGGAGACAACAACAAATGGTTCATAATGGGATATGGCAAGTTAATTTCTGGAAATATTATCATTAAGGATGTGGCACTGGTAGCTGGTCTTGAAGTGAATCTCCTGAGTGTCAGTCAATTCACAAATAGAGAATTCAAGGATTCATTTGACAAAGGAGACTGCTCAATTATCAGCAAAAAGACTGGTGAAGTTGCTTTGAAAGGAGCAAGGAAAGGAAGCTTGTTTGTTACAGATATATACTCAGCAAATAAGGATGGCATATGTTACTTCTACACCAAGGCATCTATTGAGCAAAGCAAATGATGGCACAAGAAACTCTCTCACTTGAATTACAATCAATTAATACCTTGGTAAAAAAAGAATTAATGAGTGACATGCCAAATCTGGAATTTGCTCATGATGAAGTTTGTGAGGCTTGTCAAAAAGGCAAAATGAAATGGTCCAGTCACAAAAGTAAAATTATGAATTCCATAAGTGCACCATTGCATCTTAGTCACATGGACCTGTTTGGACCAGTTAATGGCTTATCTATTTCTAGAAAGAAATATGCATTTGTGATTGTGGATGACTACTCAAGGTATACATGGGTAGAGTTTATGCATTCAAATGATGAAACTCCATGCATCATTAATGAACACATTAAGAAGATTGAGAAGCAGGCTGAAGATCGAAATTGTGTAAAAAGATTGAGGAGTGACAATGACACATAATTCAGGAATGCAATTTTAAATGAATTCTGGAAAGACAAGGGTATTGTTCAAGAGTTCTCAGCAACAAGGACACCTCAAAAAAATGGGGTAGTGGAAAGGAAGAATAGAACTCTAGTTGAGTCTGCTAGAACAATGCTGCAAGATGCAAATTTTCCAACAAGTTTTTGGGAAGAAGCTGTCAACATTGCATGTTACACTCAAAACAGATATCTCATCAACAAAAATCTTATCAAGTCACCTTACTCAATTGTTTCAAAAAGGAAGCCTACTGTCAAGCATCTGCATGTGTTTGGAAGCAAGTGTTTTGTGCTAAAAGACAACTCTGAATATGTGGAAAAATTTGACTCTAAAGTTTTTGAAGCAATTTTTTTGGGATATTCATTAGAGAGAACCGCCTAGAGAGTTTATGTGTTGGAATAAAAGAAAATTATAGAGAGCACGTGTTACGACCGACATTTTATGTAATATTATTTGTGGATTGGGTATAATATTAAAGTCAAATGAAAATATATTCAATGATTGTACGCTAGTGTGAGTGAAAGTTTCTGCATTATAAATTTGCATTGTGTAGTATATGATTTTTTTCAAAGCAAGAGTTTATTTAATTTCTTTATTTTTGATTTATAAGGAATATTCTAAGCTTTGGAAAAATTTTCTTTTAAAAGGTATTTTGTTCACAAATTTTGAAAATGATTTTATAAAGTCTCTAAAAATCCAAGTTATTTTATGATATAAATTTTATAATTTTTGAACTTGTATTTTATTTTATAAAAATAAATCATTATAAATTTTAGTTGTCATATTTATCAAATTACATAAGAGACCATGCATGCAAATCACCCTTCTATTCTCTCAAAGGGCAAACAAGACTTTTCCAACCCCACTAACTCATTTGATTATTACCAAATTACTACCTTAGCCTTGCATGCAAAATGGCCTAACTTTAACCAAGGGACATTTTTGTAAGTTCTCACTTCCACTCATCATTTGTAAACCAAATAGCATAAAACAAAGAAATCAAAGTGGGAGAGGTCATTCTCATTCCACACTCCAACACCCCACAAATTTTCTCTCCTCCCCCTCCCACATTGCTCTCGGCCGAAGGCCAATTCCCCACCCCCTTTTATTTTTCAATTCATTCTTCATCTTCCCAAGTGTAAATCTTTTACCTACATTCATCTTATATACTTTCCAAGTGTTTTGTGACTTGGAAGTTGAAGTTCCATGGATGCATGTGTAGTTCTTATGTGATCTCCAAAGAGAAACTCTTGATTCTTGTGAATTCAAGAGCTCTCTATGAGATATATTATGTATATGTGCTAACTAAGTGTTTTATGGAGATATCATGCTTTAAAATCCTTTGCATGCTACTGAAATTTCATTATATATTTATGTTTAGCCATGCATGTTAGTTTTAAGACATTAAAATGATGATCAACCATGTTTTGCATGCTACTCTTTTCGAAATCATGTAGTTATGTTTAAAAATCTATAAATTCAAAATATGTGTGCTTAAAATAGATTGTTTTCATGATAAATTTCTTATTAATACTTAAAAGAAGTTATATTTCATGATTATTAAGGATGAATATTAGGTGCAAGTCGATTTTGCAAGCATTTAAAACTTTATGCCTAGCCGAAATCTTGTTATGTGCTTTCCATGAGTTGCATGTTATATATTTAGTTGCATGTTGTTATTTTTGGGCATGGATGATCTCACCCAAGTTTATTTTGAGAATAAGGGAGTTAGTTCAGTAGATTACCATGTATAAGTTTTGGTTTAAGTATTGAGTTGTTGTTAGTTGAGTTTGTCAAGTCAAAACCTTGGAAAATGAGAGTTATAGTTTCTGCAGAAAAATCAGTATAGCACCCTGAGGTTTAGAGTGAGTTTTGACCATGTCATTGGTGTGCACTTTGAGGCCCAAGCTACCAGAAGTTATTATTGGGAGTATATAATAGGTTTTAGGAGTTGGTTGGAGGTTTGCATGTCATTTGGTTAGGTGCACAAGTAGAATCACAAAATCTGTCCAGCAGGGGACAGTTTTGTTGCAACTTAGAAATAGGGAGATTTGACCATGTCATGGGTAGACCCTCATTAGGCCCAATTGGGCCTTAGTTAGAGGGTATGTCAGAGAAGTTTTTCCAACCATAGTTCATAGGATATGAGCTAGAACCATGTGTCACAAGTTAATTCAAGTCAGGGCATTTTCTGCCCAGAAAAACAGGGGAACCTTGGACTTTTAGCTTAGGCCCAAGAAGGCCCAAGCCAGGCCCTTGAGCCACATCAAGCTTTTGAGATGCCCTTAGTTCAGGAGAGTCTTGTGTAAAAGTTTTGAAGGAAAACTTGTAGTTTAAGAGTGTCTAATGTACTCAAGAAACCATAGTTGTCATTCTGAAATTTGCACCAGTGAGCACTATCACTTATCACATCATTTTAGAACACTTAGAAGTGAGTATTAGGTCGACCACCATAGTTGTAAGATAGTATAAGGTAAGTAGAGCAAAAGGCACAAGTGAGGGTCAATAGGTTTTGGATAATTTAGGAAAGGTACATCGAGTTAGGAAACCAAAATTAGAAGACCTTGTCTAGTTTAGCGACCAAGTGACTTAAGTTGTGAGTCGAGATCATCCAAGCCTAGTGTTGCATTATGGTATATATGGTGTTATTTGGTGTTAATATATGATATGTGAATATGTGGCTATGTGTGTGCAATTATAATTTGAAGGAGAATATAAATTAAGTGCATATAGGCCTAAGTGCCATCCGTGTTTATTTTTGAGTTGTAAATAGGTTAAGTTGGTGAGAATATATTATAATGAGGATTATTATTATTTATATAGGATCTCGAGACGAGGGAAAACTTGCCATAAAAGTCGAGTGAAGCTCCAGTTGTTGCTCCTACCAGTCAGACCAGACCAGCCTATCTCAAGCCAAGTGATTCAACTTGACCTTCGTATTTACTACAAATAGTTCTTATATATTGATGCAATTATCCTGAGTCATTTTGATATATTTAAATCAAGCGTATCTTTTTTTTATCTTTGAGTTACATAGAGATGCCATGAACTCTCGAGTACGTATTGCAAGTAGTTCAAAAGTCTTTCATGATAGTTTAATGCCATGATAAAATGAAGAGTTGATATATTACTTGATTGATCCTCTTGATTAACATGTTGATGCTTCCTATGTATTGATATCTCATCCTGATACTTGAATCCCTATAGAACCTTACTTTGAACCCTGCAAGTCAGAAACTTATCAACATGAACCCTCATTGATTGATACCCTCTTTCTTATCTTAAAGCTTGACAATTCTGATATGTTCTGAGTTAAAGATCATTTTTCATACCTTAACACCCTTAGTATTCATGAAGTTTACCTTCTTGATGATCCAGCACTTGAACCTTGATGAGAAACCATTGTTTTGAGCCCAAATTGGCATTACCCTTCATATTATCCATTAGCCTCACTAAATCCTCTTGTCCAATCATTGATATATGAAAACCATTCAATTACTTGAATAGAGAATAGTTTTGTGAATCATGGCTCTGATATTCAGTACCTTGTTTCCCGTGTTTCGAGTTGATCTATAATCCCTTGATAAAAATGTTTACAGTCAAAAGAGATTTTGTCATAAATCGGCATCAGTTTTTAAAATGATTAAAATGTGGATTTCTCAGTCCCAAAGGGGGATAAATGTTTTTTTTATGGTGGATCTGGACTGAGACGCGAGTCCTTTCCACACTTATATTAGGCTTAAAAGTTTCCTAGGGATTCCCATTAATGTTTTAGAACCCAGCGAGGTTCGGGATTACTTCGCGGCTGATCACCGGCTGTAATCCGTAGCGTCATAAAATGATTTTGATTAAGACATGATTTTAAAATTGTGTTGATGCAAGCAAAATGATGCCATCTCACATAGTTTTTATCTCTCGTTACCTTTGGTTATGGCTTTCCGTTGTCATTCTTAAAAGTATATCTCAATTTATGTTTTGTGTCGTACTGTTAGCACTTGTTGAGCATTTGGCTCACTTCTTGCTTTACCCTGATATTACAGCTAGCAGCTATGGTTAGATTCAAGCAGACTGCCCGTAAGACCTGTGATGCTGATGCTTATGTTCGAGCGCAGGTAGAATAAGTAATAATAGTTGTGTGAGGACTCGGTATTTGTAATCAGATGTAATAGTTAGTAGTGTTGGGCTGTTCCAAACCCTAAACCGTAAGATCTTGGATTTGGTTGTGTATTCTTCATTAAAATGATGTAATAGCTATATTTATTTTGCTATTTAAGTTGGGGGTGTGACAGGTTTTGGTATCAGAGCTACGGTTTAGAGTCCCTGGACAGCCCAAATAGGTTATAGGATTTGTGTGTAGGTTATAGATATTATGCGAGAGAGTAGGTTAAGTAAATTATTATTAATACTCCTCTTATTGGTTGTCAGCAAAGGGCGCATTCCTCGTCATCCTCTAGGTCGGACGACACTATTGCTTTCTCCGTGTATGCTGAGTTGAGGCGCGAGTTCGACATGCTTCAGGGCAAGTACGACCGACTGATAGACCGACTGAAGAACGTGTATCCGGACAGCCGAAACTACGAAGGGAAGCCCAAGGAGCAGATGACTGCGAGACTTGAGACCTTGGTTCAGTACGTCAACACTAAGCTTGAGGAGATGCCAGCGCACCGGGACTATACCAGCCAGTATATCATTCAGATTGTGGCGGATGAGCTCCAGAGCATTGTGAAGACGCTTCGAGAGGAAAAGACTACCAAGCCCCGTTCAGATGGAGTGGAGCCTTAGTTCTTTCCATTTACCTTTCATGTTGTTGTACTATCAGACTCTATGGAATCCCCAGTTGTTTCCGTTTTTCCTTTAAATAAGCCTGTTATTCCTAGAAACAGACTATATCCCAATCCTATGTACTGTGACCTTTAAAATTTCAATAATTATGTGCTATTGTTCCATTTGCTCTCAAATGTTATTTTATGTTTTTATCATCATATCTGCTTAATTTGGAAACTTGACCCCATATGAAAATGAGAATGCCCTGCGATACCCTCGAATCATTTTATCATTCATATCTGTTTTGACACAACTCTTATTTCAGGATCATGCCTCCCAAAAAGAAGAACCCAACAACCACCTTCACCACAGACCCAAATATTCTTCGACTACTGGAAACCTTGCAACAGCAAACCAATGCTATAGCTCAACAACAACTAACTCTTCAACAACGAATTGAAAACCAAGATAACCGTGAGCCACACCAACCACCTGAACCACCAGTACCACCTAGACAAATTGTCACTTTCAAGGCTTTTCAGAATGTGAATCCACCTGTATTTCATGATACCACTGATCCAGTGATAGCTAACACATGGATCAAGGAGATGGAAAGGGCTTTTGAGTTGGTACAGTTAGGAGATGATCAGAAGACGCCGTATGCTACATACTTCTTGAAGGGAAAAGTTATCTATTGGTGGGAATCAATAAAGGGTATGGAAGTCACTCAGCATGTTTTTTGGGAGAGATTTAAAAAGTTATTTCTGGACAAGTATTACCCTAAGTACATGCAGAATCAGATGGAGCTAAAATTTCTTGAGTTGAAGCTAGGGAACATGCTTGTATTGGAGTATGAGAAGAAGTTCACTGAGTTGTCAAGGTTTGTGACAAAGTATACCAGCACTGAGGAGGAAAAAGCAAAGAAATTTCAGCAAGGATTGGAGCCTTGGATCAGAGATAGGGTGGCTATGTTTGAGCTTGAAACTTATGCGGGAGTAGTACAGAAAGCTGCTCTGATTGAGAATAATGGGATGCAGTCAAGGAAAGAGAGGGATAACAAGAAGAGGAAGGTTCCATTTTATGGAGAAAAGTCTGAAGCTGGAAGTTCGCAAGATCGAAATGTAAAGAGGATTGGTTTTCAGAAGGGCGGAAATTTTCAAAAGAAGGGAAATTTGGGCAAAAGGCAAGAATCAAAAGGAAACAACCAGGCAAGCCAAGGGCAAGTTGGAGAAAACAGGTTCCAGAGACCGGAATGCAAGCACTGTGGAAGAAGGCACCCCGGAGTATGCAATAAGCTGAGCATGACCTGTTATAGGTGCAATCAGAAGGGACATTTGGCAAATGAGTGCAAGATGCCGAAGCCAAGAGTTACGTGCTACAAGTGTGGGAAGACTGGACACATGGCTAGGGAGTGTAAGGCAACAGGACCAGTCAAAGCTCTGATGAACGTGGCAAGTACCAGTGCAAGCGTGCCAGCTGAGGTATTGGCATTACCTCCACCACCCGCACCAACCCCGCAAGCAACAGCAAGGACATTTGATCTAAAGATGAAAGATGCTGTTCAGAATTCTGAGATGATAGCAGGTACACTTTTACTCAATAATGTCAAAGCTAAAGTATTGATTGATTCGGGAGCAACAAGATCTTTCATATCAGAATCTTTTGTTGATAAGCTCCAATGTGATAAAATGGTTATGAGTGAGGTAGTAAATGTGGTAATTGCAAACCAAGAGAAGATTCATGTGAATCAATTTTGTCCAAAGTGTGAGATCGATATTTCGGGATATAAGTTTTCAGCCGACTTGATACTCTTCAAGTTGGGAGAGTTTGACATAATTTTAGGAATGGATTGGTTAGGAGAGAATAGCGCTCAGATTAATTGTAAGACCAATAGAGTGTATTTAAAGACGAAGAGTGGAGCGAAGGTAGTATTTAAGGGGCAGAGGCAAGAGCAACTATTTCTTACAATCGTTCAGGCTAAGAAGTTGCTTAGAAAAGGTTGTGAGTCATTCCTAGCATATGTAGTGGATTCAGAGAGAGGCAGCCTCAGCATGGAAGATATTCCTGTAGTTAGTGAGTTTCCCGATGTGTTTCCCGACGAACTACCAGGCTTACCACCAGATCGACAAATTGAGTTTGAGATTAACCTTGGTCCAGGCACGGAACCAGTTTCAAAGGCCCCATATAGGATGGCACCAGCAGAAATGAAAGAGCTGGCGAGCCAGCTACAAGAATTATTGGATAAAGGAGTGATACGACCAAGTACGTCGCCATGGGGAGCACCTGTTCTGTTTGTAAAGAAGAAAGATGGGAGTATGCGTCTATGCATAGATTACCGGGAGTTGAATAAGGTGACGATCAAGAACCGCTACCCGCTACCAAGGATAGATGACCTTTTTGATCAGTTGAAGGGAGCAAAATGCTTTTCGAAGATTGATTTGAGATCGGGATACCATCAATTAAAGATCAAAGAAGAAGATATTCTTAAGACCGCATTCAGGACCAGATATGGGCATTATGAATTCTTAGTAATGCCGTTTGGATTGACCAACGCTCTGGCCGCATTTATGGATCTGATGAATCGGGTATTTAAGAAGTATTTGGATAAATTTTTCGTGGTATTTATTGATGACATCCTTATTTATTCTAAGTCGGAAGAAGAAGATAAGCAGCACCTCTAGATAGCCTTGGAGATACTCCGACGAGAGAAGTTGTATGCCAAGTTCACCAAATGTGAGTTTTGGTTAAAGGAAGTTCAATTTTTGGGGCATGTTATTGGAAATGAGGGAGTTAAAGTGGATCCGGCAAAGATTGAGGCAGTTATGAGTTGGGAGAGGCCAAAGACTCCTACGGAAGTGCGAAGTTTTCTAGGATTGGCCGGATACTATAGAAGATTCGTCAAGGATTTCTCGAAGATTGCCACGCCATTGACCAAGTTAACCAGAAAGAATCAAAAGTTTGAATGGAGTGCAGAATGTGAAGATAGCTTTCAAGAGTTAAAGCAGAAGTTGGTAACAGCTCCGGTGTTGGTACTTCCAGATGATCAAGGGAATTTTGTAATATTCAGCGACGCTTCACATAAGGGTTTGGGTTGTGTGTTGATGCAACACAGTAAAGTGATCGCATATGCGTCAAGACAGTTGAAGCCGCATGAGTTAAAGTACCCGACGCATGAATTGGAACTAGCCGCCATAGTGTTCGCACTCAAGATATGGAGACATTACCTCTATGGAGAGAAGTGTGAAATCTACACGGATCACAAGAGTTTAAAGTACATTTTTACTCAGAAAGAGCTCAATATGAGGCAGAGGAGATGGCTGGAATTGATCAAGGACTATGACTGCTCGATAAATTACCATCCTGGAAAGGCGAACGTAGTGGCTGATGCTCTGAGTAGGAAGGAGAGATTGAATATGATGATAACATCAAAAGAGTTAACTGAAGAAATCGAAAAATTGGAATTGGAACTTTGTGCTTATGGAAAAGTCGAGGAAGTTTGTCGTGCAATGACCTTTCAGCCAACACTAGTGGAAAAGATAAAGAAGTGTCAAGAGGAAGTAATGGAAAAAGAGAAGAATCAGTTATCTGGAGAGGAGATTAATACTCAAAGGGATGAGCAAGGGATACTAAGGTTTTCATCCAGAATATGGATTCCCCATGTACCTGAATTAAAGAATGAGATCCTCCATGAAGCCCACAATTCGAAATTTTCAATCCATCCGGGAAGCACCAAGATGTATCAAGACTTAAAGAAGAACTTTTGGTGGCCAAATATGAAGCGAGACGTGGCAGAATGGGTTGCAAAGTGCTATACTTGTCAGAAAGTAAAGGCAGAACATCAACGACCAAGCGGATCAATTCAGCCCCTGAAGATTCCAGAATGGAAATGGGAAAATATCGCTATGGACTTTATAGTAGGACTACCGCGAATGAAATCCGGACATGACGCAATATGGGTTATAGTCAATCGTCTTACGAAGTCGGCGCATTTCCTTCCAATAAACGAGAAGTCGTCATTGGACAAGTTGGTTCATTTGTATGTGCACGAAATCGTACTAAGGCATGGAGTACCCGTATCAATAGTTTCAGACAAAGATCCCCGATTTAACTCGAGATTCTGGAAGCAATTTCAGGAATGTCTTGGCACAAAGTTGAATATGAGCACGGAGTACCACCCGCAGACTGATGGCCAGAGTGAAAGGACAATTCAAACAATTGAAGATATGTTGCGCAGTTGTGCAATCGATTTTGCAGGAAGTTGGGACGACCATTTACCGTTGATTGAATTCTCTTACAACAACAGCTATCATTCCAGTATCGGCATGCCACCATACGAAGCTTTGTACGGGCGAAAATGTAGATCACCAACAAGTTGGGATGAAGTGGGAGAAGGAAGAATTCTCGGCTCGGATTTGGTACAACAGTTGCATGACTCGGTCAAGTTAATTCAGAAAAGGTTGCTTGCTGCTCAAGATAGACAGAGGAAGTATGCGGATCCAGCGCGTAAGGACGTTCAATTCCAAATTGGCGAAGCTGTGTTGCTGAAAGTGTCACCTAGAAAAGGGTTGATAAGATTTGGCAAGAAAGGGAAGTTAGCACCTAGATACATAGGTCCTTTTGAGATTTTGAGTCAAGTGGGAAAGGTAGCCTATGAGTTGGCCTTACCACCTCAGTATCGGCATGTGCATAATGTGTTCCATGTGTCGTTGCTTAAGAAGTACAATCCTGACGCTAGCCATGTGATAGAATATGAACCTGTAGAAATTCAGGCAGACCTGTCATTTGTGGAGCAACCGGTTAAAATACTCGACTGGCAAGTAAAGAGTCTTAGAAATAAGTCAGTAAAGTTAGTAAAAGTACTTTGGAGGAACCCTAAGGTCGAAGAGTCGACTTGGGAGTTAGAGTCTGATATGCGTTCCCGGCATCCTCATCTTTTCTCTTAGATTCTGGGGACAGAATCCCTTAAGGGGGAGAGGATGTTACGACCGGCATTTTATGTAATATTATTTGTGGATTGGGTATAATATTAAAGTCAAATAAAAATATATTCAATGATTGTACGCTAGTGTGAGTGAAAGTTTCTGCATTATAAATTTGCTTTGTGTAGTATATGATTTTTTTCAAAGCAAGAGTTTATTTAATTTCTTTATTTTTGATTTATAAGGAATATTCTAAGCTTTGGAAAAAATTTCTTTTAAAAGGTATTTTGTTCACAAATTTTGAAAATGATTTTATAAAGTCTCTAAAAATCCAAGTTATTTTATGATATAAATTTTATAATTTTTGAACTTGTATTTTATTTTATAAAAATAAATCATTATAAATTTTAGTTGTCATATTTATCAAATTACATAAGAGACCATGCATGCAAATCACCCTTCTATTCTCTCAAATGGCAAACAAGACTTTTCCAACCCCACTAACTCATTTGATTATTACCAAATTACTACCTTAGCCTTGCATGCAAAATGGCCTAACTTTAACCAAGGGACATTTTTGTAAGTTCTCACTTCCACTCATCATTTATAAACCAAATAGCATAAAACAAAGAAATCAAAGTGGGAGAGGTCATTCTCATTCCACACTCCAACACCCCACAAATTTTCTCTCCTCCCCCTCCCACATTGCTCTCGGCCGAAGGCCAATTCCCCACCCCCCTTTCATTTTTCAATTCATTCTTCATCTTCCCAAGTGCAAATCTTTTACCTACATTCATCTTATATACTTTCCAAGTGTTTTGTGACTTGGAAGTTGAAGTAACATGGATGCATGTGTAGTTCTTATGTGATCTCCAAAGAGAAACTCTTGATTCTTGTGAATTCAAGAGCTCTCTATGAGATATATTATGTATATGTGCTAACTAAGTGTTTTATGGAGATATCATGCTTTAAAATCCTTTGCATGCTACTGAAATTGCATTATATATTTATGTTTAGCCATGCATGTTAGTTTTAAGACATTAAAATGATGATCAACCATGTTTTGCATGCTACTCTTTTCGAAATCATGTAGTTATGTTTAAAAATCTATAAATTCGAAATATGTGTGCTTAAAATAGATTGTTTTCATGATAAATTTCTTATTAATACTTAAAAGAAGTTATATTTCATGATTATTAAGGATGAATATTAGGTGCAAGTCGATTTTGCAAGCATTTAAAACTTTATGCCTAGCCGAAATCTTGTTATGTGCTTTCCATGAGTTGCATGTTATATATTTAGTTGCATGTTGTTATTTTTGGGCATGGATGATCTCACCCAAGTTTATTTTGAGAATAAGGGAGTTAGTTCAGTAGATTACCATGTATAAGTCTTGGTTTAAGTATTGAGTTGTTGTTAGTTGAGTTTGTCAAGTCAAAACCTTGGAAAATGAGAGTTATAGTTTCTGCTGAAAAATCAGTATAGCACCCTGAGGTTTAGAGTGAGTTTTCACCATGTCATTGGTGTGCACTTTTAGGCCCAAGCTACCAGAAGTTATTATTGGGAGTATATAATAGGTTTTAGGAGTTGGTTGGAGGTTTGCATGTCATTTGGTTAGGTGCACAAGTAGAATCACAAAATCTGTCCAGCAGGGGACAGTTTTGTTGCAACTTAGAAATAGGGAGATTTTACCATGTCATGGGTAGGCCCTCATTAGGCCCAATTGGGCCTTAGTTAGAGGGTATGTCAGAGAAGTTTTTCCAACCATAGTTCATAGGATATGAGCTAGAACCATCTGTCACAAGTTAATTCAAGTCAGGGCATTTTCTGCCCAGAAAAACAGGGGAACCTTGGACTTTTAGCTTAGGCCCAAGAAGGCCCAAGCCAGGCCCTTGAGCCACATCAAGCTTGTGAGATGCCCTTAGGTCAGGAGAGTCTTGTGTAAAAGTTTTGAAGGAAAACTTGTAGTTTAAGAGTGTCTAATGTACTCAAGAAACTATAGTTGTCATTCTGAAATTTGCACCAGTGAGCACTATCACTTATCACATCATTTTAGAACACTTAGAAGTGAGTATTAGGTCGACCACCATAGTTATAAGATAGTATAAGGTCAGTAGAGCAAAAGACACAAGTGAGGGTCAGTAGGTTTTGGATATTTACGAAAGGCACATCGAGTTAGGAAGCCAAAATTAGAAGACCTTGTCTAGTTTAGCGACCAAGTGACTTAAGTTGTGAGTCGAGATAATCCAAGCCTAGTGTTGCATTATGGTATATATGGTGTTATTTGGTGTTAATATATGATATGTGAATATGTAGCTATGTGTGTGCAATTATAATTTAAAGGAGAATATAAATTAAGTGCATATAGGCCTAAGTGCCATCCGTGTTTAATTTCGAGTTGTAAATAGGTTAAGTTGGTGAGAATATATTATAATGAGGATTATTATTATTTATGTAGGATCTCGAGACGAGGGAAAACTTGCCATAAAAGTCGAGTGAAGCTCCAGTTGTTGCTCCTACCAGTCAGACCAGACCAGCCTATCTCAAGGCAAGTGATTCAACTTGACCTTCGTATTTACTACAAATAGTTCTTATATATTGATGCAATTATCCTGAGTCATTTTGATATATTTAAATCAAGCGTATCTTTTGTTTATCTTTGAGTTACATAGAGATGCCATGAACCCTCGAGTACGTATTGCAAATAGTTCAAAAGTCTTTCATGATAGTTTAATGCCATGATAAAATGAAGAGTTGATATATTACTTGATTGATCCTCTTGATTAACATGTTGATGCTTCCTATGTATTGATATCTCATCCTGATACTTGAATCCCTATGGAACCTTACTTTGAACCCTGCAAGTCAGAAACTTATCAACATGAACCCTCATTGATTGATACCCTCTTTCTTATCTTAAAGCTTGACAATTCTGATATGTTCTGAGTTAAAGATCATTTTTCATACCTTAACACCCTTAGTATTCATGAAGCTTACCTTCTTGATGATCCAGCACTTGAACCTTGATGAGAAACCATTGCTTTGAGCCCAAATTGGCATTACCCTTCATATTATCCATTAGCCTCACTAAATCCTCTTGTCCAATCATTGATATATGAAAACCATTCAATTACTTGAATAGAGAATAGTTTTGTGAATCATGGCTCTGATATTCAGTACCTTGTTTCCCGTGTTTCGAGTTGATCTATAATCCCTTGATAAAAATGTTTACAGTCAAAAGAGATTTTGTCATAAATCGGCATCAGTTTTTAAAATGATTAAAATATGGATTTCTCAGTCCCAACGAGGGATAAATATTTTTTTATGGTGGATCTGGACTGAGACGCGAGTCCTTTCCACACTTATATTAGGCTTAGAAGTTGCCTAGGGATTCCCATTAATGGTTTAGAACCCAGCGAGGTTCGGGATTACTTCGCGGATGATCACCGGCTGTAATCCGTAGCGTCATAAAATGATTTTGATTAAGACATGATTTTAAAATTGTGTTGATGCAAGCAAAATGATGCCATCTCACATAGTTTTTATCTCTCGTTATCTTTGGTTATGACTTTCCGTTGTCATTCTTAAAAGTATATCTCAATTTATGTTTTGTGTCGTACTGTTAGCACTTGTTGAGCATTTGGCTCACTTCTTGCTTTACCCTGATATTACAGCTAGCAGCTATGGTTAGATTCAAGCAGACTGCCCGTAAGACCTGTGATGCTGATGCTTATGTTCGAGCGCAGGTAGAATAAGTAATAATGGTTGTGTGAGGACTCGGTATTTGTAATATTGTGTGAGGACTCGGTATTTGTAATCAGATGTAATAGTTAGTAGTGTTGGGCTGTTCCAAACCCTAAACTCTAAGATCTTGGATTTGGTTGTGTATTCTTCATTAAAATGATGTAATAGCTATATTTATTTTGCTATTTAAGTTGGGGGTGTGACAGCACGGATGTGACATTTGATGATGACAAGTGTCCAGGCTTGGAATGCCTTGATGAGAATGAAGTTAAAGCCCTTAAGTTTGAAAATCTAAATATTGATAGTGATTCTGAAGATGAAGTTGAGATCAAAACAAGCAACATAATGAATGAAGAGTCAACTAAGCAAGTGAATCATGAGAATGAAAACTCATCTCATACACCTGAATTTGATGGCACAAACTCAGGGGGAGAAAGAGGAGAAAGTTCTGCAAGTCATGCCAATGGTGAAGAAAATACAGAAAACTCAAGCCAACAAAATCACACCAGGAAATGGGATAGGAGTCACATAAGAGATACAATTATTGGTGATCCAAATGCTGGAATGAGGACTAGAAGTGCAACTGTAAATGAATGTCTACATACATGCTTTCTTTCACAAATTGAGCCTAAGAAAACTGAGGAAGCTCTCCTTGATCCTGACTGGATATCTGCCAAACAAGAGGAGCTGAATCAATTTGAGAGAAACAAAGTTTGGAAGTTGGTTCCTGCCCCAAAGAACAGAAGCATAATTGGAACAAAGTGGGTGTACAGGAACAAAATGGATGAAAATGGAATTATAACAAGGAACAAAACAAGGTTGGTTGCAAAAGGCTATTCACAATAAAAAAAGAATTGATTATGATGAAACTTTGGCTCCAGTTGTAAAACTTGAAGCAATAAGGATCTTTCTTTCATTTGCTGCACACTCAAATCTTAAGGTGTCAAATGGATGTAAAGAGTGCATTCCTTAATAATTAGTTAGAAGAAAAGGTTTATGTGCAATAGCCACCTGGCTTTGAAGATCCAGAATTTTCCAGATGTTATTTATCAACTACTAAAGGCTCTCTATGGATTGAAGCAAGCACCTAGAGCTTGGTATGATACTCTGTCAGAATTTTTGCTAAAACATGGATTCACTAGAGGAATAATTGACAAAAATCTATTCTACAAGCAGCATAATGGTGATATAATCCTAGTTCAAATCTATGTGGATGATATCATTTTTGGTTCTATAAATGAAAAATTATGTCAAAGATTTTCAAGACTCATACAGAATGAATATGAGATGAGCATGATGGGAGAATTAAGTTACTTTCTTAGAATTCAAGTCAGCCAAAGAAGTGATGGAATCTTCATCAGGCAAACCAAGTATGTTAAAGATTTTTTGAAGAAATTTGAAATGGTTGATTGCTCACCTGCATCAACACCGATGTCTACACCTACAAAGTTGGATGAAGATAAGAAAGGAAAAATTGAAGACATTTTAGGTTATAGAGGAATGATTGGATCTTTATTGTATTTAACTTCTAGTAGACCATACATCATGTTTGCAACATGTCTGTGTGCTAGATTTCAAGCCAATCCTAAGGAATCACATCTGATGGTTGTGAAAAGAATTTTCAGATACTTAAAGGGAACACCGAAATTGGGACTATGGTATCCTAAGGGAATATGGTTTGAGGCTGTTGGATACACAGATGCAGATTTTGCTGGATGCAAGGTTGACAGAATAGAGTACTAGTGAAAGCTGTCAATTTCTTGGTCAAAGACTTATATCTTGGTACAGTAAAAAATAGCAATATGTGTCAACTTCCACAGCTAAGGCTGAATACATAGCTGCTAGAAGTTGCTATGTTCAAGTGTTTTGGATTAGAAATTAACTAATGGATTATGGCTCAGTGTTACACAAAATTTTAATTATGTGTGACAATACTAGTGTTATATCTATTGTTGATAATCCAGTTAATCATTCTAGAACTAAGCACATTGATGTAAGGTACCATTTTATTAGAGAATATGTTGCAAATGGTACTATTGAGCTCATTTTTGTTCCAACAGAAAAATAATTAGTTGACATTTTTACTAAACATTTGGATGAAGCAACTTTCATTAGACTTGTTGGTGAAATTGGTTTGTTAAATTCTTCATCCTAAAGGCAAGAACTCAGCTAATATGTTAACAAATTAAATTCTGATAAATCAAAATTAATTTGATTTAATTGGAAATTAACTGGAATATGATTTATAAATATTTCAGGACTCTCTGTATATTTATTTTTCTAAGTTCAAAATTCAACTTGGAATTTTTCAAATTCTAAGAGAAACTGTCTAACTGATAATTTACATTTTCAATATGTAAAATTAATATAAGACAGAACTGAAAAGAACAAAAGTATATAGAGAACTGAGTTCTTGATAAGTCTAAATGACTTCTCGACAAGTCATTTTGAGACTTCTCGATAGAGTTCTCAATAAGTCTTTTTCCTAACTTCTCGAAGGATTTCTCGACAAGCCTCATTATGACTTCTCGATAAGTCTTTTGGAAATCTCGACATATGTTGATTTATAGAGTTCTCTACAAGTATAAATGTTAGACTTCTCGATAACTTAGAACTGAAATAATTTAAATTTAATAAATTATTTTAGTAATATACTTTTGACATAAAATCATTCTAATTTTATTTTGATTTATTCAAATAAAAATTGGAAAACTTCAGTCCATTCAGGATAAACTGGGTATTTATTTAACATCTTGATAAGTCACTATCTGGTTCTCGATAAGAGTCAGGACAATGACATCTCGATATGTATCTATTCATTCCCGTGACTTCCCGACAAGCAAATCCCAACCGTTTATTACTACTTCTCGATAAGTCACTTACCTTTTTCTATAAATACCCAGACATCTCGACATAACCCCTCTTTAAGCTTTCGAGATCTCAATTGACCTAGTTTTGGCAAACCTTAAGCATTCTCTCTTATTTTGAGCTCTTTCTCTTTCAAATTTGTTACCCACTTAAATTCAAATAATCACAATGGCTTCAAACACTGTTAGAGCTGTTATCCCTAAAGACGGTACCAACTACCTAGCTTTCACAGATGCTAACCAAGTTCTTGACATTTTCAAGAGCTTTGTTAAGTTTTTGTCTGAGACTTACTTTGCAGGTGCTTTGACTGCCAATCCTATTTTGTAATTGGATGTTCTCAATGACTTCTGGAATTCAGCTATGGTTAGGACTGTTGGCATGAGACTAAAGCTGTGTTGGGAATATGTTATGAACTTGATGATTACATTAACAAAACACCTTAGTAGATTCAACTTAGTGAAAAATGTAGCACTCGAAGGATGATCAGATATAGTCCCGACGGATGACTCAATATAGTCCCGACGGATGATGATTTGACATCCATCGAGTGAGTAGCTTATGTAACAATAAGTCATGTAGTACATATTTGTAAACACCTTTGTATAGATTCTATAGTAGCATATAAGTCATGTTGACTTTAATTAGATATACAGAATAGGTTGATTAATTGTAAATATAAGATGTCTTGTAATTTTGCATAAGTGAAATAAAGTCAAGTGTCAAATAGCTACCCGACGGATGATCAACAAAGCCACCGACGGATGATCAACTAAGCTTTCGACGGATGATCAATAAGGAAACTCGACGGATGATAATCATGTACCCAACGGATGATCAATTCAAACATCCGTTGACAGTGACAACACAGTCACATGCGTCGAGTGTTTGCAAAAGGAATGTGGCAGCCTATTCAGCTGGGTTTTTGAGAACAAAGAAGCATTACCATTTCCATGCTATTATGAAGATATTCAAAGATGCTGGAATAGAGTAGTGAAGTAGCATGGTATTAGACTTGATAGGTTTTATATTATTATCTTGTCTTATTACAATGTAATTTTGGTGATATATAAACCAAGAGTAGCAAATAGAATAACAAGAAGACTAAGCAAATACATTCTCAGAGAAACAATTGTAAGCTGTATCCTGTAGCATTTCTCTGTAAGTTTAGTTGTTTATATTTGTAAGCAACTGTGAGCTATTCAAGCTTCACAAGGTTCTCTTGATATATATATATATATATATATATGGTGGATACATTCAAATCCACCAGAAAGATTTAAAGACTTGTGTTTTTAATTACTTGTGTTTTGATTTATCTAACTATTCATTCTGCACTTTGTAAATCAAACACTTATATATTATTAAGTTAGAACCATTTTTCTTTAATCTTAAAAAGTAGCCAGAATTATATTCAACCCCCCTTCTGTAATTCTTGTTGTATTGTTAAGGACTAACAATTGGTATCAGAGCGAGCTCTTGAAGCACAAAGAGTTTAAAGATCACAACAAACAGCAAGATAAACAAGAAGGATGTTGGAGTCAAGATTCCTTTTCTGGACAAAGATAATTACCATCACTGGAAGGTAAAGATACATATTCATTTACTTTCTCAAGATGAGGCCTATGTGAATTGTATAGAGAGAGGTCCTCACGTACCAATGAGAGCTGCAACTGGAAATGAGCCATCAGTTCCCAAGCCAAGGCATGATGGTCAAATCCTGATATTGAACAAGTCAGGAAAGACAAGAAGGCCATGAATATTTTATTCAATGGAGTTGAAGGTGACATGTTTGACAACATCATCAATTGTAAGACAGCCAAGGAGGTTTGGGATACCATTCAAATAATCTGTGATGGCACTGAACTAGTTAGAGAAAACAAGATGTAGTTACTAATTCAGCAATATGAGCATTTCCACTGTGAAGAAAGGGAAACTCTCATTGATATCTTTAGTAGATTTCAAAAGCTACTAAATGTTCTGAAGCTGCATGGAAGAGTCTACCAAACCAAAGACTCTAACCTTAAATTTCCGAGATCCCTTCCAAAAGAATGGAAACCAATGACAGTCTCCTTGAGAAATTCACAAGAATACAAGGAGTTTACACTAGAGAGACTGTATGGCATTCTAAAGACTTATGAGCTTGAAATAGAGCTAGACGAAAGAATGGAAAAAGGGAGAAAGAAAGGAGGGTCCATTACACTGGTTGCTAAGTTAGAGAAAGAGAAGGAGATGAAGATAGAAGATATTGAGTCTACTTCAAAGGTCTGTGAAAACAAGGGCAAGGGGCCGGTAGTAGAAAATGAAGATTCTTTGAGCCAAGATGATATGGATGATATTGATGAACATCTTGCATTTCTTTCCAGAAGATTTGCCAAGCTCAAGTTCAAGAAGAACT
This sequence comes from Apium graveolens, assembly GCF_009905375.1. NCBI lineage: Eukaryota > Viridiplantae > Streptophyta > Magnoliopsida > Apiales > Apiaceae > Apium > Apium graveolens. The sequence goes on from NC_133652.1 coordinate 224,481,819, forward strand.
TTGGAGCAGCTAAGCCAAATAGAAACATGGTGGATAAATCAAAATTCAAATGTTTCAAATGTGGCTTGGCAGAGCACTTTGCCAGTGAGTGTAGAAAGTCAGATTCCAGCAAGAAAAAGTTTGAGCCTGTGGATTATAAACATAATTATTTTGAGTTGCTCAAACAAAAGGAAATGGATTTTATTACACAAGAAAATGATTGGGCAGCAGATGGTCTGGATGAAGATGAAGATGTCAGCTATGTCAATCTAGCCCTAATGGCCAAGTCTGATGAAACAGAGACAAGTTCTTCAAGTAATCAGGTAATCACCACTAACCTTGCACATTTATCTAAAGCTGAGTGTAATGATGCTATAAATGACATGTTTACAGAATTATATCACTTGCGTGTTATACTTAAGTCCCTCACTAAGGAAAATGCTAAAATCAAAGAAAATAATTTGTTTTTAAGTGAGAGGAATAATGTGCTAGAGTCTCAGTTTATTGAATTTGAAAATTTGAGAATAGAATGTAAGATTACTAAGGATGAATTAACTGAGTCCTTGAAGAAAGAAGAAATTTTGAAGAAGCAGCTTGATCGTGAACAGGAGGTGATTAAGGCATGGAAATCATCTAGAGATGTCCATGCTCAAATCACCAAAGTTCAAGGTATTGAGTCCTTCTGTAATGCAGTCTGGAAAAAGAGTAAAGAGAAGCTAGAATCCAATTTGGTTGAAAAATTGCTAACAGATGTAGACTCGACGGATGATGAGGGTCATCCGTCGGATAATCAAAAAGGTTATCCGTCGAGTGACATAAATCTTCATCCGTTGGCTGTGAGCAAACCTGTGAGTAAAGCCAAACTTTCCAAGTTAAATGAAAAATATGGACCAGTTTCTAAAAACTTTATTTCAGGAGAATCTAGTCAAGTAAAGAAGGAGAAGAAAGTGAATGTTGGTCATCTGTCTATCAAGCAATTGAATGACAGACTAGAAAAGATTGAGGTTAAGACAAAGGCTAAAAAGAAAAATAATAGAAATGGGAAAGTAGGGATTAACAAACATAACAACTTCACACCTGATAAGTATGCTCCTAGAAAAATCTGTGTTAAGTATGGTAGTGTTAATCATCTGTCTGTTAATTGCAAACTTGCCATGCCTACTTCCATGTCTGTGCCACCTTCCTTTCCCAACATGAGTATTATGCCTTCTATGTCTTTGAATGCTATGTCTACACATAATATAAATGCACAATTTTCTAATATGCCATTTGCACCTAATCCTTATTATGCTGCATTTAATATGCCTCAAATTCCATTTAGCATGCCCTACTGGAATAACATGTTTGGAAATAGCATGTCATTTCCTGTTAATCAAAATGTGCATGATAATTTTGTTTTAATGAATGGTTTCAAAGGTCCAACTCAGATGACTAAGGATGAATCTGATATCCCCAAGTCAAATGAGATCAAACCTAAGTAACAAAAGAAGAAAGCTAACAAGGCAGGACCCAAGGAAACTTGGGGTACCAAAATCAACTTTATTTGATTTTAATGTGTGTAGGGAAACAGAAAGAATCTGCGATACTTGGATAGTGGTTGTTCAAGACACATGACTGGAGATTCTACCCTGCTCACAGAGTTCAAGGAAAGAGCTGGCCCAAGTATTACTTTTGGACATGACAGCAAGGGTTATATTGTGGGATATGGCTTGATTTCAAAAGACAGTGTCATCATTGAGGAGGTTACCTTAGTGGATGGTCTCAAGCATAATTTCTTGAGTACCAGCCAGCTTTGTGATAAAGGCAATTCAGTAACCTTCATTACAGAAGTCTGTGTTGTGACAAACAAGAGGAGCAACAAAGTGGTTCTCACTGGAGTGAGAAAAGGAAATATGTACCTAGCTGAATTTAACTCATCAAATACAGAATCTGTTACTTGTCTTCTCAGTAAAGCAAGTCAAGATGAAAGTTGGCTATGGCACAAGAAGCTATCCCATCTAAACTTCAAAACCATGAACGAGCTTGTAAAGAAAGAATTGGTTAGAGGTATTCCTTAAGTGGAGTTTTCTAAGGATGGACTGTGTGATGCTTGTCAAAAGGGGAAAAAAATTAAAGCATCATTCAGAAAGAAGCTTGATTCAATAATTGAAGAACCTTTGCAGCTGCTACACATGGATTTGTTTGGACAAGTCAATGTGTTGTCTATCTCAAGGAAAAGATTTTACCTAGTAATTGTAGATGATTTCTCAAAGTTCTCTTGGACATATTTCCTAAAGTCTAAAGATGAGGCTAGTGAAATCATCATCAATCACATAAGGCAAGTCAACAATCATCCTGATTTCAAAGTTAGAAGAATCAGGAGTGACAATGGAACTGAGTTCAAGAATTCTGTTATGAGAGTATTTTATAAAAAGAATGGAATTATGCATGAGTTTTTAGTAGCAAGAACTCCATAACAAAATGGAGTAGTAGAAAGGAAGAACATATCACTTATTGAAGCTGCAAGGACAATGCTTGAAGAATCAAAGTTACCTATATATTTCTGGGCTGAAGCTGTAAATACGGCATGCTACATTCAGAATATTTCTTTGGTTAATCAGGCAAAATGCATGACTCCCTACCAATTGTTCAAGAACAAGAAGCCAACTCTAAACTTTCTTCATGTCTTTGGCTGCAAATGTTATATCTTGAGAAATCAAACTGATCAGAATAGGAAGTTTGATGTTAAAGCAGATGAAGGAATTTTTGTTGGATATGCTGTTGGTAAAGCATACAGAGTCTACAATATGAGAACCAACATTGTTATGGAATCAGTACATGTTGTGTTTGATGATAAATAGATTGAAGGACTGCAAGATGGAGATTACCATGAGAGCCTCAATTTTGACAATGTGGAGATGGTTAGTGATGAGAGTGATGATGAAAGTGATCAAGAAACTATTAATAAGGATAGTGCAGAAAAATCTATGACCAATGAAGCTAATAACTCACCATCTATCGAGTTACAAAATGCCTCATCCGTCGGTAGACAATCTGCATCATCCATCAAGAGACAATCAGCTTCATCCGTCGGAACTCGAAATTCACTATTCGTCAGGTCATCAAAAGAAGCTGAAAGTCAAAATAGATCACTTGCAGAAAATTCCCCTCTCTCAAATCATAGATTCACAAACTCAAGGGGAGTTTCCAATAATCAAAATCCAATCACACATCAAGGCAACAATGAGGCCTCTTCATCTAGAGCTAATATACCTCAACAAAAGAAATGGACAAAGGATCACCCCTTTGAGCTCATCATTGATGATGTATCTTCTAGATTTCAAACAAGGAGAGCAACTCAAGAAGAATGTCTATATAGCAGCTTCCTCTCTAAGGAAGAACCAAAGAAGGTAGAAGAAGCTTTGTTGGATCCTGATTGGATTTTAGCTATACAGGAGGAGCTAAACCAATTTGATAGGAATAATGTATGGAAGCTGGTGCCCAAGCCTAAAGGAAAGAATCCAATAGACACTAAATGGGTATTCAGAAACAAGATGGATGAAAATGGCATAGTGGTCAGGAACAAAGCTAGATTGGTTGCTAAGGGCTATTGTCAACAAGAAGGAATAGATTTTGATGAAACATTTGCTCCTGTTGCAAGACTTGAAGCCATCAGAATCTTCTTAGCCTATGCAGCCCATGCCAATTTCAAGGTCTATCAAATGGATGTCAAGAGTGCCTTTATAAATGGAAGTCTATGTCAGTCAGCCTCCTGGTTTTGAAGATCCAAATCTACCTGATCATGTATACTATCTTTTGAAAGCACTCTATGGATTGAAGTAAGCACCTAGAGCCTGGTATGACACTTTGTCAAAGTTTCTTTTAGCGAATCACTTCATTAGAGGTACTGTAGACAAAATTTTATTCTTTAGAAATGTTAATGGCTCTAGCATACTTGTTCAAATTTATGTAGATGACATTATTTTTGGCTCTATAGATGAAAAACTTTGCAAAAAGTTTGCCAAATTGATGCAAAGTAAGTATGAAATGAGCATGATGGGAGAATTGACTTACTTTCTTGGTTTACAGGTTTAGTAAGTTAGTGATGGAATATTCATTAGTCAAACTAAATATATTCATGATCTTTTAAAGAAGTTTGATCTAATGGATTGCACATCTGCAAAAACTCCCATGGCCACTGCAATTAAGCTTGAATTAAACGCTACTGAAAAGTCTGTGGATATTTCAAGTTATAGGGGCATGGTTGGCTCACTTCTGTACTTAACAGCTAGTAGGCCAGATATAATATTTGCTACCTATAACGACTCGTATATTTTTATTATTTAAATATGCAATTATTGAATAAGTAAATATTTAAAATATGTGTATGGGTACTGTCAGTTAGATATTATTTTGTTGTTAATTATGTGTGATCGTTGGTGTTCGAGTATCAATTGTGTAATTCGTTGTGAAGCTGTGTTGTGTCACTTTTATATTTAAAGGTGATTTTATTCAGGATTTATTTCCATAAATACTTGGGTTATCTCTAAAATCATTTTTATGGCTTCATAATTTTATTAATTATTTTTAGACATTTTTAAAATTGAGAAATCAATATTTCATCAATTATTTAGCCATATATGATTTTCTGATTGCAATTAATTTTTAACACCGTATTTAATTCCAAAATTCTTCAAAAATTATGAAATTCATATTTTATTTGGTTTAGAATATTTCGAATATTTTAAAATTTGTTCCAAATTTTTTTGGGGATTAGTTCGACCCGCGGGTTGTTTTATTTGATCGATAAATTCTGATATGAGTTGCATTTTTAAAAATAATTTCAAATTATGGAAAAATTATTTTAAATAACTTTTAATTATTTATGATATTTTATAAAATATTTTATTAACGTTCGGGTTTTAATTACCCGTAAATCGCTCGTTAAAAACGAAATTGCGGGTCAGATAAAGTTTTTGTTGCGAGGTTTATATGATAAATAATAATAAAAGAAAAGGGGGGGAAGGGTTTGTTAACCGGGTTTAACCCGTTTTTCCCCTTCTCGGTATATTGTCTCTCTCAGTCCATCTCTCCTTCCTCTCCAAATCTCTCGATCTCTCCCTCTCCTCTCTCCCTCTGCAACTCTCTTCATCTCTCTCTCTCCCTCTCTTTTCCTTTTCTTTTCTTCCGTTTCTTCCCCCTTTTGTCCCTGTTTCCCCTCTGTTTTGGGTGAGTTCCAGTCGCCGACTGGTTTTCCGGTGAGTTGCCTATTGGTTGATAGCTTCGAATACATATATATATACATATACATAACTGTGCGTATATGTGTGTGTGATGGTATTTATGTTGCTCTGTTTTCCAGCCTGTGGCGGCTGGGTTCTGACTCATTTTCTGGTAATATGCGTGCGTGTACATGTGCGCACACGCGCCTGTAGCTGGTTTCCTGTTCTATGTTGGGCTTTTATTTTGCTCCGGTCGCCGCCGGTTGTTTTCCGGCTGGGTGACGGGGCGCGTGTCTATCACGCGGCTTGTGTTTTGTTGCCCTATTTTGCAGCGCGTATGCGTGTTGTTGTCCTGTGATTTATTTCGTGTTACTGAATATTTTAATTTCCAGTTATTTTGTGATGGAAATTATTGGATTTTGCGGAATTTAATTATTAATTTAATCGATGAGATTCGTGTCGGGAATCCGTATTTATCGGGTACCCGCGAGTTTTATCGCCGTCGGCGATGAGCTGCGGCGAGCCGACGGTGGACTATGATGATGCGAACTGAGTCCTACAATTTAAAATATAAAATATGATTTAAATACAAATTACGAATAAAATTATAAAATACGGATTAAAACATAAAAATATGACTAACAATTAATAAGTGTATTTAAGTTGTATTTGTGAATTTATGAATTGTCGTTGTTGACTGAAGTCGGTGGTTGGAATTTGGATTGGGTTGGATTGTGGTTGTGATTGATTTGACGTCGGGATGTTTGATGGGTTAGCCGATAATCAAAGGAGGTGCTGCCCGATTTCCGAAAAACTAAATTACGGAAATACGAGGCCGTACCCAATGACTATCGGAATATCAATCAGTTATATGTAATTATTTTGTACGAAACCTGATTATGTGTTGTGATATAATGTTTTGCGGAAACCGATAACCCTAATTTCGAAAAAGAACAGATATATATATATATTCCGAAAATGAACACCAAACCGACTTTCGAAGACGTGAACCCTAATTGATACGTGTATTATAATATTGAATATGCTACGAGTCGGGTTTTGTTAACGTTTGGGTAGATTGTTAGCGATGATATGTCAAGCATAATCGAATGTCTAAGTTAAGGTGTTTCGACCTTGTAGATTCTAGTCGAAAGGCCCAAGAGTTGGCGTTAGTCTAAAGATAGCCTAGTGGACAGTTGACGAGCTCAGTAAGGTTCCAATCGAAGGACCTGAGTGTTGAGGTCGAATCCGGGGTAATCTAGTGGTTAGACGATAAAGCCTGAGCGTCCGAGTCGGCTCAAGGTCAATCAATAATATTTGTAAAGCTCTGCAAGGCAAGTACCCCTGACCATATCTTTATGGTTCAGCATATATGAATATAATGTTATTTTATTCTCGTAGTGGAACAGAACGATTTAAGTTACGTATCCCCTGGGTTTCAAATTGTTTCGTTGACTTGGTTTTGGGGGAAAAGTAACTTCTGAAAATGCCTATCTCTAAAATTTTGAATAAAATGAAAATGTTTTGGAAAATGTGATGTGTTATAATTTTTTTGACAAGAGATAGGTAAGTGATTTGGAAAACTGGATAAAAATGATCAGATAATTGGATGAGTGTGCGCAGGAGGCCCGTAACGGCCTGGAAGTTAGTGTAAGAGGCGAAGTGGTTGCGCACCCTATTATAACCATCAGCCCAGCGTGACAGAGACCTAGCTAGTCTCTGAGTTCCGGAACAAGTTTCATAGGATGGCCTGATCAGCTGTCTCACCAGGGATCATCCAATACTTTTATATCTGAGCAAGTGATTTTGAGGTTCCCGGAGAGGAACAAGTTTTATGGGTCCTGTGAGGGGACAAGTTTTATAGGTCCTGTGATGGGACAAGTTTTATGGTTCCCGTAATGGAACAAATGATTTTGGGTCCTTGTAATGAGATAAATGGTTTTATGGGTCCTGCGATGGGACAGAAGATTTGAAAATGAAAGTAGCATGCTAAAATTGAACTCTGGTATTTATGCACAGCACACAACTGACGATTTGGTTTTACGGAGCATGATAGTTTTGATATCCAGTTCATACATGTGTTACTTATTTTCTAGCAAGTTATGAATTCTGTTCTTATAACTGTTTATCATAAACTATTTTTGATTATTATTCATATAGTGGTACTGCTGAGCAATTATTTGCTCACCCTTGTAAAATATTTTATATATGTATTGCAGATGCCTCGGGGATTCTCCCGTGGTAGTCAGGGTAGAGTTCCAGTTCCTTCCGTGTCAGGCTCCTCTGAGGTAGTTGTGTTGGACCAAAGTGGGTCTGTTGAGTTGTTGTACAAAGTTAGTATTGTCAGGATTGTCTTTAATAAGTTGATTTTGTGATGATTGTAACCTAAGTCATAATAAAACCTGAAAAAGATCTTGGTAAGAGGGGTCTTGATTAGGTTTTATCAGTGAAATGAATTATATTATGTTGGTTGTTATGTTGTGGATGACGTCAACTCCTGACCCCGGGGTTGAGGCCGTCACACTACCTGTCTTTGTGCTAGATTTCAGGCTGATCCTAGAGAATCTCACTTAGTAGCTATTAAGAGAATTTTCAGATATCTCAAGGGAACACCAAAACTTGGCATTTGGTACCCTAGAGATTCTGGTTTTGATCTAACTGGTTATTCAGATGCAGATTATGCAGGTTGCAGAATTGATAGAAAAAGTACAACAGGAACCTGTCAATTTCTAGGAAACAAGCTTGTGTTCTAGTTCGGTAAAAAGCAAAATTCAGTTTCTACTTCTATAGCTGAAGCTGAATATATTGCTGCTGGCAGTTGTTGTGCACAGATTTTGTGGACGAAAAACCAATTGCTAGACTATGGTCTGCAAGTGGAAAGAATTCCTATTTTCTGTGATAACACAAGTGCAATTGCCATCACTGAAAATCCAGTACAGCATTCAAGAACAAAGTACATAGACATCAAGTACCACTTCATAAGGGAACATGTAATGAATGGTACTGTGGAACTACATTTTGTTCCAAGTGAAAAATAGCTTGCAGATATATTTACCAAGCCACTGGATGAATCCACCTTTTCAAGGTTGGTAAGTGAGTTAGGTATGCTAAATTACTCTTGAATCTTTTCAGATATTTTGCAAGTTATAATGCAGCCAGAAATTTAATTGATTTTTCAGTCTTAGATGAAATTTTGGCTAAGTCAAAATTTACATCCCGACGGATGATCATTATCCATCGAGTTCGATCATCCGTCGATATACAATTTTTCAATAAAATCAATTATTTTTCTGGAATATTTTATATCTCGACGGATAATTGATTTATCCTCATTCGTCGAATTGTCACATTCTTAGCCATTGATTTTCTGAACATTATCCACCGAGTATACTTACAGTTTGTAAGCATAACACGATGGATAAGTGATGGAATTTTTTCAGTTAATTTTTAAATGGCTATTATGGGCAATTTTTGTTGGTCACTTTATTTTACCTTATTATTTTTGACAGTTATTTTTGAGAAAGTATAAAAGCAAAATTCATTTTTATTTCTTTTCTTTTATCACTCTCAATTCATCTGCTCTAACTTCTCTCTTTCTCAAAAGCAATTACTCTCTCTCTCTCTGCAAGTTCTTACTCTCTAACAATGGCACCAGCCATCAAAATCATGTCTCAAACTGGTTTTATCTATGAGAAGAACAATTTCACGGCTCTAGTGAACAAGGGGATTCAACAATCTGACGGCTACCACAAAATGATGGATTTTGTGAAGAACTGCAAACTCAACTATGCCATGCTGGAATCACCCACCATTTACTGTGAGGTTGTTGAAGAAATGTGGACAACTGCAGTGTACAACTCAACCGATAAGACCATCACTTTCACGATTAAAGGTAAGGAATTCTGTGTTAATAGTGATATTGTTAAAGCATGCTTCAAGTTTCCTGATAATACTATAACTTCTCCACACACAGACACAGACACTGACATTGTTAATATGCTTAATTCCATGGGCTATGCACTCTCTACTTCTAAATTAAGTGAAATTAGGAGGTTGGGTCTTAGGAAGGAATGGAGTTATCTGTGTGATGTAGTTACTAAAGTATTTTTTGGTTAAATTAGCAATTTTGATTCAGTTAATATCTCCATGCTCAACATGCTTTACATGCTAGTAACTGATAAATTCTTCAACTTTAGTGATCTAGTCTTATTTGAGTTGGGGTTTAAGTTAGGGGAGCTTAATAAGAGGGGTAAGAATATTTATTATGTTAGTTTTTTCATGATACTTGCTAACCACCTCCCTGAGGACATTGTGCTTGAGAACCCAACCAACAAGTTAGATTGTTGGGTTCAAGAAAGAAGAATTATTGCAGATTTAAACAGAGCAAACCACCATAAAGAGGTGTCACTCTTCTACTTTCCAGTAATGGAGGCACCTCAGGTAAGTGAGGTAATCTCAAATGTCTCTACTCTTCCAACCTCAACCATTTCTTTGCCTTCTAGTGTAGCAGTGGCATATGTGTCAATGACCGGACAGATGCCTACCCAAGTTACCAAATCCAAAGTTTCAAAACCAAAGACAAAGAAAGCCCCCCCTGGTGTCTCTCAAAAGATGCCAGTTGTAAAATCCACTAAACACAAAGAGGGGAGTGTGAAGGTGGGAAAGACTGGTGAGGGACAGGGTGAAAATCAAAGAAGCCCTAAGGATAAGGTTGGAGAGGTGAGTGTTTCAAAGCCTAGCCACACTACAGTTTCTCAACAAACTGCAGTGCTTAATAAGGACATTAGCTCATTACTGGTTTCATCCCCCCAAACGGATGTTACCATTGAAACAAGCTCTCAGCCAAGAGCACAAGCCAAGAGGGGTAATAACACAAGTTCACCACAAATCTACACAAGAAAGAAGAAATCCAAAACCCTTGGGGATGCACAGGGTACACACACAGTGCAAACTGGAGCTAAAGACCCAGTCACTGCACCATCTCAAAGTCAAATTGATGTGGCTCCAACAAATGTGGAGTCACAGCCAAAATCTGTACAAATTAAAACACCTCAAATACCAAATTCTCCCACACAATCTTTGGATGTTGATATGATTCAAACATCACAACCATATTCTCCATCTTTAACTTTGTTGGAGAAGCCAAAAATCCATGCAAGTGAGCATCATCTTCTAGATGATTTGTTAACTCACTTGCCATTTCTTTCTGAAACTGTTGAGACATCTGTGCCAAAATTTTCATCAATCTGCACAGAGTTCACAATAGTTTCCACTCCAAACTCATTTATTTCTACTCACTCGATGGATATTGTTCATCCGTCGAGTAGTAATTGTATCCCGACGGATGTGCCTAACAGCAGTCATCCGTCGGTAAGCCAAATTACTACCCCGATGGATATTTCTCATCCGTCGGGTGTCTCTGCACAACTCCAAAGTTCATCTATAGTCACAAGTGCAGATGATTTAGTAATTGTGCAATCACTATTAGGATTGAGGGAATGTAGTGACATGAGTGAGAGTCTGGGTTGCTCCCAGGAAAAAGGAAAGAAAAAGACTGATCCAATGCAGTCCATTTCTTCAGGACTGGAAAAAGTGAGTGTGAGGAGTCCCACCTTAGATGGTGAAGGTGAGGGTGTGAGGGTGGGGAGCCAAGGTGAGACCTTGATGCAAGAAAAGAGAGATCACGAGAGAAATGCAGGTACAGGAGTGATAAGGATGGAAACCATTGCAAGTGAGTCTATGAATGTCAATGATGCAGAAAGGAAAAGTCTATTTTAGCAAGAATATCAAGCTGTTATAGATTTTATTTCCCTAGATGCTAAGACATTTACTCACCCTGTTACAGCTTACCAAACTCTAGTTGTACAGAGCAATGAGGAGGCTGAAAGAATACTAAACTTGGTGTATACTAACAATCTTTACAAAGAGTAAAGGATGCAATCACTGCTATGCCTTCTACCATTGGCAGTGATTTTGAACTGGATGAAAATTCTTTTAGGGATGCTGGTGGAGATGATGAGGAAGATAACATGAGCATAGGGGGAGATGCAAATGTTTCTACCTGGATGCTAACAAAAGAATGTTCCTACTCACATCTCCAATCAACACAATTCAAGCTAATTCATGACACCCAAACAGCCATTCATGCATCTTTTAATGCCAGCACAAAGAAGCTACTTACAGCACATCTTGAAGCACTCCAGCTGCATAAAATTTAAGCTCTCCAACACAGTCAGAGTGTGGATGAAATCAATCAAGAAATTTCTGAAGTAAAACAAGATAACATAGCAAGGTTAGATGTTAGACTTCCTGCAACGACCATGACTGAAATGGTTCAAAAGCTAAGGAAGAAGGCTGATCTCAATAGGAAAGTTGAGGCCATGGACTCAAGATTATCTGTTGTAGAGAAGTCAATTGCCAAGATACTTACCAATCAAGAATCTCAGACTACTCTACTCCAACAGTTGGTGGCTGCTCAACTCCCTCCTATACAACTTGATGATAACAAAAAGGGGGAGAAAGGCTCAAGTGAGGGGGAGAAACAGCTCAACATTCAAGTTAGCAAAGTAATTGTTCCTACAATTGCTTTCACAAAGCCACCAGCTAAGAATAGCATTGATCTGATCAATAAAGCAGCAGCCTCTTTGAGAGCAGCTGAGAAGAAGCAGTTTAGTCCAATAAACTGGGAGAAAATTGATGAGGATATTCAAAAGAAGTTTGGTCTAGCAAAGGAGTCAGAAAAATCAGCCATTCATCATTCTCAAATCAGAAAAATTTCTGTGAATGATATAAGCATGAACAATCTGGAAAGAGGCCATACATCCTGCATCAAATCTCCAAAGGCAGATCTAATCATGAAGCCAAAGGTGAACTATCCAAAATCTTCACTAAAGAATCCTTTGGACACAGAGTATGAGACACCAAAGCCTGATGAGAAGAAGCTGTTGGCCTGGTCTATAGAATTCTATAAGGATCCTGCAGATTCAGTCCTAAAATGAAGAATTGCCAAGATTTTTAGAAATGGTAAGGAAATTTGTGTGGTGGTTGGACATCCTCATTTTGTTGAAGCAAAAAGGGAAGAAAAGGCAAGATTGAAGCAAGAAAAGAAGCAAGCTGCTCTAGATGCTAAAAAGCTCAAGCAAAAGAAGGAGCAAGCTGCTATCTTGGCCAAGCTGCAAGCTGTGAAACCCACACAACAAATTTTTGCACAACCATTTGTAATTGCTGAATCTCGCGATCAAGTAGTGCAAAATGAACCTTCACAGACAAAGAAGCCAAGATACAAGCAAAGAATCAAGAGAAAATTGGATTTTGGTGATGAGGAGATGGAAGGATACTTTCCCAAAGAGTCTACTTCTACAACAACTCAAACATCCATGCCCTCTGTGGCACATGGAGAATTCAAGATAGATCCATCCAAGAATTTCCATGGTGAACCTATCATTCCAAAGGATGAGCCAATAGACTGGGATAGTCTACCAATTCTTGAACTCAATCTACCTCATTTCATGAAGCCAAAGAAGAGAAAGACCAGAGCAGTCAAGAAAGTGAAGCCCTCAACTCTCAGATCCAAGTCCCTAACCAAAGCTCAAACCAAGGTCAACAAGGGAGATATCATGTACATCTGTGACATCAAGGAATTCTCTGAACTAAACCTTTATCTAGATGAATTGGAAGAAGTTAGAGGGATTGATGCTTACAGGAATCTACCTGAAAGGTTAGTATTCAAGTACAAGGGAGGAAAAGAGATATCATGGCCACTTCACAGGATTCTTCAAGAGAGCCAATCTATACTGATAAAAGTTTATTCATCCTTCAAAAAGAACTTTGGATTCAATATGACAGCTAGAATACTAGTTCTAAAGAAGATCGAAGAACTGAGGAGTATTAGAGCCAAAGATGCACTCCCAAAGACCTTAACTATTCCTTACATAAGGAGTAGAATGCATCTAAGGCCCTACTGGCTGATGGAATTCATGGATGATAAGGGAGTTAAAATATTCTTCAGATTAGAGGACCAGTTGAGCATCTCTAGCAATGAGACTCTTCTGGAAATGCAAGGAATGCTAGATCTTTCAGAATCTGATGAACTTGAATTTCACAGACAGCTCCAAAATCAGATAGAAGAAAATAACAGGAAGCTTGGGAAGAAATCCATACAATCAAGGAAATAGATCAATCTGCTCAGACTAGAGGAGGACCTTGAAAATGATTGTGAGCAAATCTTTGTACACTTTGTCTTGTAAATTTTTCAGTAAATTATGCAGCACTTTTTAGTTTTATCTACTACTTTTTTAATCTGTATTTTTAGAGTGTTTTTTTATCATCAAGTTTCTCTTAATTTATGGCTACAATTCTAGTAGACATAAATTGGGGGAGATTGTTGGGAATATGTTGTGAAGTTGATGATTACATTAACAAAACAACTTAGTAGATTCAACTTAGTGAAAAATGTAGCACTCAACGGATGATCAGATATAGTCCCGACGGATGACTCAATATAGTCCCGACGGATGATGATTTGACATCCATCGAGTGAGTAGCTTATGTAACAATAAGTCATGTAGCACATTTTTGTAAACACCTTTGTATAGATTCTGTAGTAGCATATAAGTCATGTTGAATTTAATTAGATATGCAGAATAGGTTGATTAAATATAAATATAAGATGTCTTATAATTCTGCATAAGTGAAATGAAGTCAAGTGTCAAATAGCTACCCGACGGATGATCAATAAAACCACCGACGGATGATCAACAAGGCAACCCGATGGATGATAATCATGTACCCGACGGATGATCAATTCAAACATCTGTTGACAGTGACAACACAATCACATGTGTTGAGTGTTTGCAAAAGGAATGTGGCAGCCTATTCAGCTGGGTTTTTGAGAACAAAGAAGCATTACCATTTCCATGCTATTATGAAGATATTCAAAGATGCTGGAATAGAGTAGTGAAGCAGCATGTATTAGACTTGATATGTTTTGTTTTATTATCTTATCTTATTACAATGTAATCTTGGTGATATATAAACCAAGAGTAGCAAATAGAATAACAAGAAGACTAAGCAAATACATTCTCAGAGAAATAATTGTAAGTTGTATCCTGTAGCATCTCTCTGCAAGTTTAGTTGTTCATATCTATAAGCAGCTGTGAGCTATTCAAGCTTCACACGGTTCTCTTGATATATATATATATCTCTGATGGATACATTCAAATCCACCAGACAGTTTTTAAAGACTCGTGTTTTTAATTACTGGTGATTTGATTTATCTAACTATTCATTCCGCACTTTGCAAATCAAACACTTATATATTATTAAGTTAGAACCATTTTTCTTTAATCTTAAAAAGTAGCCAGAATTACATTCAACCCCCCTTTTGTAATTTTTGTTGTATTGTTAAGGACTAACAAGCTGTATCCTTGGTGGTGAACTGCTCAATCCAAGGCCAACAAGTGGAATTTGATGAGAATGATGTCAACAAGGCCCTGGGTATCCTTACTGAAAGCATGATGGAGGTACCAACTCAACAGGAGTTAGCTGAATTTATGGACTTCATAAATTACAGTGAGAAGATCAACCTTGCCAGCTTGAACATGAAGTGTCTAAGGAGGGAATAGTTATTCTTGTTTGACTCAATAGTGAAAGCCTTCACATGTAGGAAGACTGGGTATGACAATATATCAAGTATGGTTCAAAAGCTGGTGTTCTCCATGGCTCACAACATGCACATTAATGTGGGGCTATTGATCTTGGAAGAACTCAGCAGAAGGCTCACAATGGCTGTGGCCACAAGAGGTAAGGAAATTTTCTTTCCTAGGTTTATTATGTTTACTTTAAATCATAAAGTTACAGACATACATTTACATAATGGTATTGATAGTACTAAAATAGGAAATTGTAAACAAGTGTCCAAAATATAATTTGGTTCACTAATTACAAATAATAAGGTACCAGTACGTCTGAGAATCATTGACTTTATGTTAGAAAGATTCAGAACCTAACCATACCCAATGCCTGACATGAGGTCTAGTGTCATTTCTAGTACAATTATGGCTCATGTACCTATGGAAGTACAAACACAGGAACACCAACAGGGCCTTCCATAACTGAGACCCTTTCTTCATTACCACTAGAAGCTAGAAAACCCACCACTTCATCCTCTCATCACGCTGGAGTGAGTAAAAAGAAGAGAAAACAGGCACCCTTAACTGTTGTAAATGAGAGTGGTAAGGACCAAATCCAACTAGAGTCTACCTTGCTCAAAAATCCAAAGAAGAAAAAGAAAACTGAGCTGACCACTCAAGTATCCACCTCTGCATCTTCCCAAAAGGATGCAGTTTTAAAAGAGGGAATTAAACAAAATCTAGAATTTAACAGGGTGTCTCTATTAAACAAAGCACTCTTCCCAGTACAATTTGTAAAGAGTCTACACCCCAACTTGAGCATTCTCAAGTTGATGAAAGAAGAAATAAGGTTGGCATATACACTGAGAGCACATCAATTGAAGTTCCCTCATCCATTTATGGGGAGCTGCCAACACTCAATGCTAATATCACTAATCTTATATCTCAAATTTCTTCTTCATATAATGAAACACTTGAATCCACTTCTCAAGTGTTGTTAAAAACAAGTGACATGGTTCAAGAAATTGTTATCACCACCCAGAAATCACAGATGACACCATCAAAACCACAGGGGTTTCATCAGTTTTAAGTGAAGACCCTGTGGATGTTACACAAGCACATTCATGTGCTAATCAATCTTCACAGGTTGATAGGTTTGAGGGTAGTACTCCTGAGGGGGATCTATCTAAATCCTCTCCAATTCAATTGAAGGTTCCTCGTGTAATGACAACTCCCCTCAAAACCCTAGCTGAAATTGCACTGACAATTGAAGCTGGGAGTATAATTGCCAATGATCCAGCTATTGGGGAGGCAAGTTTAACACATTCAAGTACCAGTTCTTTGCAAGAAGAACAAGGGTTTGAGGTCATGGTACATGACAGTAACCTAGTCAAATCCCCTTCAATTCAAATGGAGGATCCCATTCTTGGTGAACAACACACTATCACAACCACAGTTCCAACTGTGAGTTCAACTGTGACTCCAATCACTGGGTTACCTACTACCTCAATACCCTCCACCTCAAACCAAACAGACATCCCATCCACCTAAAACACTACACCACAACCCCCTCACCTTATATCTCAATGGTTGTAGGATGCTCAAGCCCAACCTACTACAGTTGATGATCTTTTGGTTGAGCAACTTGCAGGCCTAGCTAATATTTCCCAACAATACCTTATAACAGATATGTCAAACCAAGAATATCAAGCTATATTGCTTTCATATAAGAAGGATGTTGAGGAGCAGCAAGAGAAGATTGCAGATGAAGCAGGTGGTAATGTGGATGCATGGCTCTCAAAGGATTTCACAACAACTATGGAGGAGGCCTTAGCAAAATTCAGAGAAGAATATGTCACCATTTTGGGTAATAATGCTAAGGTTCTCGATCCTCAAGAAGTATATAATGTTGTGACAGAGGTATACAAAGCACAATTAAAGGCCTTTCATCATATTGGAAGAGCCATGGAAAGCACTCAGGTCAAGCGTCAAAATAAAGTGAAGAAGTTGGTAAATGATAGGATTGATGAGCTGATGCCAATATTTCAAGAAATCAAGACCAAGTTCAAAAAATTCTTAGATAGACTTCAAGCCCTCTCTCTCATTCCTGTAGATGAAAATGTGTCCAAGCTAAGTAAATCTTTCATAGCTCTACATGAAGTCATCCAGAAGTAAATCACTCAATATAATGACTCAAAGGTCAAACTGGATCAACTTTACAAAGCTAGGTTCGAACCTTCATCCTTGGTCATAGAGGAGGTAAAGACTGATGTGCCGAATTCAATTGGTTTTTTGGCAGCATCAAGCTCACAACAACACTTGTCTACATCAACACCTCTACAAATCCAAAATCTCCAAGCTCAAATCTTATCTCTACAGCCTTCTGATGTTTCTTTGATAACTCAAGTTTCTCAGTTGACAACTTTGGTGTAGAGTCAACAACAAGATATCAAGTCCCTAGTAGACTCCCACAAACACCTCCAAATGCAAAATTATGTATCTCTGGGAGCTATTATGGGTGCTTTGAACATTTCTCTTCCTGCATTTCCAGAAGTAGTTAGACCTTAAATTCCTACTCCTCTAATCTTGCCTGCTACCAAGACTCAGGGGGGGATAGAAGCCATACTGCTAAAATCATCCAACCAAGCCACAGCTCAAACAAATCAAGATGAAGTTGGGAAAGAAAGACTACAGAAAGCAGCCGAGGGACCCTGTTTGGACAAAGAGTTTGATGAATTACTCAGGGCTCTCAGAGTTTCTCTAACCAATAACTTTTTCATCTAAAAAAACCTTCGAACAGAAACATCAACTTTCTAATGGTGATTATGGTGACTGTAGATAACTTTCAGGAAAGAAGAATTATTGCAAACATTAATGACTCTGGTGTGGATAGATGTATGCAGGTGTCTCTCAACTGTCTCATACCTACAAGAGCATCTGAGTTGGACATCCTAATCAACAAGGTCAACATGGTGATTCCAGAGGACACTCTCTTTCTAAATGAACTCAAAAAGGCTCAAATAGCTGATTTTCCATAAGCATATCTCCAACCTAGCAAGGGAGTAGCCTACATCTGTCCATCAACCAAAAGGTGCAAACACTTCATGATACCAAAGCACTGTGTCATGGGAAACTTGAGGCTGATCATAATATTAGAAACTGACTTGAAGCACAAAAGGATCAAGACTATAGAAGATGAAGAGATGATAAAAATATTGGGATGATATTTGAGAAATGCTGATAACTTGTTGCCAACAACTCAATTTAATACCAAATATTTTAAATAATGATGAGCAGAAGAAGGATGAACACAAATCTTCTGGATCAAATCCAACTCAATATTCAAGAATAACAGGCATCAAGGTGTATGAGAAGAGAAAAGGGAAAGAAGAGAGGAAAGAAGATGGAAAGAAGAGTAGGAGATGTGGTGAAGGGGAGTCACAGAAACAAATGTCCAGGAAGCAAAGCTTCAAAAATCCAACCTACTCAAACCTCCAAACCAAGCCAAACATAATCTCAACCAATCCTACCTCAAAAGCCAAAATTCCTAGTCAAACAAACTACAAACACCTTAATTAAAATACCAATCAAATCCAGCCAAGTCACGCTAAAGAAAATCACAAACATACCTTCATTCAAGCCTCCAATTAAAACTCATTTCAAGACTGTTGGGAGAAAACCAAAGGAAATGCAAGATGATGCTAGTGTCATCTGGAACTACTTTAATCAAGATGATTTCCTACCCCTAAATATGAGCATAACAGATGATGACTACTTTCAACAACTATCTGAAGAAATAGTCAGAATTTGGGTTGTTTATTTGTCAGAAGTAAGCATCTACTATTTGGATGGCTCCTTTATCTTCCTTAGTGGGGAAGTAATGGAAACATTCTCAACCACATAATTAATTAGGGTGATTAGCTTGATGAAGGGAAAGGATACAAGTATAAGGATGTGGAAAGCTGTGATGCCTGAGAGGCTGAGAGAAAGGGATGAAAGACATGCTAGGATAAAGGCTGAAAAGAAGGAAAGGGAATGGCGGTATGCCAAGGAGATAGAGATGTTTGAGCAGAGGTAAAATGAACTCAAGGCAAGGGGGCTGAGTAGAATCTCTAAAGATGGACATTTTCTAAATATTCAAGTTGGCAGATTTTCAAGATTTAGGATTGGTTACCTTAATAATTACTCATTGGATGAATGACTCAAGCTGGTGGAAGCCATAAGAGGGACAAAAATAATTGAAGACCTTCAAGTACTCGTAAATTTAAAGGACCTCATTAGGAAAGAACCACGCTATGAAAAATTTACTTGATGGATGTAATTGTTGAGTTTATGTAATTACCAGATGTATAAAAAATTCTGTATTTATCAATCTGTCAATGTATATATTTGATTTTAGCTTAGGGTTAGTCTTGTTATCAGGAATGAATTTGTGATAAGCAATCTTCTCACAAATTGGGGGAGATTATTGTGCAAGACATGCCTGTATAATAACAAGACTAAGTCACATTGACAACCCTAAGATTTAGTTATTTAATAATCAATTTTGTATTATATATTATATTTCTTGAGTTTATAAAAAGGTTAGAAGATTAGACTGGGGGATTTTTCTATGAACAGATTCAAGCTAAGGAATAAACTCGGGAAGAACATCAAGTTATGATCATGCCTCAGAGAAAAGTGCAGAAGCTTGGAGTTAAATAAAACTGCTTTATGACAAATATTCTAAGTCAAGATATCGACAAGTAACAGATCAAGTTATATCGAGAAGCCATTCGAGAGGTCTAGAATGACTTCTTGAGAATTTCAAAATGGCTTATAGAGAAGTCTCAGAGATATCGACAAGTCAAATGAAGATATAGAGAACTTGAGATATCGACAAGTCATTTCTATATGTAAATAACTCAAAGATATCGACAAGTCAAATGAAGATATAGAGAACTGGAGATATCGACAAGTCATTTCTATATGTAAATAACTCAAAGATATCGACTTTAAGTGTAGGTGCCCTAGATGCAATACATTATTCTTTTAAATCTTTATGTCAGTGGATCATTCAATATATGTATTTATTATGACTTTAATTACTGCGATATTTTGTTAGCATAATAAAAGTCCTTAGAATCATGATACACATTGTATAGTTTAAGTACATGACTTGAACTTGAGATTATATAATATATCATATTCTTAAAGGTCCTTAATCGAGTATTATTATATAGGACAATAATAATATATAGATAGACTAGTATGTTATTTGACAAGATAACCACATCTCATTGGTTATAAGTATGGGGATACTAAAGTCAATACATAGGTACATGTGAGAGTACATGGTACTGGACAGACCCACTGTGAGATTCTTCATGTTTAATAAAGTCATAAGAAAGACTCACAGTGATAATGGTGTAACGATCCTTTGACTTGAAATCATTATATTTCTATACAAGGATTAATATACTTTGACTACATTAAAAGTTACTTTTGATAGGGTGATGATAAAAGTGGACATCGGGTATATCATGAGTCGTTTGAGAAATATGAATGATAGATAAAGGATTTAACCCTCCTATAATTAGGAGATATATTATTGGCATCTTGATTGAGTGAGATTATAAGAAGCATGGTCATGCTCAAATAATGATTTGTCTTCATAATCCACTCATGGATCAAGTAAACCCGGATTAAATGTTGAAGAGGATGACTAAATACATGCCTCGAGTTTAATCTATAATATGTATGGTTAAAGGGATTATATTACACGAAAACATTAATCACGAAAGGTTTTATATAATCACGATTTAATTATTGTCTAATTGGGTAACAATGATGTATTACTAGATACCGCTCATTGTTTATAATTTTGTTAGAGAATAAAATTATTGCCAATTAAATAATAGCCTATAGGGTCACACAAATAGAGCACTTAATGGAATAGTTAATTTAAATTGTGGATTTAAATTAATTGATGATTATTTGAATTTTATTATAATTAAGTAAGACTTAATTGAGATAATATAAATTCGAATTAAAGGGAATGTTTCTTTTTTGCCCATAATAATTAAGTATGACTTAGTTATTAATTAAATAATAGAAATTCATTTTTATTATTTAATCCTATACCTACTAGGGTTGGGCTTTGCTGTTATGGGCCTTTTAATCAGTCATTGTAAATAGATAATGATAGGTTTAAGAGGCTTGTACGTTTTGGAGAAAACCCTAGCAGCAAAAAGAGGCAGAGGAAATTCGGATCGTCAAGAAGGAGGCTAGTACATCCATTTCGTAGTCAAGTTTGTGAGACGTTCTTGGAGGTGCTCGTGTGGATACCATAGAGGTGTTTCTCCGAGAGGTAGACACAAAGCGTGATAGCTAGGATCTCCGTTGAGTTCGTGAAAGTCAAGCTCTTGAAAGGTATGATTCATTATCTCCATAATCTGCCCACAATTATACATGGATCCTGTTCTTGGGTTTCGAAATTTTGTTTTATTTACGTTTATCCGCTGCGTTTTATGCCTCGGGACCCAACATCAACAAGTCAAATAAAGATTTGAAGAAATGGATATATCGATAAGTCAATTTCTTATATAGAGATCTCAGATATATCGACAAGTCATAATGTGTATATAAAGATCTCGGAGATATCGAAAAGTCATTTCTACATGTAGAGATCTCAGACATATCGACAAGTCATTTCACATGCAAGAATCTAGAGACCTCAACAAGTCAAGTATACTTATAGAGAACTCAGAGATCTTAATAAGTCATTATATTTATCGAGATGCCACTTCTCTATAGGACAAACTGGAGATCTCGACATGCTTCTCAAATACAAAATGCAGACAAGTTCAAGATTTAAGATTATCAGTCAACAAACGATCTATTCACTAGATTGAAAAGTCTATAAAGTAGCTGGAAGAATACAAGATCAAGCCCCAAGATTAACTAGAACAAAGGATGGTCACAGACCTACAAGATTTTACCCAGATTTGCTAAGCTAGAAATGAAAATAGAAAAAGGTTGCTTTAGAAAATAGTTTAGTACATTTTAGTGCAAGTCTTGTAAACTCGTGTTGCTAGTCTATCAAGCATGCATTGGTCCTTAGTTAAGTAATAACAAAACATATCTAAATTTTCTTGTATTCTCTCAATATAGAAGCTGAGTTCTTATTTTATTAAGAACACATAATTTGTAGCAAGACCAACTTAATTAATACCAATTAAGTAAGTTTTGAAAAAACTATGCTTGTTGATTATTTCGGTAAACAGTATCTCTTCAAAATCTAAACTGCTCTGTTCACCTGAAATCCAAAAAAGTTTTAAAAGGCTACAAATCCAAGAAACACATTCACCCCCTCCCTATGTGTTGCATTCAATATATAACACAGTTTTACCATGAACTGGATATTAAACAGGTCTTGGAAGGTAGTCCGTGGACTTTTGGAGTTAAATAAAATTGTATTTTGGTTTCAAATCCACATCATGGCTGCAGGCTTTATGTCAGAAGGGTTGTGAGGGATATAGGGAATTATATAGGCACCTTCATAGAGTCGGATGTGAATAACTTTGTGAGAGTATGGAGGGAATATCTATGAATTAGAGTGCAAATATCATTGCAGATACCCTTGAAACGAAGGATGAAGTTTAAAAAGAATGATAGCGTCTAGTGCTGGGAAAATTTCAAGTATGGGGGTACCCACGTTCTGCTTCATATGTGTTATGATCGGGCATGGAAAAAAAATTATGATAGACTGTTTGAAACACCTGAGGAAATGATAGAAAAACCATATAAGACATGGATGAGGGCAGACTCTCATCGTAGATCACACTCAATAGGTTTGAAATGGCTTCATTAGGGAGGAGGTACTCCGGTACATTCAACGGAGTTGCCAGGCGTCGGTGGAAGTAAAGGGGTGAGCGAGAAAGAAGGTACTGATGAGTATAATCACATGGTATCAGGTGGGGAAGATGGCAGGGTAGAGCGAATTATTAGGGATTTGGATATGGGAGATAAATGAAATCAAAACAGATTTGGGCTGAAGGATCACATTGGCATAATTCAAAATAGATATGAAGATAATGAGGCGATATTAGAGGAAACAACTCTAACTGAAACTATTAAGATTGCGGATCCTAAGAGACGTCGTACAAATGAGCCCATTCAAGAAAAGCCCGTAATTCAAACGGGGGGGAGCAGATGGACTATCTAAAAAATCTGAATTGGACCAAAAATGTAACACCCCCAGATCCGGGATCGGGGATCCGGGTCATTACGGTCTTTCTTTCCACAATATCACTTAACTTAATTAATAATAAATAACCTCATGTTGTGACCCCACACTAACACACACCACAACCCGTTATAGTCTCAGAGATGAAATTGAAATAAGTACAAGTCCTTGAATCTACAATTTAAAAGTTATTACAACCCAAAATGATTACTTGATAAGTTTACAGTTAATTGTCATTATCCGCCACAAGTTATAATTATACATAATTGGTTCCCAAAAGTAGAATTCCTGATCTACCAATAGATCTACCTCTGCAGCTATAGCAGCTACAACATCAACGGGAAGACGCGGGACGCTTCCCACGCGCTTGCGCTGGGTCTGCTTGAGTCTGGCCATCTTTCCTAACTGTTGTTGTGTGATGAAGAAATGAAGCAAGAGTGAGCATTACAGCTCGCAAGATAATTATAGCGTAAACAATAATGCAAGTATCTAAATGGATAACTTACTAGAAACCTTTATCAAGTGTAAGGTAATTACTTACTGGATATAAGCTTAAAGGAAGATGAAGTTACCAATTACTTCATATACTTATACCATTTTATAAAACTACTTGAACTACCACTGTTCACAGTATTATAGGTTTCAAAAGGTCATCCCATAGATAAGACCACAAGTTAAGACTTGAATAGATTCAAGTCTTTGAAATATTATTGAATGAAATGAAGTTACGAGATACTTTATCTAGTCCCGATATATATATATACACCTATATATATACATTTCATACACTCCTTGAAAACCTCTGTTATGAAAATTATAAACAGAGTTGCAATATCCAATGAATTTGGAAAGGAGAAAACCTTGGCATAAACCTGATATCTTGCTGATCAGGCAAAGATACCAATAAGTAACCTTTTCTACTAGTAGATGGATGAATTCCACACTGGTCATCACCCTGGCCACAATAGGACCTTATGCTGGACTGCCACTCAGCCACTTACGCATTTGATGGACTCCCACTGAGCCACTTACACTTTCATGGACGCCCACTGAGCCCATGTTGCTTATGCCGACTCAATAGGTGGACTTACTTCCCGAATGTTGGGTAAGTAATCAATTCATTTGTCAAAACAACAACCTCGTTGTGAATATAAAATACACCACAGAGCCGGATCCCTCAGGTTTTGAGCGAGTATTTAAATCCCCTTTGAAAGGAGGATCTTAAATATAAAAATGAGTTTTGGGATCCGCTCTAACTTTTAAAATCATTTTGAAGACTCGAAAACATTTTTAAGAATGTTTGGAGTAATGCTGATTTAATAAAATAAATCAGTCCCAATATATTAGAAAATATCTGAATATTATTATTTAAATAATATTCCCATATGGATAATCTCTATATAAACAATTTGAAGTAGAAGTTTTAAAACTCATACTTAAAATGAATATTAAATAACCAAAGATATACTTATACGAAAGTACTATCTTTATTTGAATAATCGAAAATAAGTTTGATTATCGAAATATTATTCTTTAATAAAATAAAGAATATTATTTGGTAAATAATCGGAGTCATAAGTCCTCAAATGAATATTTAAAATAATATTCATTAAATAAAATAAACAGAGTAATAAGTCCTCGAATGAATATTCAAAATAATATTCATTAAATAAAATAAAGTTATCGAATAAACCTTATTCGATTAATAGTTTTGAAAACTATATCAATATATATATATATATATATATATTAATATATATATATATATTATACTCGGGAACATCGACTCCCGGTTTTAGAAAATGTTCACCTTTGGTCCCCTATACTAAGGGTATACGCAACAACTGTTTATCTCTAGCATAGGTATTATGCAACTATAAGCATTGAAATCAACAGATAGATAACCAGATTACGAAACAGACATGCATATATATACCATATCAGCATGCTTCAATATATCACAAAATTTGCTAATTAACCAACATGCATCTATCACAAGATAATGCATATACATATATACATCACAAGAACAGTATAACGGGTAGAAAACTTGCCTCAGTGACTGAGGGTGATAAATGGATTGGGACAAGTCTGGTAACCTATAAACAACATATAAGTTGGAATTAAACCAAAGTCACTTATGAATCTATACTTTAACCAATTAGACTCTAACACTCGCTTTGCGCTCAATGATTCTTTTAAGTCGCTCGAGTACCCTCGGCTCCACCATTTTTAATAAATTAACCATTATGAGTTTTAAGGAGATTCTTTCGTGAGTGCCTTACCAACTGCCTAATACACTTTACATAAATGTTTCATACTCCAATTAGTCCTTTAAGGTCTTTAATCTATGTTTCAAAGTAAGGCGAGGGGTAATGGTTCGTTCGCGAAACACTGTTACTTAAAACGGTCGTTTCTCCTAAACCGTACATTGGATTCAAACGAACCACATATCAAAACGAAGCTCGTAACATGAACTATCTAATCATGGCAGTGGTCAAAACCTAACAGTGAGTTCTCGGGTCCTGATGTTAAGAACAAAACAGTCTAAAGTAAATCGGACATTACGACGGCTATATTTACGCGATTACCAATTTTTATCCTACTCCAAATCAACCACCAATCAACCACAATTCAACCATACAACCAAAATCCATACATACAATGCTACAACAGCCCCAACAACTCAATATTTCCAATTTACAATACTTCCCAATCATGAACTAAAAGCTTACACAAGTTCTTTAACTAATCAACAAGATTTACAACTCCAAACACATCACAAAACCAACACATCTCTAAATACATAATAATCAAGCTTCTCATGAACCATTCCAAACACAAAAGCTATAAATATACAAAAGTAGGGCTAGGGTATGGGATTATACCTTCCTTGGTGAGTAAAAGTAACTAAGGAGCTTGGAATCACCCTTGAAAGTCCTTACCAAAGCTTAATCTAAACAAAAACTCAAGAAAAAAATTTTAAGTTCTTGAAAAACACTATTCACCCTCTTCTTCCATGAATTTTAGGAAGAGATTGTGAAGGAATTTGAAGCTTAAACTTATAGAATAGCTATATCTATGCATAAGGAATCTTAGATAATTACCTCACTAATTAATGAAGCTTGGAACTTGGATTTTGGTTTTTCTTTTCTTGAAAGAATGAAAGGGCCGAGAGCTTTTGTTGCTTGAAATGGGAAGTCAACTTGTGTTTTTGGTGTTATGATTTGTTTGTTGGTTGTTTTTGATTTTGTTTTAATTATTTACCTTTTAACCATGGTGATTTTTGTGTGGCTTGAAATCAACCACACTTCCTTCCCTTTTTGGTCATGCTTAGGTCATCAATCCTATGTCATCTTCCCATGCTTGTCCTCTTCTTATTGGTTTGATGACATCATCCTCACTAACCTCTTTGATTAGCTTCTAATTACTTGGCTAATGACCGCTGATCTGTTATACGGTTCGCTTAACTTTCATTTTTGTTTATCGTTTGAGGTATCATACCCGGGATCTTATTACTTGGGTTTCCTTAACCTTTCTCAATACATTATATTCCTTTTATGATCCTCTCTTATAATCCTTGAATTTAAATCCTTTTTATTCTGTTACCTTATAATCAATTCTTTCAGTTGCTGGTGGATTTTCAGGAAAAATCAAAGTGTTCGAATTTGGATTCTGACGATCTTTACATACACTTATATATCATATAGAGTACTAATAAGATCTCAGAATAACAATAAAAGAACCCCTACATAGTGTGGCATGAAAAGTTTTCTTATTCAGCAATATCAGCAAAAACACTATTCATAAGGGTTACAAAAAGTTTAAAATTTTGGGGTTATTACAGTCTCCCCTCCTTAAAAGGATTTCGTCCCGAAATTAAATAGAAAAAAAATGGGGGTACTTTTCTAGCATTGCGCTCTCTAGTTCCCATGTTGATTCTTCCACATTATGATTCTGCCATAGCACTCTGACTAGCTTGATTACTTTGTTCCGAAGCACCTGAACCTTCTTATCCATAATCTTTACTGGTCTTTCCACGTAAGTCAGATCTGGTTGCATAATCACCTGCTCGTATTCCACTATGTGCCTGGCATTTCGATGATACTTCCTTAGCATTGACACATGGAACACATTATGAACTTGTTGTAGGTTCGGGGGTAAGGCTAGCTCGTAAGCCAACTTCCCAATCCGTCTTAGTATCTCAAAAGGTCCAATATATCTTGGGCTTAGTTTCCCTTTCTTTTCGAACCTCATTAATCCCTTATAAGGGGATACTTTTAGCAGTACTAAGTCCCCTACTTCATACTCCTTGTCCTTTCGGGCTAGGTCTGCATATTTCTTCTGTCTGTCTTGGGCTGCTACCAGCCGTCCTCTGATAAGATCCACTATGTCTTTGGACCTTTGGACCACTTCGGGTCCGAGCATCTTCCGCTCTCCTACTTCATCCCAGTATAAGGGAGATCGACACCTTCTTCTGTATAGGGCCTCATAAGGCGGCATTCCGATGCTGGCATGAAAGCTATTGTTATAAGAAAACTCGATCAACGGCAAGTGATCATCCCAACTTCCTTTAAAGTCTATTGCACAGACTCTCAACATATCCTCTAGTGTCTGGATGGTCCTTTCACTCTGCCCATCCGTCTGGGGATGGTAAGCGGTACTCATATTTAACTTGGTCCCCACACATTCTTGAAAGCTCCTCCAAAATCTGGAGTTGAACCTGGGGTCTCGGTCTGAGACAATGGACGATGGGACTCCATGTCACGTCACTATTTCCTTAAGGTAAATGTCCACCATTCTATCGACTGTGTATCTCTCATTGATAGGAATGAAATGGGCTGACTTTGTCAGTCGGTCTATAATCACCCATATGGCATCATGGTTGGCTTTCATCCTTGGTAAACCGACAACAAAATCCATGGCTATCTGTTCCCATTTCCATTCGGGAATCTCCAGGGGTCGTAAAAGTCCACTGGGTCTCTGGTGCTCTGCCTTTACTCTTTGGCAAGTCAAACATTTGCTTACCCATTCTGCTACGTCCCTCTTCATGTTGGGCCACCAGTAATACTCCTTCAAATCCCTATACATCTTGGTGCTTCCCGGGTGAATGGAATACCTTGAACTATGGCTTTCATCCAAAATCTCGTCTTTAAGCTCTTGAATGTTCGGAACCCAAATCCGGTAGGAGTACCTCATTATCCCTTTATTATCTCTCTCAGTATGGATCTCTTCTCCAGTCATTGACTCTCTGCCTTCATTCATTACTTTCTCTTGGCACAATCTAATCTTTTCCAATAACTCTGGCTGCATCGAGATCTCAAACAGCTTTTCAGTTCCGGCTCCGGTTACCTTTACTTCTATTTCCATTCTCTCGAAATCCCTTATCAATTCCTCCGAAGTCATTATCATTTTGAGTCTTTCCTTCCTGCTAAGGGCATCAGCCACCACATTGGCTTTCCCTGGATGATAGAGAATCTCACAATCATAGTCCTTGATTAGTTCTAACCATCTCCTCTGGCGCATATTGAGCTCTTTCTGCGTAAATATGTACTTGAGGCTCTTATGGTCCGTAAAAATCTCGCACTTCTCTCCATACAAGTAGTGCCTCCAAATTTTTAAGGCAAAAACTATTGCCGCGAGCCCAAGGTCATGAGTAGGATATCTAATCTCGTATTCCTTCACTTGTCTCGACGCATACGCAATCACCTTACCGTGCTGCATAAGCACACACCCTAATCCTTTGTGCGACGCGTCACTATATATTATAAAATCTCCTTTTCCGTCTGGCAATGCCAACACCGGGGCCGTTACCAACCTTTTCTTTAATTCCTGAACACTGTTCTCGCATTTTTCCGTCCATTCAAACTTCTCTGTCTTGCGAGTAAGTCGTGTCAAAGGGGCTGCGATCTTCGCAAAGTCCTGTACAAATCTACGATAGTAGCCGGCCAATCCTATGAAACTACTTACCTCTGTGGGTGTGGTTGGCCTTTCCCAATTTGAGACCGCCTCTATCTTGGAGGGGTCGACCAATACTCCTTCTTCATTGATTACATGTCCTAAAAACTGTACTTCATTCCGCCAAAATTCACACTTCGAGAATTTGGCAAATAACTGTTCCCCTCTGAGTATTCCTAGAGCTATCCTCAAATGCTCTGCATGTTCTGCCTCAGTCCTTGAGTAGATTAAAATATCATCGATAAAAACTATCACACACTTGTCCAAGTACTTCTTAAATACTCTGTTTATTAAATCCATGAAAGTCGCTGGGGCGTTGGTTAATCCAAAGGACATTACCAAGAACTCATAGTGCCCATACCTGGTACGGAACGCGGTCTTGGGAATATCTTCGGGTTTAATCTTTAGTTGGTGATATCCAGTTCTCAGGTCAATCTTGGAAAAATAAACAGCATCCTTTAGCTGGTCGAACAGATCATCTATTCTAGGTAACGGGTACCTGTTCTTTATGGTTAGCTTGTTCAACTCTCGGTAGTCGATGCACAGCCTCATGCTCCCATCTTTCTTCTTAACAAATAACATTGGTGCTCCCCACGGAGACACTGGGTCTTATCATACCCTTATCCAAAAGTTCCTGCAATTGGGTAGCTAATTCCTTCATTTCTAATGGGGCTAACCGGTAAGGTGCTTTTGAAATTGGCGCCGTCCCTGGGGCCAACTCAATAGCAAATTCAATCACTCTATCGGGTGGTAATCCCGGAAGGTCTTGTGGGAATACATCTTCAAATTCGTTGACTACCGGAATATCTTGTAAGTTGGGCACCTCCTTCTGCATGTCCATCACATAGGCTAGGTAAGCCTCATTTCCTTTTCGTAGCATCCTTTTGGCCTGGGCCATAGTCAAAAATTTATGCGTCTGCCTCTTTCCTCTAAATATGAGTTCTTTCTTCCCTGGGATATTCAACTTAACTTTCTTCCCCTTATAGTCTATCTGAGCATCATTGTTAGATAGCCAGTCCATTCCCAAAATTACATCAAACTCCCCTAATTTAAAAGGAATCAGATAAACACTAAAAGATTGTTCCCCTATGCCTAACTCACAGGCGGGCTGAATCTGGTTAACAGGATTAACTTCATGATTGGCTATTTCTACTTGTAAGGTTTCTATCAAGGGTTCAGCCTTAAGTCTTAATTTACACGCAAAGTCTCTGGATATAAAAGATTTAGTTGCTCTCGAATCAAATAAAACATTCGCACTGACTGAATTTAGAGAAAGGGTATCTGCTATCACATCTGAGTCTTTCATAGCATCTTGGACTGTCATGTTGAAAGTCCTCGCAGCAGGTGGCTTATTGGAGGCAGCCCTGCTGGCTCCTGAAGCTGCTGGTTTATTCATTGGGTGTTCCCTCTTCCAATGACCCAGGCGTCCACACTGATTACAAGTGGTGGTTGGAATGACAGCAGGGGTTGATGAAGGGCACTTAGTTGAATAGTGACCCTCTCGACCGCACTTAAAGCAGGTTACTGGCTTTCCTTTACACTCCCCAGTATGCATCCTTCCACAAGTGTTACAGGCTGGCAATGGGGGTTGAGATTGGTTGGAATAGGACATTCTTGACTTCTGGCCGCTTAAACCCAGTGTTCTTTCCCGGTAGGGACACTGCTCCCCTATTAACTCTAGTTGGGAAGCTCCCTCCTGCGGATCCTCCACCCATGCTCATATTTTTCCTCTTCATTCCCTTCTTTTCTCTCTCCTTCTGCATCTGTTCAATTCCGGCTTCTACAATTGTTGCCTTTTGCACCAGAATGGCATAATCAGTAAGCTCAAGGATTGCCACCCTATTCTGAATCCACGGTTTCAGTCCCTGCTGAAACCTCCTAGATTTCTTTTCCTCGGTGCTCACAAACTCCGGCACAAACCTTGATAACTCAGTAAATTTTGCTTCGTACTCTGCTACGGATAAGTTATTCTGCTTTAGCTCCAAGAACTTGAGCTCCATC
The DNA here is from genome assembly GCF_009905375.1 of Apium graveolens. NCBI lineage: Eukaryota > Viridiplantae > Streptophyta > Magnoliopsida > Apiales > Apiaceae > Apium > Apium graveolens. The sequence goes on from NC_133652.1 coordinate 224,512,814, forward strand.
TGGTTCTCCATAAACCTCGGGAAATACTTTCCCAAAAACAACTGACTAAACCTCTCCCAGGTTATGATAGCATCTGTCTCCGTGTTTTTCTTGGCCTCCCACCAGTAGTTGGCCTCTCCTTTCAGAAGGTAGGTAGCAAATACAGTCTTCTATGCCTCATCGGTACTCAGAATCTCAAAGAATTTCTCCATTTCCTTTAGCCATGCTCTTGCCTCAACTGGATCGGCTGATCCGTGGAACTCAGGGGGCTTAAGGGACTTGAAAGCCCTGAAGGAGTTTGCCACATCATTGTTATTTCCTTGAGGGGGTGGGTTGGGTTGACGTTCCAAGTTCTGCCTTAGTAGTTGCATGAACTGTCCCATGGGATCCATGCCCGGGTTTGGTACTGGTTGCTCAACCTCAGTTTCTCCTTCTTCAGCCTCTATCTCAAATCCTTCAACATCATATGTTTCCTCCTCCTCTTCATACAGGGAGTCATCCTGTTCAACATAATCCTCGTCTTCCTCTTAACTGTATTCTTGGTTCCTACCGTCCTGGTTATGGCTTCCCTGGTCCTCAGATCCAGGGTTAGCCCTAGTTCCAATCTTTCTTGGCGTCATGATACTGATAAATTTTTTTGGGAAATTCAATGTTAGGTCACAATCATACACAACATTGTGCCTTGCACAGTTTCTATAATGGGGAGAATGTATCTCGCAGTTCTATTATATTATGACAGTTCTAAAAGAAGTACAGTAATAATAATGATAAAAAATAGTGATCTCGTCACTAAAGAACTGAACTGAAAGGAAACAAATATATACATGATGCGAGAAATACATAGTTTGATCTTGTCAAAAGTACAACAGTGCTACAACCATCTGCCTAAAAGTGATACAAAAGAGTCTATCTGTCTAGTCAGAGAAAGGGATGCTATATACAAGTCAACTATCCCGGAAAATTGGCTCTTACTATGGCCTCGATTAACTAGACGACTAGACTATCCCATCACCGGTCCTGAATCACACACCGGAGCTGAAACGGAAGATGTAGTCGGCCTTCCGCCTGGAGATCCTACCATGCATGTCCCCCTGGAGTGATCGGAGTCTCGCTCGGGCCGTGAGCTCTATCCCCGTCAGCTCCCTCCTCAAGGATCGGGGTATAGTAGCCCTAGTCTCATAAGCTCAGGCACGCCTACCCGCCCTCTCGCATCCAACTCCCTCCTGACCTCATCCAGCCGGGCCTCAGCAACTCGGGTCCTCAGTACATCATGAACATATCTGTGAGCTAACAAAGACTGCCTATGGGCAGGGTCGAGAAGTGGTGAATCCGGAGCCGCTGGGGGTGCCTCCTCGGTCTGCCTAGGCTCGGAAGTATGGGTCTCTGAGCTGTCATCACAGGGGCTCCAAGATAGTGGTGGAGGGGTAGGAGCTCTGACCACCGGAAGTGAGGGTAAAGGGGTACCAGTGTACTCTACCATAGCTCCGACATGCTCCTCAGCTACTAGGACCTCATCCGGGTCCTCCTCATCTAAAATCGCCACAACCTCCGTCTCTGACTCCTATGAGGGGTCCTCCTCATCCTCCTCCATCTCAGGCTCCTCCTGATCCTCGGCATCTAGCAGTGCCTCATCATGCTCACGCTCGAACATCTCTGGGTCCTCGATCTCATGAGCCTACACATTAAACGAGCTAAGTTACTATCATGATACTTATTAGGGTTCCCGTAAGGGTTTTAACTGTCAGTGCTACTTTAAGTAGTCTGACTATGAACTTGGCAAGAGTTCTTATTATCTTTGTGAGTTTATTATTTTATCATCGCATCATCTCTGAGGTTTATAACGCGTAGCTTTGATACCATTTCTGTAACACCCCCAGATCCGGGGTCGGGGATCCGGGTCGTTACGGTCTTTCTTTCAACAATATCACTTAACTTAATTAATAATAAATAACCTCATGCTGTGACCCCACACTAACACACACCACAACCCGTTATAGTCTCAGAGATGAAATTGAAATAAGTACAAGTCCTTGAATCCACAATTTAAAAGTTATTACAACCCAAAATGATTACTTGATAAGTTTACAGTTAATTGCCATTATCTGCCATAAGTTATAATTATACATAATTGGTTCCCAAAAGTAGAATGCCTGATATACCAAAAGATCTACCTCTGCAGCTATAGCAGCTACAACATCAACGGGAAGACGCGGGACGCTTCCCACGCACTTGCGTTGGGTCTGCTTGAGTCTGGCCATCTTTCCTAACTGTTGTTGTGTGATGAAGAAATGAAGCAAGAGTGAGCATTACAGCTCGCAAGATAATATATAGCGTAAACAATAATGCAAGTATCTTAATGGATAACTTACTAGAAACCTTTATCAAGTGTAAGGTAATTACTTACTGGATATAAGCTTAAAGAAAGATGAAGTTACCAATTACTTCACTATACTTATACCATTTTATAAAACTACTTGAACTACCACTGTTCACGGTATTATAGGTTTCAAAAGGTCATAAATGAGACCACAAGTTAAGACTTGAATAGATTCATGTCTTTGAAATATTATTGAATGAAATGAAGTTACGAGATACTTTATCTAGTCCCGATATATATAATTACACCTATATATATATACATTTCATACACTCCTTGAAAACCTCTGTTATGAAAATTATAAACAGAGTTGCAATATCCAATGAATTTGGAAAGGAGAAAACCTTGGCATAAACCTGATATCTTGCTGATCAGGCAAAGATACCAATAAGTAACCTTTTCTACTAGTAGATGGACGAATTCCCCACTGGTCATCACCCTCGCCGCAATTGGACCTTATGTTGGACTGCCACTCAGCCACTTACGCATTTGATGGACTCCCACTGAGCCACTTACATTCATGGACGCCCACTGAGCCCATGTTGCTTATGCCGACTCAATAGGTGGACTTACTTCCCGAATGTTGGGTAAGTAATCAATTCATTTGTCAAAACAACAACCTCGTTGTGAATATAAAATACACCACAGAGCCGGATCCCTCAGGTTTTGAGCGAGTATTTAAATCCCCTTTGAAAGGAGGATCTTAAATATAAAAATGAGTTTTGGGATCCGCTCTAACTTTTAAAATCATTTTGAAGACTCGAAAATATTTTTAAGAATGTTTGGAGTAATGCTGATTTAATAAAATAAATCAGTCCCAATATATTAGAAAATATCTGAATATTATTATTTAAATAATATTCCCATAAGGATAATCTCTATATAAATAATTTGAAGTAGAAGTTTTAAAACTCATACTTAAAATGAATATTAAATAACCAAAGATATACTTATACGAAAGTACTATCTTTATTTGAATAATCGAAAATAAGTTTGATTATCCAAAAATTATTCTTTAATAAAATAAAGAATATTATTTGGTAAATAATCGGAGTCATAAGTCCTCAAATGAATATTTAAAATAATATTCATTAAATAAAATAAACGGAGTAATAAGTCCTCGAATGAATATTCAAAATAATATTCATTAAATAAAATAAAGTTATCGAATAAACCTTATTCGATTAATAGTTTTGAAAACTATATCAATATATATATATATTAATATATATATATATATATTATACTCGGGAACATCGACTCCCGGTTTTAGAAAATGTTCACCTTTGGGTCCCCTATACTAAGGGTATACGCAACTACTGCTTATCTCTAGCATAGGTATTATGCAACTATAAGCATTGAAATCAACAGATAGATAACCAGATTACGAAACAGACATGCATATATATACCATATCAGCATGCTTCAATATATCACAAAATTTGCTAATTAACCAACATGCATCTATCACAAAATAATGCATATACATATATACATCACAACAACAGTATAATGGGTAGAAAACTTGCCTGAGCGACTGGGGGTGATAAATGGTTTGGGACAAGTCTGGTAAGCTATAAACAACATATAAGTTGGAATTAAACCAAAGTCGCTTATGAATCTATACTTTAACCAATTAGACTCTAACACTCGCTTTGCGCTCAACGATTCTCTTAAGTCGCTCGAGTACCCTCGGCTCAACCATTTTTAATAAATTAACCATTAAGAGTTTTAAGGCGATTCTTTCGCGAGTGCCTTACCAACCGCCTAATACACTTTACATAAATGTTTCATACTCCAATTAGTCCTTTAAGGTCTTTAACCAATGTTTCAAAATAAGGCGAGGGGTAATGGTTCGTTCGCGAAATGCCATTACTTAAAACGGTCATTTCTCCTAAACCGTACATCGGATTTGAACGAACCACATATCAAAACGAAGCTCGTAACATGAAATATCTAATCATGGCAGTGGTCAAAACCTAACAGTGAGTTCTCGGGTCCTGATGTTAAGAACAAAACAGTCTAAAGTAAATCAGACATTACGACGACTATATTTACGCGATTACCAATTTTTATCCTACTCCAAATCAACCACCAATCAACCAGAATTCAACCATACAACCAAACTCCATACATACAATGCTACAACAGCCCCAACAACTCAATATTTCCAATTTACACTACTTCCCAATCATGAACTAAAAGCTTACATAAGTTCTTTAACTAATCAACAAGATTTACAACTCCAAACACATCACAAAACCAACACATCTCTAAATACACAATAATCAAGCTTCTCATGAACCATTCCAAACACAAAAACTCTAAATATACAAAAGTAGGGCTAGGGTATGAGATTATACCTTCCTTGGTGAGTAAAAGTAACTAAGGAGCTTGGAATCACACTTGAAAGTCCTTACCAAAGCTTAATCTAAACAAAAACTTAAGAACAAAATTTTAAGTTCTTGAAAAACACTATTCACCCTCTTCTTCCAAGAATTTTAGGAAGAGATTGTGAAGGAATTTGAAGCTTAAACTTATAGGATAGCTATATCTATGCATAAGGAATCTTAGATAATTACCTCACTAATTAATGATGCTTGGAACTTGGATTTTGGTTTTTCTTTTCTTGAAGGAATGAAAGGGCCGAGAGCTTTTGTTGCTTGAAATGGGAAGTCAACTTGTGTTTTTGGTGTTATGATTTGTTTGTTGGTTGTTTTTGATTTTGTTTTAATTATTTACCTTTTAACCATGGTGATTTTTGTGTGGCTTGAAATCAACCACACTTCCTTCCCTTTTTGGTCATGCTTAGGTCATCAATCCTATGTCATCTTCCCATGCTTGTCCTCTTCTTATTGGTTTGAACATCATCCTCACTAACCTCTTTGATTAGCTTCTAATTACTTGGCTAATGACCGCTGATCTGTTATACGGTTCGCTTAACTTTCGTTTTCGTTTATCGTTTGAGGGATCATACTCGGGATCTTATTACTTGGGTTTCCTTAACCTTTCTCAATACATTATATTCCTTTTATGATCCTCTCTTATAATCCTTGAATTTAAATCCTTTTTATTCTGTTACCTTATACTCAATTCTTTTGGTATCTGGTGGATTTTCGGGAAAAATCAAAGTGTTCGAATTTGGATTCTGACGATCTTTACATACACTTATATATTATATAGAGTACTAATAAGATCTCAGAATAACAATAAAAGAACCCCTACATAGTGTGGCATGAAAAGTTTTTTTATTCAGCAATATCAGCAAAAACACTATTCATAAGGGTTACAAAAAGTTCAAAATTTTGGGGTTATTACAAAAAAAACTTGAACGAGGTGGATCTTGCATTGCAGGCCCGCTAATCATTATGAGTGTACTAAGCTAGAATTGTCGAGGTTTGGGCTACCTTGGAATCTTCGAATCCCTAATAAACGTCATTCGTCAAAAAAACCTATATTCATATTTTTATGTGAAACAGTATGTTGCAAAGCAAGATGGAGTGGCTTCAAAGTAGGATTGGATATAAGGGTTTGTTTGTGGTAGAACCTATTGGCCGTAGTGGAGGGTTTTCCTTGTTGTGGAAGGAGAAGGAGAAGGATACGCTTAATAGCTACACAAAGAATCATATTGATCTGCGGGTTTGTGTGGAGAATATGCAGAAGTGGATGTTGACGGGTTTCTATGGTGAACTGAATAGGTCTCAACAAAGACGAAACTGGGACTTATTACGTAACATATCAAGAGATGCCAATTTACCTTGGTATGTTATTGGGGACTTAAATAATGTAATTGCTCTGGAGGATAAACAAGGGGATGTGGCCTACCCTAACTGGTTGATTGAAGGCTTTAACCAAGTGTTAACGTATATAGACTTGAAAGATCTAGATTTGGTGGGGAATCAATATAATTAGAAGAGGGGGAGAGTTACGACTGGAAGGATAAAGGTTTGGATAGATAGAGCCTTGGTTACGCAACGTTGGTTGGATATCTTTCTGTTGGAAAAACTATACAATTTGGAGGACTCATTGACTTTGTCAAATCACAGTACCATCTTCTTGGAGCCAACACTAACGGTGCACAGGAGTGTCAAAAAGTCATTGTGCTTCGAAAATGCGTGGTTATATGAACCAATATGTGCACAGATTATAAAAGGTAGGACGGGATATCATGAACTGGACATTCTAGAAAAAATTCATATTTATGGAGAAAGGCTTGGTGAGTGGGGTAAAGAGATAACGGGGAAGTTTGGTAACCGCCTAAAGCTCTGCAAAAATGAATTAAAGCAGCTTCGAGGAAAAAGAGATAATGCATCAGTGGAGAGATTTAAGAAGGTGAAGAAACAACTTTTTAACATTTTCGACCAACAAGAAATTTTTTGACATCAGAGATCGAAGCAATTGTAGTTGAAGGTTAGAGATTAAAATAGTAAATATTTTCATGTAATGGCTAGCGCAAGAAGAAGGATAAACCAAATCCAAAGACTTAAAATGATGTGGAGGAATGGGTAGAATGGAATCATGGTTTGTAGGAGCTAATTTCAGACTACTTTAGACAACTTTATATGACTGATGAGCCAGATTGGGACGAAGTCATTACTAATATCCCTAGCACTATTACAAAGTCTCGGAATGGGGAGTGTCTAAAGCCAATTTTGAACGATGAAGTTAAGAGTGTTTTGTTCCAGATGCACCCGGACAAAGCTCCGGGCCCCGGTGGGATGACTCCGGCATTTTTTCAGAAACATTGGTGTGTGGTGGAAAATGATATGGTTAAAGTAGTCAGAAAATTCTTCAGTGATGGAACTGGCTTGTAGGAGATGAATAGAACAAATGTGATTTTAACACCCAAAAAGAAGGACCCAGCGAGAGTTACAGATATGTGCCATATCTCCCTTTGCAATGTTTTGAGCAAGGTTGTTACGAAAGTAATGGCAAACAGGTTGAAAGCTTTCTTGGGTAATGTGGTGAGTGATACGCGGAGTGCCTTTATTTTGGGGCGGCTTATTTTCTATAATATAATGATGTTATACGAGGTGATGCATTATTTAAAAAGGAAAAGATGTGGGAAAGACAGATATATGGCACTTAAGCTCGACATGAGTAAGGCATACGATAAAATAGAGTGGGGTTATCTCAGGGCAATCATGGATAAAATGGGCTTCAATTCATGTTGGATTGAGTTGGTAATGAGGTGTGTGGAGTCAATGATGTATGATATTAGTCATGGAGGGTATGAGATGAAGAAGATTCTACTTGGATATAGGCTCCGACAAGGAGACCCATTGTCACCATATCTGTTCATTATATGTGCGGAGGGTTTATCAGCCATCATTCAAAAATATGAAGCCAGTAAATTAATTCGTGGAGTAAGTGTGTGTTATCAAGCCCTGAATATTACTCACACGTTGTTCACGGATGACAGTTATGTGTATTGTAAAGCATCTACAGGGGAAGTAAGGAGGATTATTGAGCTGTTAGGTGAGTTTAAAAGGGCTTCGAGGAAGAATACGAATTTGCAGAAGTCTACTATATTTTTCAGATCTAATACGTTGGGATACAACTGAGAGGAAATATGTGGTATCCTTCAAATGGGTGAGGCTACTGCACACAACACTTACCTTGGACTTCCTAACATTCTCAGGAGAAATATATCATCTATTTTGGGGTTTCTTAGAGAAAGAGTTTGAAACACATCCAGAGTGTTGAAACATTATGATCTCGGCCCTGCGTTTTATGATATCGATTTAATGAGTGCGAACAGAACATTAACCTTAATCGCTACGGGGTAAGTGATTCAAATACACGTCTTCTATTGTATTCCTTGATTCTCCTTGGACGAAGTGTGGGCAAGGTCTACCTCTCCTTTAAGCTCCGAAAATCCAAAATCCTAGCTGGCTCCTTGAGAAAAATGGCTACCTCTCTCAAATCCTAGGATCTTATTTTATTTTTGTGTTCTCGTGTTCTCACGTTCATGCACACTCTAGCTTCAGGAGAATTAGAATATTTATAGGCTACAGTAGGGATCATGGACAATTAGGTCGGGCCTCCCAATGACATTCTGGGTCATGCCCAATGTCATTAAATATTAATTCAATCCATTGGAGAATTAATATTTGCACTACCTTTCCTAAATCTGCAAATTAATTATTTAATCTGGCTCCCATATTATTTTTTTATTAAATTCCCCATGTTTAAAATATCGCATGTCCATTAATTAAATTAATTTATGACAATTAACTTAATCAATATCTTTTATCCTTGATCATCCACTCAAACTTATAATTGTGCAAGAATAAATCTGCCTGCAGGACTAAAACACAATTACCTTTATGAGCTTTCAAGAGGAAATCATCACCCGAATATATTTTTCGGACACGGTTTCCTTTTATAGTTAATATCGCACTCTGTATATAATGTCATTTCCCAATATATAAATTTATAATTTAAAACAAATTACATATTCAATGAATCAAGGTATGTGCACTAAATACAAGTGTCAGTCACTATATCCGGATTAAGAACCTAAGCAATAATAATATTATAGAATCTTAGTTCTTCTTTATTATCAGAATAAAAGAAAGAATTATTCTACTATTATGATCCCGTTCAATATACACAAAGTATACAAGCATTATTCAATAGTAAAGATATACAATTTCTCAATAATACTTCAGCCCTTCCAGTGGTTTGTCTAACACCACTTATACTGTGAACCTTTATTATATTATATAAGAAGCTTGACAATCTAATCTTCTGTTATCCTATTTGATACTAGATTGTCTACAATATATAAAATAGAACCACTGTGAAAACATGCATTCAAGATTCTCAAAAGATTATTATAATAGTGTATACTTCAAATGAATAGTTCAGTATAAACCCTAACAATCTCCCAGTTATACTCAAGCTATTCTTTGAGTATATCAGTGTTTATTACAATCAATCCACTACCAACTATATAACTATGTGACAAAGTGTCTGACTCCTATCGCTTTCATGTGCTCCTGAAAAGCCTTAGCTGGTAAGTTCTTCATGAAAGGATCTTCCTAGTTATCTTTTGACCCTATATCAGCCACAATAATATCTCCTCGCTTAACCAACTGCCGTATGAGGTGATACTTACGCTTTATGTGTTTTGCTGCCTTATGGGCCCGTGGCTCCTTGGTATTCTCCACAGCACCAGTATTATCACAACAAAATCGTGATTTTCCGTGGAAAATTAGGAACTACATCCAAATCCAGTAAGAAGTTTCAGAACAATATAGCCTCTTTGGCTGCCTCAGAGGCTGCCACATACTCGACTTCCATGGTTGAGTCTGCAATGCGTTTCTACTTCACACTCCTCCATATTACGGCTCTACCTCCCAAAGTAAAAACACATCTCGAGGTGGACTTTATCTTATCCTTATCTGTCTGGAAATCTGAATCGGTATATCCTAGAGGTAACAAATCCGAGGACTTATAAACTAACATATACTCCTTAGTTCTACGCAAATACTTGAGTATTGTTTTTACTGCACTCCAATGTTCCTGTCCCGGGTTTATCTGGTATCGGCTAACCATGCCCACGGTAAAATAGATATCAGGTCTGGTACATAACATAGCATACATTAGGCTTCCACATGCCGAAGCATAAGGAACTGCCTTCATGTTCTCTATTTCCTTAGGTGTCGAAGGGCACTGACTCTTTGATAGAGAAAATCCATGTCTGAAAGGTAAATTACCCTTATTGGAGTCTTGCATGTTAAAACGAGCTAATACGTCATCTATGTATCCTGAGATAAATCCAACATCATTTTCTTGTGATCCCTTATAACTTTGATCCCAAAGATGTATGTTGTTTCACCTAAGTCCTTCATTTAAATTATTTGAATAGCCATGCCTTTATTGAAGATAACATCTTAACATTGTTTCCAATGAGTAAAATGTCATCAACATATAGCTCTAGAAAAGCCACTGCATTTCCCTCACATCTCTTACACACACATGCTTCACTTGGACTTTGATCAAAACCATATGACTGGGTTGCCTGATCAAAATGAATGTTTCAATACCTAGAAGCTTGTTTAAGTCCATAAATAGACCTCTTAAGCTTACATACAAGATGCTCTTGGCCTTCCTTAATAAATCCATCTGGTTGTTGTATATAGATGGTTTCTTCAAGACTTCCATTAAGGAAAGTTATCTTGACATCCATTTGCCAAATCTCATAATCGAGATGAGCTGTTATAGATAAAAGAATACGGATTGACTTAAGCCTGCCCACTGGTGAAAAGGTTTCCTCAAAATTGATACCTTCTTTCTGAGTATACCCTTTCGCAACAAGTCATGTTTTCCATGCTTTCACCTTTTTATCTAGATCCCTTTTTTTCTTGTAGATCCACTTACATCCAATAGGTTTTATACCTTTTGGTGGTTCCACGAGCTCCTATACCTGATTAGAATATATCGTTTCCATTTCCTTTTTCCAAATATCTACATCTTTGTCTTGCAGTGCATCTTCGTATGTCTTGGGATCATCATCATGTTCACCAGAGACCAAGTATGAAGACTCTCCTAAAAGCATGAATCTATCAGGCTATCGAACAACCCTCCCACTACGATGAGGCACTGGCGCGGTATTAGTGACAAGTTGTGCATTTTTCTGTGGTTGTTCTACTTGTACTATAGGTTTCTGGGTATTATCTATCCCTCCCACTAGTTCCTCTAAGATGATACTACTCATGGGTTTGTGATTTATTATATAGTCTTGCTCTAGGAATTTAGCATTGGTGCTAACAATGACATCCCGATTCTTCGGACTATAAAATAAATAACCTTTCGTTCCCATGGGGTAGCCTACAAACAACCTTACTTCTGTATGAGATTCTAACTTAGTCACATTCTTGTTTAGCACATGTGCTGGACAAACCCATATCCGAATGTGTCTTAGACTCGGTTTGTCCCCAGTCCACAATTCTAAGGGGGTTTTAGGAACCGATTTAGAAGGTACTAGGTTCAGAAGATAAGCTTTTGTTTCTAAGGCATGTCCCCAAAATGACTTGGGTAAATCCGAATAACTCATCATCGATCTAACACTCTCTAAAAGAGTATGGTTCCTTCTCTCTGCTACACCATTTTGCTGGGGTGTTCCTGGTGTAGTTAACTGGGATTCTATCCCATTTTCTGATAAATCTTCCCTAAATTCTCCAAGCAAGTATTCGCCACCACGATCTGATCGTAGTGACTTGATCCTTTTATTAAGTCGCTTCTCCGATTTAGCTTTGTACTCTTTGAACTTCTCAAAGCACTCAGACTTACGGCACAACAAATAAACGTACCCATATCTAGAATAACCATCAATGAATGTGACGAAATACTCATAACCACCTCTTGCTTGGATATTCATGGGTCCACATAAATCAGTGTGAACCAATTCTAACACTTCTTTGGCTCTATTCCCCTTTGCCTTGAAATGCTTATTAGTCATTTTACCTTCCAAGCAGGATACACAAACTGGAAATGGCTCCACTGCCAATGAGCTTAAAGGTCCGTCTGCTACCAGTCTTTGAATCCTCCTCAAGTTAATATGACATAATCTCAAGTTCCAAAGATATGTTTGGTTCAAAGTAGAAAGTTCCTTTCTTTTAGTAGAGTTAGAAGACATGTTGTTCAATTCCCTATTTTGCAGTTGCAGTGCAGGTTGATTAGGATTAATTATATACAAATTGTCTTGCAATGTACCAGAATATATAATTTGTTTATTCATCATAATAAAAACATTATGATCCAAATAAACATTATAACCATCTATGGCAAGCTTAGAAATTGAAATCAGTTTTCTTCTAAAAGAAGGTACATAAAGACAATTGTTCAAAACCAAAATCCTATCATAACCAAAAGATAAATGAATAACTCCTACTGCAACTACTGCTACTTTCGTAGCATCTCCCATGAATATGTATATCTCACCATCTCTAAGCATTCTGGATAGCTGAAATCCCTGCATAAAATTACAAATATGATCAGTGGTTCCTGTATCTACACACCAAGTGCTCGTAGATATAGCGCTACATATGTTTCTGTAACTAGAGAAAGAGACATACCGGTATTGTTTGTCTTCCTAGGAAGAGAAAAATCTATGTTCCAGTGGCCTGATTGCTTGCACCTGAAACACTTTCTCTTAAGCTTTTTCACACCACCTTGAACACCCACTGCCTTCACAACTTTCTATGTCTAAGCCTTTTTCTTCTTCATACCTTTCGGCTTAGAGGAAGAACCTTTTTCGGCCACATTCACTTGAACACTTTACCAAAATAATCCTTCAGCTACCTGAAGTTCTGTCAGTAGTTCCGCGAGACTATACAATCTCTTGTTCATGTTGTAATTCAAGCGAAACTGCTCAAAACTCTTGGACAAGCTCAGAAGGATAATGTCAATCTGGGTTTCCCCGTCAAGTTCGGCACCAAGGATCTCTATCTCATTCAGATGTGACATCATCTGAGTGTTCATTAAAGCCTTCATAGATACTTGCCTAGTAGCCCTATTCTGATCTCCAAAAAGTTCCTTGAGATTAAAGAGCATATACGCAGCAGTGGCCATAGATTGATGTTGATACTGCAACACCTGACATTGCTACCAGAATGTAACATCGCGACATCTCATCAGCCTTAATCCATCTCTTATAATATTCTTTCTCATCTTCAGGAGCATCAGCAGCAGGCTGATCTGGCTTGGGTTCATAAGTGCAAAACTTGTACTCCTCAGCAAGAAACAGAATGTCCAAATTTTGTTTCCATTCAATATAGTTAGGTCCGGTAAGTTTGTTATCCTTAAGTATGGTGAACAGTGGATTAAAGCCCATTGTATCCTGAGAATCATGCATAAGAACATCACATAACATATAAAGGGTGCATTAAATATTAAGACATATTGGTTCCTCTAACAATTATTAAAATTAATGCACTAACATTTAAAAATCATAAGTTTCCGGTATGACATAATGTGTGACATGTATACCACCTAAATTTGTTTAAATGTTATTTTGGTCCTATTACTAAATAATACGCCACGTTGGGGTGGTATATATTATTTTTCATAGCTAAGTGTATACCATCATCAAATCTTAAATTAAACATAATTATACCAGATGCCATCAAATGATATCTTATAATTATCCGAAATCTATGAAACTTGGTATGCCACGATGGGTGACAAGTATACGTTCCAATATTCGTTACTAATTTAAGAAGTTTGTTCTAGCAATTTCTTTAATATTCTAGATACCATAAATTATATGCCACAATGGGTGACGTATATATAATTTATATTTGTCTTTATGTTAAATTTCATACAAATAATAATGGAGACCATGGGATTTAATTTCATATTAATTCCCTCTCCCACTTAGTATTTACTTTGAGGATTATAATTTAGATGCATCGTCCTACGTTATTTCTTCGAATTCCATATGTATTATGTCAACAATAAAGAACACATAACATAGCAACATACTCTCATGATTAAAGCATTAATTAATACATTTATATGTCCATGTCATTCTAGCATGCTAAGGGCTAGTATCACATGGCATAATAACACAGACAAGAAACACATAATAGCAATAATCAAGATCAGCGGAAATTATGTAAAACATAATAAAGCACATTCACTATTATGGCCCCATATAAGTTGATCAATGGATGACTTGATCAACGGATGTCTTTGATCATCAACGGATGACTTGATCAACGGATGTCTGTGATCATCAATGGATGACTTGATCAACGGATGTCTTGATCAACAGATATCTTTGATCATCAACGGATGACTTGATCAACAGATATCTTGATCAACGGATATATTGATCAACGAATGTCCTGATCAATGGATATCTTAATCAACAGATGTCTTGAATTCATCCATCGAAATTTTGTCGAAAACTTCGAAAGCCCGGTTGAAAGCCTAAATATCCTCAGAAAAACTTCAAAAATGGGGCAATAGATATTTAGATGTATTGTAGCATGTCCGTCTCGCTCTGCCATTTCCGAAAAGGTATTACAAGCCCAAATCGGATATTGTAAGCAAAATCTACAGCCACAACATTGAAGCTCCCCGAAAACAGAATGCAACAGCGGAAAATATCTGTTTCTTGCAGCTTAATCGCTCAAACAATTACATACAACATAATACAACTGAACAAGCCTATTCTATTACATCAGAAAAACCAGAATAGGAAAAACTATCACGATTAACCCTCGTGATTTATAACAAAACCACAATAAATCATGTGGGATCTTAATCATAACAAAATAACCACGATTAAACCACGTGGGATCCAAACACATAATTAAAACATGGCCATAATAGTGAATATCAACCTGCATCACAGAATCAAAACAAGCATACCACTATATATGCATATATAAGTATGAAATGGACTTCATATCATAAAACGCAGAACCTAGAACCAGGCTCTGATGCCAATTGTTGGAACATTATGATCTCGGCCCTGCATTTTATGATATAGATTTAATCAGTGTGAACAAAACATTAACCTTAATCGCTACGGCGCAAGCGATTCAAATCCACGTCTTCTACTGTATTCCTTGATTCTCCTTGGAGGAAGAAGTGTGGGCTTCGATCTTCCAAGGTGTACCTCTCCTTGAAGCTCCGAAAATCCAAAACCCTAGATGGTTCCTTCAAAAAAGCGGCTGCCTCTCTCAAACCCTAGGATCTTATTTCATTTTTGTGTTCTCGTGTTCTCGTGTTCTCACGTTCACGCACGCTCTAGCTTCAAGAGAATTAGAATATTTATATGCTACAGTAGGGATCATGGACGATTAGGTCGGGCCTCCTAATGACATTCTGGGCCATGCCCCATGTCATTAAATATTAATTCAATCCACTAAAAAATTAATGTTTGCACTACCTTTCCTAATTCCGTAAATTAATTATTTAATTCAGCTCCTATATTATTTGCTTATTAAATTCCCCATGTTTAAGATATCGCATGTTCATTAATTAAATTAATTTCTGACAAATAACTTAATCAATATCTTTTATCCTTGATCATCCACTCAATCTTATAATTGTGCAAGAACAAATATGCATGCAGGACTAAAGCACAATTAATTTTATGAGCTTTCAAGAGGACATCATTACCCGAATATATTTTTTGGACACGGTTTCCTTTTATAGTCAATATCTCACTCTGTATATAATGTCATTTCTCAATACATAAATTCGTAATTTAAAATAAATTACTTATTATATGAATCAAGGCATGTGCATTAAATATAAGTTTCAATCACTATATCCGGATTAAAAACCTAAGCAATAATAATATCATAGAATCTTAGTTTTTCTTTATTATCTGAATAAAAGAAAGAATTATTCTACTATTTTGATCTCATTCAATATACACAAAGTATACAAGCATTATTCAATAGTAAAGATATATTATTTTTAAATAATACTTCAGCCCTTCCAGTGGTTTGTGTAACACCACTTAGACTGTGAACCTTTATTATATTATATAAGGAGCTTGACAATCTAATCTTCTGCTATCTCATTTTATACTAGATTGTCTACAATATATAATATACAGACAGTGTAAAAACATGCATTCAAGATTCTCAAAAGATTATTATAATAGTATATACTTTAAACGAATAGTTTAGTATAAACCCTAACACAGAGTTGGACTAGTACGAATGTATCAAGGGGAGGGAAAGAGATTCTATTGAAAATGGTGGTAAAGGCTGTCCCCACTTTTGCAATGAGTGTCTTCTTGTTACCTATTGGTAGTATTCAATATATTGAAAAACTGATGAATAAGTTCTGGTGGCAGTCCTCAACCAATCAGCACAGAGGGGTCTATTGAATGGAGTGGGGAAGATTAACATTTCACAAATCTGCAGGTGGTATGGGCTTTAAGGACCCGCATGATTACAACTTGAGCATGTTCGAAAAGTAAGGGTGGCGTCTCTTAACTAATCATTCTAGATTGGCTAGCCGGGTTTACAAGGATAGATACCATCCAAATTGTGACTTGTTGAATGCTCCTCTTGACAACAACTCAAGCTTCGGGTGGAGGAACATTTGGGCGGTGAAGGATCTATTTAAATCTAGAGTAAGGTGGAATATTGGCGCAGGCAAGAGCATTGATATCCTTAACTGGCCTTGGCTAATGGATGAGAATAATTCCTATATTACGGGTACAATGAAGTTTCTGGAGGATAATACAGTGAACTCCCTGATGCAAGTTAATATTAAAGCTTGGGACGAAGAATTGGTGGAAGACTTATTCAATAATCGAGATAGACAGTGTATTCTGCAGGTGCCTTTGAACCCGACTTGGGACGAAGATCGGTTGTATTAGAAAAAGGAGATGAGTGAGATGTATTCAGTTTGATCTGCATATAAATTATTGCAGGTACAAAAGTGTCGTTGGAATGATTTAGACCATTCTAGACTGTGGAGTAAATTCTGGAAAATCAAAGTTCCACCCAAATTGGCCCATGTTAGTTGGAGGGCTATTACAAGTAGTCTTCCAACATTATCTCAGCTCTATACACGCTATATGCCAGTCCAGACTATATGTCCAGTTTAACATTTTGGGAAAGAAAGTATTGTTCAAGCACCGATATCGTGTGGATTTGCAGCGTTTTGTTGGAAAATGTATTATGTACCAGCCCCTTGTGAATTTATCGACATTTAAGGACTGGTTTGAACATATGTTGGCCATTTATGGTAGTGAGAGATGGGCTGAGATTGTCATGCTTTGCGGGTCAAGATGAAATACTCGCAACGAGTTGGTATGGCGTCATATTCTTTTCCCCATCGAACATTCAATGGGAGTGATGTTCATGTGGAGGTTAAGAATTATATTTTGAATAATTTAATTAAGAATTAAAATCTCTACTTTGCGTAAAAAAGGTGGTAGAAAAATGTCATTTGCATAATTTATTCTTTATTTTCGGAGCAAAACTTTTAGAACAAAAAATTATAAATTAATCAAATTATTCTCTAATAATTTTTTCAAGTCTGTTGACGAGCATTCAAGGAGATAGTTTTATTTTTTCACCCTCTAAAACTAAAAACACGAGTTATGTAAATAACATTTCTCAAATTGTATTATTATTTTAGAAAAGGATTTTCTAACAAACAACCTTAATTATGACAATATAAGAAAATAATAAGAGAGACGCCATCTGACCCGCTTTTTCCGACATGGTGTAATATTTGGTTTGGCATCTTCTTTTGCCTTCCCTCTTTTCTCTTTTCTTTTTGTTTGTTTACTTATTTAAGAATATACATTCGTCTTTTGTTCCTTTTGTCTACTAATACAAGGTTTCTTTAGCCTTTCTTCATCAACATAGATCTACAATGGTACAAAGTTAAATTTATATTTATCAACTTACATCATCCGGTAGAATTAATAAAGAACCTAGTTAAATAATTTCATAAAGAATTGTACCCGCAAATTGTTACCTAACTTGCGTAACTCCACTTTCTTACAAGTTTAAATACTCTCTCAGGAATTATTTGATTAAATATTATATTGATTCAGAAGTTTATGTATAAAATTTATACTAAATTAATAAATTATATGTACGTATATTATAATTTATATAATTGATACCCTCTAACTTGTAATTCATCCGACAATACTGAATTAATAAATTATATGTATGTATATGACTTGGATCAGCCGGTGGAAATAGTACATTGAGGCGTGACCGGAAAATATCATATTACAATATAAGGGGCTCCTCTAATAAAAACCAATATTAGAATAGAAACTAGAAATTAATTTTTTTTGTTTAAAAAAAATTACTTCGAAATATAACACATATGCTATGCAAATCGAACGCTGAATGATGGAGAAAAATACAGTGAAGTCGGATTTTAAAAAAAATATCATTTGACGAGAAAAATCAAATTAAAAACAAAGGAGAAAAACTGAAATTGTGTGTGTGAGGGTGCAAATTAGTTGGGTGTGGTGCTTCTAGGGAGGCCATTAGATTAGATTGATCTAATGGCTTAGATTAGTTTCTAATTTTTATTTTAAATTTAGTTTCTATATGATCATTCCCTACAATATAATATCAATTTGTCTTATCGCGCTATAAAAAATTCTTGTACATAATTAATAGAATAAGAGAATTTCGGATATCATTTTCTAAAATTGTTGGCTATAATGATATAAAATAATAATTGTATAAAATTTGCTAATTGTATGATAATGTACACATTAGAATTATCTATAATAATTGGTTATATATAATAATTGATTATATTTTATTAATATGTTATTATTACTTGAATTTGTTATAAATCGAAAGTATATATTTGTTAGGAATATATGTGTATTAGTTTGATGATAAGTTAAACCAAAACACTTAAGTAGAATACTAGTGTTTGTAGCCTCAACGGATAAGACCACTTTGGCTATCCGTTGATGGAGTAGCTTTAATTAGAAATAAGTTTAGTATTGTAGCACATTTCAGTCTTTATAATTGAGTTATAATTCTTAGAAGTTGTAGGAAATTATAAGTCATGTTGACTACTAGTGGATATGCAAATAGGAGGGCTAATTGTAAATATTTCATGCCTTGTAATTTTGTATAAATGAAGTAGTATCAACTGGTAAATTAAAGGCCTTCAACGGATGAGAAACAAAGCTTCAACGGATGTCTCTAAAGTTTCAACGGATGTCTCTAAAGCTTCAACGGATAACATCCCTCAATGGATAAAAGCATCAACGGATAAAGCCATCAACGAATAAAAGCTTCAATGGATGCTCAGTTCCATAGCAGTTGATAGTGACAATTCATAAGCTGACAGAGGCACATGGGTTGACAGAGACAATTGGAATGTGGTAGCCTCTTGGAGGAATCAAGAAAAAGCAGCATTTCTATTCTGGTGCAAACAAGGAAGTATTCAAAGATTCACAGATTATCTTAGATTGCATTGCATAGAGAAATGAAGAAGAAACTTGTTAAGGACTATTTTATAATTGTATTTTATCTTTGTCTTCACTTGTAAAACTTGGTGATATATAAACCAAGTTGCAGCTAGTAATTAGGTGTGGATTTTCAAGAGCTGTTTAGAAAAATTCAGAGAGAAAATCATCTAGTTTGTACTAGGAAGCAGCTGTGAACAATTCTTTGTATCACAGATTTTCTGAAATACACATCTCTGGTGGAACAACAAATCCACCAGAAAAGTTTTAAAAGTTTCTGTGTTCTTTACATTTGTATTTTGAATATACATCTGTCTACACTTGCTTAAAGCAATTCACACACGTCTGTTCATTATACACTTATCCTTTGAAACTGCTCGAAACTTTAAAAAGTTTTGAGATTTACATTCAACCCCCCTTTTGTAAATCTCATTGTTAGTTCCTTAGGAATAACAATTGGTATCAGAGCAAGCTCTTGACATACAAAGAGTTTAAAGATCTATTCTACTAACATCATGAGTAAGAAGGATATTGGAGTGAAGATTCCAATCCTGGAAAGGGATAATTATCATCACTGGAAAGTGAAGATGCATCTACATCTTCTCTCTCAAGATGAAAGCTACATAAACTGCATTGAGAATGGTCCTCACATCCCTCATAAAGTGGCCACAGCTGCTACTGCCACAGTTGTTGTTGGACAGTCTATTCCCAAGACAAGAGTAGAATGGACTCCTGAAGATATTGAAGAGGTTCACAAGGACAAGAAGGCCATGAACATTCTATTTAATGGCCTAGACAAAGATATGTTTGATAATGTCATTAACAGCCTCTCTACTAAGGAAATTTGAGATATTGTACAACTTATCTGTGAAGGTACTGAGCAAGTAAGAGAAAACAAAATGCAGCTTCTCATTCAACAATATGAATACTTTCATTCTGAAGAAGGAGAATCATTGAATGATACTTTCAATAGATTTCAGAAACTGTTGAATGGATTGAAACTATATGGCAGAGTGTACCAAGTCAAGGATTCCAACTTAAAATTTCTAAGGTCTCTACCAAAGGAATGGAAGCCTATGACTGTTTCACTAAGGAATTCTCAAGATTATAAGGACTTCACACTTGAAAGATTATATGGAATTTTGAAAACCTATGATCTTGAGATGGAGCAAGATGAGTTGTTGGAGAAGGGAAAGAGAAAAGGTGGATCAGTTGCACTTGTAGTTGAAAATGAGAAAACTGAAGCCATGAGTGAAGAAAAGACAATGCCAAGTCTTAAAATTGGCACAAGAAAATCAGAATCAAGAAAGGGAAAGGAGCAAGCAGCTGAGGTTGAAGACAATTCCAGTCAAGATGACTCTGATGATGTTGATGAACATCTGGCCTTTCTGTCCAGAAGATTTGCAAAGATGAAATTAAAGAAAAACACTAGAGCCACTAAGCCAAACAAGAACACGGTGGACAAGTCTAAGTTCAAGTGTTATAACTATGGCACAAGTGGACACTTTGCAAGTGAGTGCAGAAAGCCAACTTCTGAAAAGAAGAAATTTGAGCAAGTAATATACAAAAAGAAATATTTCGAATTGCTCAAACAAAAGGAAAGGGCTTTTCTGACTCAGGAAAATGACTGGGTAGCTGATGGAGCCAATGAAGATGATGATATGGAGTATGTCAACTTAGCCCTGATGGCTAATTCTGATGAGAATGAAACTAGTTCATCAAGCAACCAGGTAATCACTACTGACCTCTCTCAGCTTTCTAAAGATGAATGCAATGAAGCTATAAATGATATGTCTACTAGATTGTGTCATTTACGTGTTTCCCTTAAATCACTGACTAAAGAGAACATGATAACTTAAGAGAATAAACTATTCTTAAGTGATAGGAATGCTATGTTAGAGGGTAAGGTAATTGAGCTTGAAAAGATTAAAATCAAATGCTTATCTATTGAGAGTGAACTAGAAGAGTCTGTTAAGAAAGTAGAAATTCTTTCTAAACAACTAGAACGTGAGCAAGAGGTAATCAAGGCCTGGAAAACATCTAGGGATGTTAGTGTTCAAATTGTCAAAGTTCAAGGAATTGAATCATTCTGTGAGAATGCCTGAAAGAAAAACAAAAAGGAAATGGAATTGGTTGATGGACTGTCAACGGATGTGGAATCAACGGATGATGAAAGTCATCCGTTGAAGGAAGAAAAGGAGCATCCGTTGAAGGCTCATCACTTGAAACAGGCAAATGATTCTAAAAAGGATAATTTGAAAAATCTCAGTAAGAAGTTTGGTTCAACTTCCAAGAACTTTGTCAAAGAAGAAGCTAGCACATCCAAAGATGCTAGTTAGGTGAATATAGGACACATGACTTTAGATCAGTTGAAGAATAGGCTTAAGTTGGTTGAGGATAAAAAGGAAACCAAAAGAAAATCCAATAGAAATGGGAAGGTAGGGATTAACAAACATAACAATTACACACCTGATAAGTATGCCCCTAGGAAAAGTTGTGTGCATTGTAGTAGTGTTAATCATCTATCTGCTAACTGCAAATCTGTTAAGAATGCTCCCATGCCTTTAACTCCTTCCATGCCTAACATGTCTATATCACCATTGCATGTCATGCATGTTCTGTCTCAACAGAATCCTCATGCACATTTTGCAAACATGCCATATGTTAATAATCCTTATTTTGCTGCATTTAGTATGCCTCAAATGCCATACAACATGCCTATGTGGAATAACATGTTTGCACAATCCATGCCTTATCAAATTCAACCAAATGTGCTAAATGATTCTGTGACTAACCCTACACTTCAACCATCTACATCTGAGACAAAGGTTGACTCAAAGTTACCTAAGTCAACAGGTGCAGGAAGTGTGAAGTCTAGGAAAAAGACTAACAAGGCTGGACCCAAGGAAACTTGGGTACCAAAACCAACTTGATTTGATTTTGTTGTGTGCAGGGAAAAAGAAGGAAACTTTGGTACTTAGACAGTGGTTGTTCAAGGCACATGACATGTGATTTCGCCCTGCTCACAGAGTTCAAGGAGAGAGCTAGCCCTAGCATAACCTTTGGAGATGACAGCAAAGGGTTCACTATGGGATATGGCTTGATTTCAAAGGAAAATGTCATCATTGATGAAGTTGCATTAGTTGATGGTCTCAAACACAATCTATTGAGCATCAGTCAACTATGTGACAGAGGGAATACTGTTTCCTTCAATTCTGAAGCCTGTGTTGTTACCAGTAAGAAGGACAACTAAGTGGTTCTAACTGGAGTTAGAAAAGGAAATGTGTACTTGGCTGACTTCAACTCTACAGATGCAGAATCAATCACTTGTCTTTTCAGCAAAGCAAGTCAAGATGAAAGTTGGCTATGGCACAAGAAGCTGTCCCATTTGAATTTCAAGACAATGAATGATCTAGTCAAAAAGGACTTAGTTAGAGGAATGCCTCTAGTGGAATTCTCAAGGGATGGACTGTGTGATGCTTGTCAGAAAGGAAAGCAAAAGAGAGCATCATTCAGTAAGAAGCTTGAATCAGCAATTGATGAACCATTACAACTGCTACACATGGATCTTTTTGGACCAGTCAATGTATTGTCAATTTTAAGGAAAAGATATTGCCTAGTGATTGTAGATAATTTCTCAAAGTTTTTATGGACTTATTTTCTTGGTTCAAAGGATGAAGCTAGTGAAATCATTGTCAATCATATCAAGCAAGTCAACAATCATCCAGATTTTAAAGTAAGGAATATCAGGAGTGACAATGGAACTGAGTTCAGGAATTCTACCATGAGGTAGTTCTGTAAAGAAAATGAGATCATGCATGAGTTCTCAGCTCCAAGGACTCCACAACAAAATGGTGTGGTGGAAAGGAAGAACAAATCACTAATTGAAGCTGCAAGAATAATGCTTGAAGAGTCAAAACTCCCAACATATTTTTGGGCTGAGGCTGTTAACTGTGCATGCTACACTCAGAATATTTCTCTAATTAATCAGGCAAAAGGCATGACTCCCTATCAATTGTTCAAGAGAAGAAAACCAACCTTAAACTTCCTTCATGTCTTTGGTTGCAAATGCTACATTCTAAGGAACCAACCTGATCACAAAGGCAAGTTTGATGCAAAGGCTGATGAAGGGATATTTGTTGGTTATTCTGCTGGAAAATCATATAGGGTCTACAATCTAAGAACCAACATTGTTATGGAATTTGTGCATGTTGTGTTTGATGATAAAAAGATTGATGGACTAACAGATGAGGGACATCATGAAGGACTCAAATTTGACAACATTGAGATATATTGTGATGACAGTGAAGATGAGAATGATGGAGAAGATGTAATATCTGGGATATACCGTGTAATTATTTTTGCTAATTAAATAATTATTATGTGTGTTCAGTATCTATTCTGTGAATTAACTGTTAAGTGTTATTTGTATTTGAATATTCAAAAATAGTATTAATTGAGTATTTCAATTTTTATATGTCCAAAATAAAATATAGATAATTGTCATATCTTCCTAACTATTTTTATGTTGATTTATGAATTTATATGAATCATATGAAATTTATAAAATCTTTTTCCGAGTATTTAAAATCTATTTTATAAAAACGGGAACCAACCGACGTCAACCGTTGTTACATTTTTGGAACCCGAAACTCTTCCGAGAACTCCTTCCTAACCTAATTGTAATATTCCGAGCATTTTCCATGTTTCGACTTTTTCGATCCGGCGTACGGTTTGTCCTCCGCGGGTCACGGCGCAATATTTTCGATAAAGTATTCATTTCAGTAAATCAATAAAAACCCGTATTTTCGATAAACGGGAGCTTTTTATTAAACTATCATAATTATCACTTCGTAATACGTGTAACCAGGCGCTGAGACCAAGACCGCAGTACAAATTGTACTGAGTTGGATAGTTATCCCGAAAACCGATACCGTTTGGATCAGTTTTTACAAATAAACGTACCGTTTTATATCCGGAATGATCCAACGGGATACTAATTTTCCGTAAATATAAATAGCCTTTTACCGTATTTTATTTCGTATCAAAATCATTTGCAGACAGATAAATATATAATTTTATAGAGAAAAATCCTATATTCATAAACTGTTTCAAGAATCAAACTAACTTTTGAAGGTGTTATTGATCTTTGTTTGAAAAGCTCGAGTACTGGATTTGAAGGTCTTGAGAAGCTCTATCAGAATCTGTAATCCATACACCTGCAGAATCAAAGGTTTAATTTCTAAAAATATATTTATTTTCGAATTATTTTTATGAAAAATATGAATTTTTGTTCGGATGATTGTTTGTATGATTTGATAATTGCATGTTGTAGAGCTTGTTTTCCTGATGATTTTGGTATATTATACGTCTGATTTGGAGTTCAATAACATGTTCAAATTTAAGTTTGATTTTCGAATTTTAAAATTAGGGTTTATAACCCGTATGAATGTTTTCAATTGAAATTTGGGGGTTTTTGATTCAGGGGTTATTAGCTGTTGATTTATAGTGGGTTGTGTTCCTTATGAAATTTGCAATCGATTGATATATAGCTCGTTAACAGAGGATGCTTGAATCGAAGGGAGTTGTGTTTTAAAGATTTACGATGTTCGCCGGAAACCGGCGATGTTCTTGGCCAATTTCCGGCCAGAACAGGGATGATTAGAATGTTTTGATTGCATGAACAAGTTCCTGGTATTGTGTAGTGTTGATCTGGAGGTGTTGGTGGGGTGAGGACGCCGGGATCGTCTTCTCCGGCCACCCCCGATTTTCCGGCGACTGGAACTGCAAAATTGCAGTTTAGTCCCTGTAGTTTTGAAGATGGTGAAGATTAGTCCCTGTAGTTTGCAAAGTTTTCAAAAATAGGATTCCTGTTTATAAAATGTTTAAAAATCATATTTCCTATTTATTTTTATTATAAAAATTCATTTTTAATTTCTGAAAATTCTAAAAAAATTAGTATTTTAATCCCGAAAATTATTTTTAATTCAAAAATAAATCTGAATTAATTAGTTAATTAATTTCAGTTAATTTTTAATTGATTAATTGGTCAATTAATTCAAAAATTAATTGATTAATTGATTTAATTAATTATTAATTGATTTTAATTAATTATTTAATTAGATTTAATTATTTAAAAATGATTTAAAAATTCTGAAAAATAGTTACGAGCTTTAAAATATTATTCTAAATTATTTCCAAGGCTCGATAATTATTATAAAATTGTTTCGGAGCCAGAATTGGCCAGCCGAACCCTGTTTATTAACCCGAAATTGATCCAACGACCCATTTTAATTCCGAAAAATGTTTTAAAAATCATTTTAAATACCCGAAAGCCTATTTATAACCCGAGACTTCTTTATAAATGATTTGTCATTGATTATGTGATGTATTATGTGTTATATGTGACTTGTTGATTGACTATCGGTCTATACATTCAGTGTTTACTTGATTATTGCATAACTTTCAATCCGTTAATCGGATTTAGGTAAAACGAAGGGTAGATAGAAGTATGTGTTGAATAGAATCCTATGAGTTGATGATTGATAGATGCTTATAATATGTGAGCAGAAGAGGCAAGACATAGGAAAGGGAAACAGGTAGTTGAGGAGTAAAATGATTGTGATTGGAAGCGAGTGCAGGATAGTAAGCTAATACCAGGCAAGTGTTCTGAACTCTCTTGAGATATTATAGTACTTGATAGTCTTGTTAACATTGCAAGTGCTTTGAAGCACAGAAACCTAAACCCTGATTTCAGTTATTGTTCTTGAGCCATGAACCATATTCTTTCTAAGCCATTGATTATTGTATACCCAAACCCGAACCACAAATCTACGATACTACTCCACAAATATATACAAACTAAATATCAAACACTGAACTGATTTATTATATACTCAACCCATGGTATCTTATGCTTTGAAAGACCAAATTCTTGAAACCCTGAAACATTGATTCCTTTGTTATCCAATTCTTTCATTACCCAACATCCAAGCCTTGAAAGTACCTTGTTGATCCACACAAGGGTTGAAACCCTTTCATTGTTAAACACTCACTGTTGTTAATGATTCTGATTATTGTTTATTATTGTTTAATTTTTTTATTATGTTAGAATTGGATTGTTTTTATAAAATTGTGGACCAGATTCGTGGTCAGACCATATAATGGTCAAGTTAGGCCAATGTGTGCCTTGGATCCAGTAGTTAGAGCAATGCTGTGTGCTTTGCTCGGGGTTAGTGCGTGACTGATCAGCAGCCTAACCTTGGTTTTAAAATAAAAATATAGTATCCAATTCTAAATCATAATCCATTGTTCACTTGATATCATAACCATATTCACTTGATGATTATTATTCTCAGTTTTGTCATTGTGACTTGCTGAGCTAGTTAGCTCATTTGTGCGATGTTGTTTATACTCTTTCCAGTTAAAAAGGAACCAATTGGTAGCAAGGATCCCCAGTCCAGTGCGAGAGCTAGGGATTAAGGCTGTTGAAGCTGAGCTAGTAGGCTTCTTTTGGAATAATGTAAATTTGTAAAAGTTTGTAATATGTTTAATACTCAGTTTGAGTTTGAATGGTTGGGATTTAATCGGTATGTAATATATTAGTGTGTTTGGCTTGTGTGCATACTTTAACCTGTTGCGATCCGTGGTAGTTGGTAAGTAGGGTCACTGCATATTATTATTATTATTATCTTTATTATTGTGATAAGCAGGTTGTAAACAGTGTGTGTGTCGACCCCAAACTTCTAACCCGGGTTTGGAGAACGCCACAGAAGACACTTCAAAAGGATTCAAAATTTGCCTTTGGATAATGCACAAAATGCTGCATCAGTTAAAATCATAACTCAGCATCCGTTGACAGAAGTAATGCAGCATCCGTTAAAAGACAAAGTGCATCATCCGTTGAAGTATATAATGGAGCATCCGTTGATCATAGTTCATCAACGGATAATCAAATTACATCATCAGTTGATAGAACTCCCAGTTCCTTGTAAAGGACCAACAACTCAGGGGGAGTTTCAACTAATCAACACTCTATCTCACACCATGACAACACTGAGGCCACCTCATCTAGAGCTAATCTACCACCTCAAAGGAAATGGACCAAGAGTCATCCCTTTGAACTGATCATTGGTGATACAAAATCTAAAGTGCAAACTAGAAGGGCTACTCAAGATGAATGTCTATACAGTAGTTTTCTATCACATGAGGAGCCTAAGAGAGTGGAAGAAGCTCTATTGGATCCAGATTGGATTTTAGCTATGCAAGAGGAGCTAAACCAATTTGAGAGGAACAAAGTATGGAAGCTGGTACCCAAGCCAAAGAACAAGAGTTCTATTGACACAAAATGGGTATTCAGAAACAAGATGGATGAAAATGGAATTGTCATAAGGAATAAAGCTAGATTGGTTGCCAAGGGCTACTCTCAACAAGAGGGAATAGATTTTGATGAGATATTTGCTCCTGTTGCAAGACTTGAAGCCATCAGAATTTTTCTAGCCTATGCAGCTCATGCCAATTTCAAAGTCTATCAAATGGATGTCAAGAGTGCATTTTTGAATGGAGAATTGGAGGAAGAAGTCTATGTGAGTCAACCTCCAGGGTTTGAAGATCCAAATTTTATGGACCATGTGTATTATCTGTTGAAAGCACTCCATGGACTAAAGCAAGCACCTAGAGCCTGGTATGAGACTTTGTCAAAATTTCTTCTACATAATCACTTCACTAGAGGTACTGTTGACAAAACTCTTTTCTTTAGAAATGTTAATGGCTCTACAATACTTGTTCAAATTTATGTAGATGATATTATATTTGGTTCTACAGATGATAAACTTTGTAAAAAGTTTGCTAATATAATACAAAGTAAATATGAAATGAGCATGCTGAGAGAGCTAACTTATTTTCTTGGTTTACAAGTTAAACAAGTTAGTGGTGGAATTTTCATTAGTCAAACTAAATATATTTATGATCTTTTAAAGAAGTTTGACTTAATGGAATGTTCATCTGCAAAAACTCCCATGGCTACTGCCACTAAGCTTGAATTAAACAAGGCTGAAAAGTCTGTGGACATTACAAGCTATAGAGGCATGGTTGGTTCACTTCTATATTTAACTGCTAGTAGACCTGATATAATGTTTGCTACATGTCTTTGTGCTAGATTTCAAGCTGATCTTTGAGAATCTCACTTCGTTGCTATTAAAAGAATTTTCAGATATCTCAAAAGGATTCCAAATCTAGGAATTTAGTACCCTAGAGAGTCTGGTTTTGATCTAATTGGCTACTCAGATGCAGATTATGCAGGTTGCAAAATAGACAGGAAAAGTACAACTGGCACCTGTCAAATTCTGGGGAATAAGCTTGTGTCATGGTTCAGTAAGAAGCAAAATTATGTTTCTACATCAACAGCTGAGGCTGAGTACATTGCTGCTGGTAGTTGCTGTGCACAGATATTATGGATGAGGAATCAACTATTTGACTATAGGCTAAATGTTGACAAAATTCCAATATTCTGTGACAACACAAGTGCCATTGCCATTACTGAAAATCCAGTGCAGCATTCAAGAACCAAGCACATTGACATCAAGTACCACTTTATAAGGGAACATGTGATGAATGGTACAGTGGAACTTCATTTTGTTCCAAGTGAAAAACAAATTGCAGACATCTTTACCAAGCCACTTGATGAATCAACATTCACAAGATTGGTAAGTGAGCTAGGTATGCTTATTTTTTCTTAAATTCATGTCCAAATTATAATTTGTAATGCAGCCTGAAATAAATTTGTTGCAAGAGCAAAGTTGGCTTTAAGTAAAGTTTATTCTATCAATGGATATTTTCTATCCGTTGAAAGCCAAAGTTGTTCTATCAACGGATGTTCATTATCCGTTAAAAGACAAATACATTTTTGGAAATTTTATCCTTCAACGGATAAAACTGTGTTAATCTTCAACGGATGACCGTTTACCTCATCCGTTGAAGTATCACATCAGTCGATTCAAGTGGATCACAGCCGTTGATTCTATTTTCTTAACCATTGATACATATATATACAGTTGTATGTATTTGTATTAAAGGCAGTTTTTAGAATACATACAGTTTTTCTTTAATTCTTAAATGGCTGTAATTTACTTAAAAATATTGTTTAATCATTCTCTTTATGATTTAATTTGAGAAAGTATAAAAGTCCCTTTAAATTCTAATTTTCACTTTACGCTTTCTTGAAATTTCAAAAGCTTTTACTCTCTTTCTCTCCCAAAACTTTCAACTTTTCTCTGCAACTGATACCCACAACAATGGCACCAGTAGTAAAGATAATGTCCCAATCTGGGTTTATCTATGAGAAGAACAATTTCGTAGCTTTGGTGGAAAAGAATGAAGCCCGCTCAGATTATCATAAGATGATGGATTTCATCAAGAACTGCAAACTGAGCTATGCAATGCTGGAGGCCCTAATGATTTACTGTGAGGTAGTTGAGGAGATTTGGACAACTGCTGAGTTCAACTCCACTGATATGACCATCTCCTTCTCTCTCAAAGGTAAGGATTACTGTATTAACTCTGATGATATACAGTCCTGCTTTAAATTACCTGAAAACAATGCCATGACACCACACACTGATAATGATGTATCTAGCATGTTAGATTCTATAGGCTATTCCCTTGATTCTACTAGTTTAGGCAGTATTAAGAGAAAAGGCCTTGGGAAGGAGTGGAGTTTTCTCAGTGATGCCTTTATCAAGGTTTTCTCTGGGAATATTAGTAATTTTGATGCAATAACTTCAGCTCTTGTTAATATGCTCTATATGCTGGTTTCTGATAGGTACTATAATTTTAGCAACTATGTTATGCTAGAATTGGGTACTAGGTTAGGTAACAAGGCTAATAGAACTCATAACATCTATTATGCTAGATTCTTTATGTTATTGGCTAACCATGTTGCTGAAGGTTTGGTCACAAATAATGAGAGCAACAAGCTGAAGTGCTGGGTACAAGAGAAGAGGGTCCTTGCAGACCTTTTAAGGATTGACCTCAACAGTAAGGTGCCATTGGTATACTTACCAATAATGGCTGCACCTCAGGTAAGTAAGGTAAATACTCCTTCAACTCCTACTACTTTCAACCCCATCATTTCTTTGCCCTCAAGTGTGGCCATGGGATCTGTGTCAATGCTCCAACAGATTCCTACCAAGGCCACCAAACCTAAAATTTCAAAACCCAAGTCAAAGAAAGCCACCTCTGTTGTCTCTCAAAAGACAACAGTTGTAACAACTACCATAAACCCTGAGGGGAGTGAACAGGGTGTTAGTGGTGAGGGGAGGGGTGAACATAAAGAAAACCCCCAGAATAATGTAGGAGAGGTGAGTGGTACCCAAGCTAGCCAAGCCACAGTTTCTCAAAAAATTGTGGTGGTTGAAAAGGATTCAAACTCATCCCTAGTTGCACCCTCCCAAAAGGGTGTAACTATTGAAAATAGTCCCCAACCAGGGACACAGAACAAAATAGGGAGGGAGACTGAAGCCACACACTCACCTGTAAAAGACTTCATAAGAAGAAAAAAGGTCAAAACCCTAGTTTCATCACTGGGTGCACACACTGCATAGATACCATCACTTGTATCTATGCCTTCACAAATTCAGCTTGATATGACTCCAACAAATGTGGAGTCACAACCCCATTCTCTCAAAATTGACACACACCAACCACCAAATTCTCCATCACCATCTCTGGATGTGGACATGATTTTCACATCAATTCCTGATTCTCCCTCTTTACAACTCAGGGAGGAGCCCCACTCAAGTCCTGGTGATCATCATCTTTTAGATGATTTGTTGGATCATCAGCCAATTCTTTCAGACTTAGTTGAAGAATCTGTGTCACTTAATTTAAAATCAATCCACACAGATTCAACAATTATGTCACTTTCAATTTCTACTTCTTTTACTTCTTCAACGGATATCCCTCATCAGTTGACAAGTGGTTGTTCTTCAACGGACAATCTTAACAGCAGTTATTATAACGACTCGTGTATTTTTGAATTATTTAAATATGTAATTATTATGAAAATTATTAAATAAAATATGCGTCGTGGTTTTGACAGCAGTGTGTTGGTATGTACTATTTTTCTGTGATTTATTGGTATAAAGGATTGGAATATGCAGTTAAAAATTTTGCTATATTGTTCTGTTTTATTTTTTTTAAGGTGATTTTATTACAATTTTAAGTCTGTAAATATTTGGACTGTCTCTAAATTAGTTTTATAATTTTATAATTTCAATAATTATTTTTGGGATTTTACAAAATTTAGATATCAATATTTTATCAATTATTTAACCCTGTATGATTTTTTGATTACATTTAATTGTAAAATCTGTATTTAATTCCGAAATTCTTCAAAAATTATGAAACTCATAGTTATTTAAGTTTGGAATATTTCGAGAATTTAAAATTATTTTGGAAATTTTCGGGATTAATTTTACGCGCTCGTTGTTTCACTTCATTGATAAAAGCGGGTATAAAGTGCAGTTTAAAAATCATTTTAAAATTACGAAAATTTATGTTTTTGTAAACTTCGGGATATTTCTAACATTTTAAGACTATTTTTGTAATCTTCTGAAATTATTTTAAGAGCGACTCGGTTCGTAATTACGAGTTTCAGGATAAACCAGGCCTTAAACGGTTCGTATTTATTCTTGTGGACACGTGTTAATCTATTAGTAATTGGCTGGATAAGTGGCAGATTAATAAAATTCAGCTTCTTTCTTTTTATTTTTATTATCCATACTCTTGTTATGGCAGCCATATCAATTCTTTTATGCCTCTTAATCTTGCTGCCTCGATCCTTTTTCTACTGTTTCCTCCCCATCCTCGTTTCTTCTCTATGGTTTTGTTCCTGTATCGCCTCTATCTATTTTCGGTGGCTGCGATTTTCAGTTCCTGTGAGTGCCCGGCGCCGCCCCTGTGTTCCACCCCTTTTTGTTGCTCCAGTTTATGTTTGGCTGGAATACACATGCATATACACGTGTGTATGCTTGTGTGTATCAGTTGAATGTTGTGATACTGGTTCTGTTGTTTCTTTGTGATGGTGTGATGTTGCTGTTCCGGCTTGTTTTTCTTTCTCTGTTCCGCGCATTGTACGCGTGTCTGTTCGTGATGATTCTGTGCTTGGCTGCGCTACTGTGTTGTCCTGATCGATTAAAATTTTATTATTTTGTTCTGCAGGAATTGATCGAGTAACATTCGTGAAATAATAAATAATTCTGAGCGGGAAATAATAATAATAATCGGTGGAATTATTGTGTTGGAAACCCGGGATTTAATCGGGTACCAGTAAAATTTCGCCGCCGTCGGCGATGAGCATCGGCGAGCCGACGGTGGACTATGATGTTTATTCTGAGTCCTAATATTTTAAAATAAATAAATTAATTCGTGAAATTATCTTAGAAACGAGAATTTGATTTTACATTAAAGTCGAGTACGTAATTTAGTTGGCGAATCGTGATTGGATTGATTGTTGGGTTGAGCCGGTGATTGGAATTTGCGAGTTGTGATTGGTTGTCGTGTTTTAAATTGGATTGTTGTTGTTGAATTGACGTCGATTGATGTTTCGACGGGTAGTCCGATAATCAAAGGAAACGCTGCCCGATTTCCGGAAAATCAACTATGGAAATGCGGGAGCGTATCCGATAATTATCGGGACGTCGAATGAATATATATATATATATGCTTATACTTTATACGAACGTGATTGTATGTTGTGGTAGATGTTCTGTCCAAAAACTCAGTAACCCTAATTTCGTAAAATGACGAGTGTACGTATTTTCTGAAAACGAACACTGAACCGATTTCGAGAACGTGAACCTTAATCGTTGTTTGTGTTATTATGATATGAATGATTACGAGTCAGAATATACTATCGTATGGGTAGGTGGTTAGCGAGGATATGTCAAGCATAACTGGGTATCTAACATAGAGTATTTCGACCCTGTAGGTTCTAGTCGAAAACCGAAAGTGGACAATGGACTGAGGATAACCTAGTAATCAGTCGACGAACTCAGTAGAGTATCAACAGAAAAACCTGAGTATCGAATTCGAATCCAATGGGATCTAGTGGTTGGACGTTAAAGCCTGAGCGACAGAGTCGGCTCAGAGTTGAGCAGTAATAGTTATACAGCCCTGTAAGGCAAGTATTTCTGAACTTTTCTTCAAGATATATTACCAATGTTTTCGAACTGTTTCATAACATGTCGCTATTTTCAAAATAACTCATGTTTTATATTGCAAGTGCTTTAAACTATTAAACCTTGAACCCTGATTTCCTTAATCTTGAGCCGTAAGCCTTATTCTTTGTAAACCATCCTTTGTTGATCCTCAGATACCAAATCACACAAATATGATACTACTCCCCAAATGTATAACTACCAAATACCAAACTCTGAAACAAAATTGTTTGAAAACAACAGAAACTTTTATACTCCAACCGTTCTTTAAAACATCAAAGAATTATACCTTGAAAAATCACTATTTGTCTAATACCTGATTCTTTTACAGATTGAAAGTCGTTTCTTTTACATATCCTGATATACCCTAGTGATATCCATGAGTTTCCTTACATTTTATTCAAATGTTTAATCATCATTGATTATGATCTTGTGTTATCGAATTATATTGTTTATCATATTGAACTGCTTTAGGATTGGATAGTTTTTATATATGTGGACCAGATTCGTGGTCAGACCAATGGTCAAGTTAGGCCATTGTGTGCCTTGGATCCAGTAATTAGAGCAGTGTTGTGTGCTTTGCTCGGGGTTAGTGCGTGACTGATCAGCAGCCTAACCTTGGGTTTAAAACTTAAAATGAATATCCAATTCTAATGATTAGTTAAAAAGAAACTTGATTCATATGAATTACATCCCTTGATCATTGTTTAACCTCAGTTATCGTTATTATGACTTGCTGAGCTAGTTAGCTCACTCTTGCGAATATTTTTATGTACTCTACAGTTAAGAAGGATACAGTTGATAGCGAGGTTTCCCAGTTCAATGTACGAGCTAGGATTCCAGATTGAGTTGGATCGAGCTAGCAGGAGCTTATGGCAGTAGTGAGATAGTAAGATTGTAAGAATAATTTTATTATCAGTTGTAAGTTAAATTAGTTGGGATTTGGTACATTGTAATAAAGTTAAGGTTGTGGCTTGTTTTCATACTTTAACCTGTTGTGATCCATGGTTACATAGAGTAGGATCATTGCAATTAATATTTCATATACAGGTTGATATATTGTGTTTGTGTTGTGGACCCCAAACTTCTGACCCGGGTTTGGAGGGCGCCACAGTTATCTGTTGATACCATCAGTTTCAACTTCAACGGATATTCCTTATCCGTTGATGGTCTCTACACATACAACTGAATTAACTCCAAGTGTAGAAGACATGGTTACTGTACAATCACTTCTAGGGCTGAGGGAAGGGAGTGAAAACTTGAGTGAGAGGCTGGGTTGATCCCAGGAAAAAGGAGAGCTTGAGAGTATAAATATGCATGTTATTTCTTCCAGCATGGCAAAAGAAAGTGAGAGGAGTACCACCTTAGTAGGTGCAGGTGAAGGTGTGAGGAGTGTGAGCCAGGGGGAGCCCCTGATGCAAGAAAAGAGAGAAATTGAGAGAAAAGCAGGTACATGAGATATAAGGGTGGATCCAGCCATTGCTAGTGAGTCAATGATTGTGGATGACGCTGACAAGGGAAGACAATTTCAGCAACATTACAGAGCTGAAATTGATAAGATTTCCTTGGATGCTGACACTTTTACTCATCCTGTATCAGCCTATCAACTGTTGGCCACTCAGGGCAATGAGGAGGCAGAAAAGACTTTAAACCTAGTACATACTTCAGAATCTCTACAAACGGATAAAGCTGGTGTCAATATGATGCATTCTACAGCTGGAGAGCCATCTGAAGAATTTGGAGTAAATTCTAATGATGATGACTTTGGTTCTTTTGATGGAAGCATGAGCTTAGGGGGAGATGAAGGACCAAGCTCTATTCCAAAGTTACCTGAATGGGCATTGACAAAGGAGTCTACACCAGGGCATTTCAATGTATCCTTGGTCAAACAAGTAATGGCTATCCAAAAGGCAATCCAGGAAACTTCCAATGCAGGTACCAAGGCCATTATCCAAGCACACTTAGATTCTCTACATCTCATGAAGCTACAACAATTAAGACATAATCTAAGTGTGGATGAACTCAAAAAGGATATAGCTGACTTAAAGTCCTACACTACTGAGAAACTGGATGCAGTTATGCACTTTGGTACTATGCAGGAACTGTTACTGAGACTGAGAAGAGAATCAGATGCTAAAAAGAAGATGGCCAAATTGGAGCAAAGAGTTCAAATTATTGAGAACTCTATGGTGACCATTCTTCAAAATTAACAGTCTCAGACAAGTCTTCTAATGCAACTGGCTAAAGCACAGGGCTTGACCCATCTCCTTGATGATAACAAAAAGGGGGAGAATAAAGGGGAAGGGGAGCCATCTACACAAATTCAAGTTCAAATATCTAAAGTGCTAGTTCCTACTATCACCACTTCTCCAACACTTCAAATCAAAGGAAAGCTTGATGGAATTGACCTAATCCAGATAGCAGCAGCTGAGATGAAGGTGAAAGAGCAATTGAGGAGAATTGATGAAAGGATATAACAAGTGTTTGGCTCTACAACTACAAAATCTTTATCTGTGAAACATAGCACAAAAGTTGAGCCAATCATTATGGAGCAAAAGCCAGTAAGGAGGAATAAGGTTAGAGAAACTTCTTCAAGGAACCTGAAGCCCATGGTACTCAAGCCAACCACCAGATTCAACAAGGACTCTACAAAGGACCCTCTAAATTTTGCTCAACAAAAAGAAGTGGATTTTCCTCTTCCAAAGCCTGATGAAGACAAAGTTTTGGGTGGTAATATCATAAAGCACAAAGAGACCAAGGATGCAGTGAAAAGAATGAATATGGCTATTATCTATAGAGAGGGAAAGAGAATCTGTGTGATTCAAGGACATCCCAAATTCTCAATAGCCAAGAAGGAAGAGATCATGAGGTTAAAGGAAGAAGCTAAAAAGTTGGAAGCTGACAAAAGAGCACATGCAAAGGCTGAAAAACAGCTAAAGTCAAATCAACTTGAAGAAGAGAAGAAAGAGATTGAAGACAAGAGTGAAAACATAGATGTGGACATGGGGAATATGCTTGGTGAAAGTATGAAGGAAAGAAGTGAGGAAAGAAAGGAATGACAGAAGGGGAACAGAAAGAAGGCCAGGGCAAAAAGGAAGAGTGAAGATAACACTGAAGAAATTCAATTAAAATCTAAACCACTACCTTCCATTCCTGAACCTTTTGTTGCTGATCTTAGTATCAATATCCATGGTGAATCAATCATCCCTAAAGAGGAACCTATTGATTGGGACACTATCAAATTGCCTACCTTCTTAACCACTCCTCCACCACCAAAGAAACAAAAAGGACAAATCAGAAAATCCATACCTCCCCTAACCTCAAAGAAATTCACTCAGAAACAAAAGCCTAAGCCTAAGCCATAAATCTCAAAGGATGATTATGTTCACATTTGTGATATAAAAGAACATACAGATATTAAACTCTACCTGGATGAGCTGGAGGAAGTAAGGGGAATAGATGCCTACAGACAGCTACCAGAATGGCTAGTATTCAAGTATAAAGGAAGTGTAGAAAAGACTTGGCCTCTTCAAAGAATTCTAAATGAGGGCTATTCTACCTTGATTAGAGTCTACTCAGCTATAAAAAGGGACACTGGTTCTACCAGGACTGCCAAGACTGAGATTCTCAACAAGATTGCCAACATAAGGAAGACTTGGAGGGAGTCAAATTCCTTGCCTAGAACAATACTCATCCCAGAGCATGGAATTATAATTCATAAATCACCTCATTGGTTGATGGAGTTCAGAGAAAATAAAGGAGTCAGAAGATTTTTCAGACTTGAAGACCAGCTTAAGATTGCCAGTAATGAAACTCTCAAGGACATGCAATTTAAGTTGAATATCAGTGATGAAGATGAGGCTGAATTCTACAGACAACTCCAACTCCAAGTAGAGGAAAAAGACAGGAGGCTAGGAAAGAAAACAAGGGAATAAAGGAAAAGAAGATGATTTGCTCAGGCTAGAGGAGCACCCTTGGAAACTCTGTAAATCTTCAACTCTATCTCAGTACAAACACTTTTGCAGCACTTTTGAATTTCTACTTAGTTTCAACTCATATATTTATTAAGTGTTTTGTTATCATCAAGTTAACCCTGAATTTATGCCTACAATTCTAGTAGACATAAATAGGGGAGATTGTTAGGAATATATGTGTATTAGTTTGATGATAAGTTAAACCAAAACACTTAAGTAGAAAACTAGTGTTTGTAGCCTTAACGG
This sequence comes from Apium graveolens, assembly GCF_009905375.1. NCBI lineage: Eukaryota > Viridiplantae > Streptophyta > Magnoliopsida > Apiales > Apiaceae > Apium > Apium graveolens. The sequence continues at coordinate 224,550,554 of NC_133652.1, forward strand.
ATAAGACCCCTTTGGCTATCCGTTGATGGAGTAGCTTTACTTAGAAATAAGTTTAGTATTGTAGCACATTTCAGTCTTTGTAATTGAGCTATAATTCTTAGAAGTTGTAGGAAATTATAAGTCATGTTGACTACTAGTGGATATGTAAATAGGAGAGCTAATTGTAAATATTTCATGCCTTGTAATTTTATATAAATGAAGTAGTATCAACTGGTAAATTAAAGGCCTTCAACGAATGAGAAACAAAGCTTCAACGGATGTCTCTAAAGCTTCAACGGATGTCTCTAAAGTTTTAACGGATAACATCCCTAACGGATAAGAGCATCAACGGATAAAGCCATCAACGTATGAAAGCTTGAATGGATGCTCAGTTCCATAGCAGTTGATAGTGATAATTCATAAGCTGACAGAGGCACATGGGTTGACAGAGACAATTGGAATGTGGTAGCCTCTTGGAGGAATCAAGAAAAAGCAGAATTTCCATTATGGTGCAAACAATGAAGTACTCAAAGATTCACAGATTATCTTAGATTGCATTGGATAGAGAAATGAAGAAGAAATATGTGAAGGACTATTTTATAATTGTATTTTATCTTTGTCTTCACGTGTAAAACTTGGTGATATATAAACCAAGTTGCAGCTAGTAATTAGGTGTGAATTTTCAAGAGCTGTTTAAAAAAATTCAGAGAGAAAATCATCTAGTTTGTACAAGGAAGCAGCTGTGAATTATTCTTTGTATCACAGATTTTCTAAAATACACATCTCTGGTGGAACAACAAATGCACCAGAACAGTTTTAAAAGCTTCTGTGTTCTTTACATTTGTGTTTTGAATATACATCTGTCTGCACTTGCTTAAAGCAATTCACACACGTCTGTTCATTATACACTTAGCCTTTGAAACTACTCAAAACTTTAAAAAGTTTTGAGATTTACATTCATCCCCCCCCCCCGCTGTAAATCTCATTGTTAGTTCTTTGGGAATAACAGTATTATTTTTATATGATAATAAATGATGTGAAATGTTATTATAGATCTCGACAGGTTCAACAAATATGGCCAATAAATAGAGATCAACTAAAATTATAGGCAAGGATCATGCACTATTGGACATCTTTTACATAATCTCTATAAATATTATATATGACATGACACAATTTTAGTTAAGAGTTTTTACATATAGTGGGAGAACTTATTAGTAAAAAAAATCATAGGTAGCAAATATTATAAATATTTTATAAAAAAATTTATAACTCCTAACATACAAAATCCTTAGCTAAAATTATAGCCAATCATTTTATACTGGCTAAATCTGTCGATCATTTTATATTGCCTAATGTGTCAAATATGTCAAGAGTTTTAAACATAAATTTAATATTGTGCCCATTTGGGAAGTTTTAAAATAAATAACTTATGACTTAAAATGATTAAATAACTTATAAGTGATAAGTAGATAAATGCTTATAAGTTATGTAAGTATTTGGATAATTTTACTTATAAGTCAGAATTTTATTTTACTTAAGTGAATTAAAATGTTTTTTTTTAATATAATTATCTTAATTCGTGAATTTTAAGTTAAATTGACATTAAAAAATATATATACTAAACTCAAAGTTAATAAAAAAATAAAAAATCAAAATAAGTTGAGAAAAAGTACGTCATTACTAACATTCAACTTATCAGCTTATAAGTTATAAATTCAACTTATAAGTTAGGCTAACAAATACTCAGCAATAATTTATAAGGAGCTTATAAGTAAATAAGCTCACTTAACGGAATAGCTAAACAGTCCTATTATAGCCGGTTGTATTCCCACAAATCCGTCTATCATTTTATATTGCCTAATGTGTCGAATATGTCAAGAGTTTTAAATATAAATTTTATATTATAGTCGGTTTCATTTCCATTGGAGTGTAACACATTGCAGATTCAACAAATTTTACATGATAATTATTTTATATTATTTTAATCGATCATTTTAATTAATATTGTTAAACATGCTCTTAAGGATCTTCTTGTAAGTTATTCATCCTCAAGAATTAATAAAATAGATAATAATATATAAGTTTTTAAGTTTATTTATTTGCAATAAATTTGTTTAGTAAATTTTGTTTGTGATGTTTTGAGCAAAGCTTTAAAGAAAGAGGAATGTTGGAACTAAAGCTGAGCAAAAAAATCAATTTAAAATTGAAACCGAACCGAAACCGAAGAAAACCGGGAAAAATCGAACAAAAAAAAAACCGATCCGGAACCGAAACCGAAAATTAAAAAATCGAACCAATTTAAATGGTTCGGTTCCAGTTATACCTTCTAACCGAACCGATGAAAACCGAACCGAACCGGTTACTAATATTAATAAATAAATATTATATTATATATATATATATAATACATATATTATTTATGAATTTTCTAAAAATTATAATAGTATTATCATATTATAAAATTAATCTGTAATTTTTGTTAAGACTTACAATGGGCTTTACAAGTTACTGGGCTTGAGCCCAAACCAAATTAAAATCAGCCATCTTCAATTGCTATTAGTCGATTACAGTTCATTTAAGATTAGGTCATTCACTGGTGGGTGGGTGGTGGCAGTCTCTCCCTCTCTCAGTCCGACAGGCGACAAAGACGAAATGTCCGGGAATGAAATATCTGAAGAAGGAGCTCATGAGTAAGAAGAAACTCAACATCAAACAGCTGGAGAGGTTTTCATATTTGAATATATGTTGATACTTGATATATACCTGTGTTTCGTGTATAAATCAATTTTTGTTTTGTACCACTTTGATTTTATCTACGTAGTCTTATGTATTGTGCTCAATTGCTTTTTTTTTTTTTTTAATGTAAATTGTTAATGTTTTGATTTATAATATTAATACGATATGACCTCTATCTAAGCATATCAACAATTGTTCTTGCGTGTTCAAAATTTCAATTCCTTATTTTGCCCCGGTCTCAAGTCTCAGACTCCTTTGTTTTAAATTTGTAGTTATGTACTGCAAACATACCTTGATAGGGTCGTAGACACTTTAAGAAATAAGTGCCTTCTCATTGTAATTATCTCCGGTCTTTACAAATATAACCTTAAAATTTGAGTTTTTTTACTGTAAATTGTGCTTATCCTTTATGTCCTACTTTCTGTTACCTGGCTTTGGTGCTTATCCTTTTTATATGAGAAATTGTCTATTTATGTTTTCAATATAACTAACTGTTTTTTCTTTTGTGTTTTCCATGAAAATGGTTGCTATTCCTGACCAAGGAAGTCTTCATTCTTGTTTACTTAATAACAAATATTGTGCCAGTCAGATTACTCTTATGGGATTGAGTATGTAGTCTGGTAGTTATTGTTTCTTTCCTTAAAATATACAGTTTATTATTTCTGCATTATAGACTTTATAGTCACCAGGCTGATTTTTCTTATTTTCTGCATTTTTTTTGAAATAAAAGATGAGATATAACTGTGATGAGATATAAAATATAAGTTTCTAGTCACTATTTGCGCACATTTTGATTGGATAACTTGTAGTCTTTTACAGAGTAGCATATATTAAATCTGACTAGTGATTAATTGATTTTGTTGGTCTTTTTTGCTAAGCAGGCAAGTTTTTTGGTCATGTTTTGGCTTCCTGATGTTGTGGCTTCCTGATGTTGTTGGTACTACCTGTTGCAATCTATTTTCAGAGGACCTTTTTTTTGTTTAGCTTCTCTTTTGTGAAAGACAACTTTGATTCTCACTGTTGGAAATTAGAACATAATGTACTCTGTTATTTTTGTTGAACTCTACTGATGTAATATTTATTTATCTCGGGATTAAGCGTATTAATCCCTCTCATTTCTATATTATTTTTTGTTTTTATATTTGCCGGTTTTGTAACTGAAACCGAGCCGATTATAACCGAACCGGGTTTTTTTAAACCAAAACCGAATCCGAACCGGCGGTTGGGGTTTTCGATTTTAGAAACCGAAAAATTATGGTTGCGGTTCCAGTTTTATCCGAAAATCATGCCGAACCGGCACATGCTCTCCCCTAGCTAGAACCACAACGATCATTATCTTTCTCGAATGTTTAATTATTATTATCTAATGTTGACTCATTAATGAAATAGGTCTCACGTGTCCTAATACAAATCACACACACGTAAAATAATGATCCTTATTATTTTGGGAATATTTTGTGATACTTTTTTGCTATGTAATATTGCTCTTAATAGAATTTAAAAGCATTTAATCCGAAAGATTATTAGAAAAATCAGATTTATTATTAAAATATTATTTAATATATTATTATAATTATATTAGTTTTATTAATAAATGAGTATTTATTATATCAAAAATTCTATAATTATTCATATTTAAATGAATATAATGTATTAATTATAATAAAAATTCAAAAAAAATAAATATTAGAACATATTATTTATATACACTCGTAAGAATAAATTATAAAAATTAATCGAATTTTAAAAAATCCAACATATCAACCGACAGAAAATTGATCGGAATCAGTCGAGTAAGTGGGGAATGGAGCATTTTTAAAAGATAACGTATCTGATGCTTCACACAATCACACTGTGCCAACATCATGATTAACTCATATTTCGGGTCTTGTAAAGTATACCGAGATAAAATTTCATTATTCAAAGAAAATGTTATATATATTTAAATTGGTTTTTAAAATATTAGCAAATGCTAATGTACAATGTGAGCAATTAGTATTTTTTCTGATAAAAAAAGTGTGTATTTATTTTCATATATTAAAACGTGTCAAATGATGTCTTGTTATTTAAATAATTGTTGAAATTAGTTTGAGATACTTTTTTCCTATGAACTCATGCGCACTTAAAAGGAAAATCGTGAATATTTAATCTAAATTTAAACTTAATTATAAGTATTGTAGGTTTTCTTTTCTTTACGGGGCGTTTATATTGTCGTTAATACTAAGTGAACAATGCAAGTTTTGAAATTATAAATGTTCATTAAGTATTTAACTGCGATACAGGCAGGTGAGCCAACGACTCCATTAACAGTTGGCGATGTACACAGGAGTTAATAATATGATAAGAAGGGCGATGATTTAAATTAGGGGTGTATAAACGAACCGCTCAATCGCATCAAACCGCTCAATCGCTGGCAATCGAATCGCATTCAACCGCTTAACCGCTGACAATCGAAACACATTTTATGGATAATCACGAAACGCGGGTTGGTTGTGGATATAAATTTTAAAAACCGATCATTTGAAGTTTGGATGCTGTTTGAAATTTTTGAAAATCGTAAAATCGCAATCGCAACTCATAACATATATTTATAATAAAATATATTTCCAAAAATACAGTTGATATCATATAAATTAATAAGTATACACATTTATTAACTAATCTTACGTTAATGTTAATACTTTGTTCATAACATTCACGATCATTATAAAATATATAACCAAAACGAATGAAAAATGTAATCAACATGTAATTTATTTTATCCTTTTCTTTTTTCCTTTCTCTCACCTTCATATTTTTGTATGTTTTTAATATCCTTGCTCCACACAGAGTTTTAGTTTGTATTTTATTTTTTAATGTAAATTTATCACGTAACTTAAACTTGAATTTATTAATATTCCGAATTTATTTTTTTTGCAAATAATTAATTAATATAAAATAAGTGGTTGAACCGCAAACCGATCCGCAATAACCGCAAATTCATCACGGCAATTTACGCGGTTAACCGCAACCGCAACTGCGGTTGCGGATGACAATGACAATTTTCTAAACCGCTCTTTGCCATTTGGTTCGACTTTTACCCCAAAACCGATCTGATCTGAACCGCGTACATCCCTAATTTAAATCTTCATTTACGTTTCCTAAAGTTTTTTAAAATAAGAAATATACCACTGTCCTAAATTTATTTTACAAAATTTAGATATTACATGACATTTTTTAGACTTAGTTGCACGAAATTGGCATAAGTTATAATTGTTTTGCATAAAAATGGCCAATATATAATAATAGACACCCGTATAACTCATGTATAATTTTTTTGTCACCCGGTTGCATTCTGTTAGTTATTTTTAACGGACGTTAGGATTTTTTTTTAATTAAAGATGTAATTACACGAAAATGGTCTGAATTATAATTTTTTTGCACAAAAATAATCTATCAAAAGAATTAAAAATCAAAGAATATCTACAAATTAAATCGGAATTAAAAATTAAAGAGCAACTATAAATTTTTATATAGTTATGTTCCAGGCCTTGTTGAAAAGAACAGTTTTGTTGATTTTTTCTGTGAAGTTGAGTGCATGATTTTGTGTGTATTTCTTAGTTTTTTCTCTATAACCTGAAGGTCTCTCTTTAGTTTATTCTATCTGTGTTACATTTATACTGTGTTACATTTATACTGAAATATTTTGGTGTTTTTTTACGTCATGCTCATTAACTTATAATGCTTATTGAAAATATACTAATCTTGTATGAGTTGTCTCGTCCCTAAGATGTAAAACTTTGATACTCTCTAACTATCACTTCTAGATGTTGCCTAGCATAAAATTTTGAATCCTATAATTCGATATGGAGTTTGGATTCATGATATGTTGGTACATTAGTATTCTTCATTACTATCCTTAAGTATTTTCTACATGTTATCAGACTCTGTACATTAAAAATATAGTTTTTTCCTGGTAGAGTTAAGCGAAGGAACCATAAAGTTGTTTAAAAAAAACTAGCGGCAGAGATGGAGACAAAGAAGATGAAAATTGAGGCGTTAAGTATGCTTATGTTTGAAATATGGTTTACTATTTTCCGTTTTGTCCCAGAAATACAGAAATATAGATTTAGGTACTGTTTTTCATCTTGGCTATGTCCCGAATACAAAAGGAAAGTCGATTATCTTTATAAAAACAAGTTTTTTCTGCTAATTTGGAGCTGCTGTTTGATTTTTAATTTCGTGATTGATTTATTTTATAAATGCTCTTGATTTTTAGTTCGTTGATTGATCAATTTTATGCAAAAAATGTTTTAATTATGCCATCTTCGTGCAATTACATTTTTAATTTATGAAAATCCTAACGTACGTTAAAGATAACTGACGGAATGCAATCGGATGACAAAAAAATTATACCTATTATTATATGGTAGCCATTTTTGTGAAAAAAATTATAACTAATACCATAATATTCATGCAATTAAGTCTTTTTTTAATCATCATTGCTTTTAATAAATGTATAAATTTAGTGTGTTACATATTGCTTGTTAGTAAAGGCTTTACAGGTCATTTGATATTTTATTGGCGTGACAATTATTATTAGCGCATGTGTTATGTTATGTATGATTATTATAAGGAAAATGGTAAAAATCTCAAATTTTTATATCAAAAAATTCCCAAATCTGATGTGTCATCTAAATATTTGACAACTTTTCTAATAATAATACGAGATCCCGCGTGCATTTATATGCGCACACGAATCAAAATCAGTCATATGTCAGTCACGTCATTTGGTAAATTTTTTAGTGAAGATATTTGTTAGCCGTACCCTTATTATAATTACAGGCATGAAAACTAAAGGGTGATCGGGTATTATTTGCGAATATGGTGGTATCGTATATACAACTCAAGAGGTTCTTAAGCCTCATTTTCCTCGTTTTTAATATTGATTTGGTGTTTAAATAGTTTTCAAATAAGTTGAATTATTCAAATTATTTTAATTAATTCAATCTTCTGACCAGACTCGATACATTTAATAAAATAGTTGGACAATTACATTTAAGTATTTATAATTTATAAAGTAATTATTATAGTAATAAATTATTTGTAACCATAAACTAGTTTGAGTTTTAATTTGACATAATAATTTATTTTTAATTATAAAGTAGTTCGAGTTTTAACTGGATTTTAATTGAGTTGACAAGTTGTGGCCGACTTTCAATCATATTGTCGTCTCTATTATAAAAATCGGTTGATTTTTCAAAAATCGCCGATAAATCGTTCAAAAATCGGTCAAAAATATTGATAGGATTTGAGCGATTTCCGATAAATTACCGATAAATCATCCGATTATTTAAAAATCGTCCGATAAATCGTAAATCAGTACCTCAACCGAATAATTTCGATTTCTGAAATCTGTAACACTGATTGTCGTAAAGAAAAATGCTTTGCTGGCCTCAATTTTAATTTTCATTTGAATTCGGCCCATGTACAACTTCGAGGCACATTTTAAGTTTGGTTGAAGCCTTGAAGGGGTTTGAGTTTGAGTCCAAGTTCCAACATGTGAATGAATGAACCTATAATAAATTAATAATACAAGATCACTTTTTTATTATGGATATTTAATTTCCTTTCTTTGTTCGTACACGGACAGATTGCGCGCTGCCACCAATAATAGAGTTAAATATTATTATATGGGTTTGCTTGTAAATTGACGACCTGAAATTTAATTTCCTGTGCTAACAACAAATCGAAATGATCCAAATTCAAATTATATAACTAAAAGTTCCACTTACAGGAGTTTGAGACCCTAACCCTCGCTAAATATCAAATTACATGTCTATTCTACTGTTTCACACCTAATTATCTTCTTCCGAGTCATCTCCATCTCCTTGTGTATATAGATTGCACTCACCACAGTTCATTATAGTTTATTACCAAACGCTTGGATCTATTCTTTTGGCATAATAAAAATTAACACCAACTAAAAACAATCTCTCCAAGAAAACTAAAAAATTACAATCAAACCCTCAGTTCTCCATCCAGTTTCCATGCAAACATTATTTTCACCCACCACCACGAACCACAGAAAATTGCTAACCTAGCTTTAAACTAGTTGCATCGAATATAAACACCTGCTCGAAATATTAATTACCAGATAAGCATATATCCCACAGTACTGTAACACTCCTTGATTCCTTGGCCAAGACCAAGAGTTGAGGCACTTAAGCAGTACCCCTTGCAATAAAAATACTATAGACTAGTCCGACAAACAAATAACCAACTGGCCATGCTTCAAACAATGGCGCGAGTCATGATCATCATCATCGTCGTCCGAAAAGCAGTAATACTTAATTTCACCATTCAAAGTCCAAAATGCATGCATAAGATCAAGTGAACTTAGGGACAGTAATCCCTAAATTCAATAAATATAATCATACTTGACCTTTTCAATCAAACAGACCAGATTTATTCCTCAAGTGCTCTTTAAAGCCCATAATGTCACCCTCCCAACGAGTAACAGTTTGGTTCTCACAAACCCAAATCTCCTGTGCCACCTGGTTTATGAGCCTAAAATCATGGCTAACGAGAACCAAACCCCCATCCCAGTCATTCAATGCCTCGGCCAGTGAATCGATGGTCTCTATATCCAAATGATTAGTTGGTTCATCCAGCAGCAGCATATGTGGCTGTCTCCATGCCAACCATGCAAATATCACCCGACTCCTCTGCCCATCTGACAAATTCTTCATCGGCATGATTTGTGCTTTCCCTGTCAGCCCAAACCTTCCAATGGCCGCCCTCATCTTTTCTTCCTCATTTCCATGGTACTCTTTCATCATGAACTGTAGGGCTGACATCTCCAAGTCAAGTTTTTCGGTTAAGTGCTGATGAAACTGTGCAATACGCAGGTGGTTGTGCCGCCTAACCATGCCATCAAGGGGAACCAAGTCCCCTGTCATCAGCTTCAGCAACGTACTCTTCCCAGCACCATTGGGACCAACCAATGCCACTCTCGAATCAAGGTCTACCCCAAAGTCAAGGTTCTTGTATATAAGGTTTTCAGGAGTATAACCAAATGTAACTTCCACAAATTGTAGTACAGGTGGAGGAAGCTTGCCAACATCAACAAATCGGAAAACCAACACCTTGTCCCTAGCCACCTTCTCTGTTAACCCGCCACGCTCCATTTTTGCCAGAGTTTTCTCTTTGCTCTGTGCCTGACGAGCTAGTTTAGCTGACCCATGCCCAAATCTAGCAATATATTCTTTCATTGAAGCAATCTGCTCCTGCTCCCACCTATACTGCTTCATCTGGTTCTCTTCAAGCTCTGCACGAGTTTGGACATATTGATCAAAATTACCAGTGTACATCTTCAACTTCTTGCTCTGCATATGGATGATGTTGGTACAGACACCATTTAGAAAATCTTGAGAGTGCGAAACAACCACCAAGATACGCGCAAACTTTTTGAGAGTCTCCTCCAGCCAGACGCAAGCTTCTAAATCTGCAGTCAAAAAAATTTTGATTGTTTAAAGCAGCACCTTAAAAAATTTGCGCGTATTAACAATCAAGCTTTAATTTTGATTGTTTAAAGCAGCACCTTAAAAAATTAAAACAGGGGCCACAAACTAAAAACAAGTGAGAACCACGAAAATTCTGCAAATTAAAGCTTGAATTTTACAAGCGAAGATACTAACCCAGATGATTAGTCGGTTCATCAAGCAACAAAATAGTTGGATTCATAAACAAAGCCCTTGCTAAAGCAATCCTCATCCTCCAACCACCTGAGAAATCCCGAGTCTTCTTTTCTTGCATCTTCTTGGTAAACCCGAGACCAAATAATATTTCAGCGGCACGTTTTTCAGCAGTTGATGCATCCATAGCATCCAGACGCTCATAAATACGTTCAAGAGCTTCTCCACCACCATCATCCTAGAAACAAAAAACAAAATTAAAAATATAATCAAATAAACTCTTGAAAAGAGATTATTATTAAACACTGATACTTCTGAATAGAGAACAGACCTGACCAGCCAAAACTTCAGCTTCTTTTTCCAATTGAAGCCTTTCCTCATCACAATTTATCACAGCCTCCAGTGAAGACATATCAGAAGCTTCAATCTCCCTTGTAAGATGAAAGATATCCATGTGTTCTGGTATTGGAATCTCTCGATGCCCAATGGCAGTAAGGAGAGTAGATTTTCCACAGCCATTCAATCCAAGCAAGCCATACCGCCTAAGAAGTATAAGATGCATGAGTGTGCAGATATGGGTTGCATATAGCCAGAGTAATTAAGAGTTGCATAATAACAGGGGAAAACACAAACCTGCCATAATTAAGCTCCAGCTCAGAATCGACAATGAGATCATGTCCGTGAAAGGTAAGAGACAGAGACTCTATCTACAAATCACCAGCAAAGAGCAGCTTATAACCAATAAAACATATTCATACAACTCAATCAGGACGACGACCAAACTTAAGCTGCATATTGGTAAAGAAAGATTTACATATTTTCATTATATGCAATTTCTAAAGAGGCACACATTCAAGGTCATACTCTTCCACATGTATAACAAAGTTGAATATAATTATAATAGAATGATCAAGCACTTAACCTGGAAGAAATTGTTGGCTGGTAAGTGAGACCCATCTGCTGGCTTAGGCGCTCATCTAGGTGCACCAAGCTAGCAACAATGAGCTAAAAGTGAGACCGACTACCATGAGAAAGTCTACACCTAAGGAACCTTAAGGTTCATTAGTATCTTTAACAACTATTATTAGGAAACCTAGATCTCAGTTACAAATAGGAATCACGAAAAACATGATATTGTCAGTAACTTTACTTAAACCTAAAGACAAAAAGTCTTCTCAACTACTAGTAATTATCACTACTACCATGTTACAGCTTCAGTTAGCGAAATACAAACCAAGTTCTCAATTCTAATAATGCCTTCAGGCTTCATTTGGGTGTTTAATCAAGGAGAGTTTTTAGATATTCAGGCCTCTTGGAAAGAAAGGAAACAAACAGATGAAATTATCCTACAAAAATTAACGACTCAGAAGTTTTAGACGTTCAATACTAAATGTTCTATAAACTAATTAAAGGGATGCATATGATACACACATATAAATACATTATTACATCTGTGTGAAAGAGTGTGTGAAAGACTGTGTGCGTGGATGTGGGTGCGTGTGTTCTTGTGATGAAATCGATTAATATCTTCTCACATCTTTGATTGGTACCGAATCTGATCTGATACACATTGTGTGAAAGCTTGAAAAATGCATTTGGTAATAAATATAAATGATATGCAAGATTGTGGAAATAAAAGACACTTTTCGATTGCAAGTCAATTAAAATAGGCAATTCTGCTTTAAAAAGCCTAAATATAATAATGGAGAAAATTCGCATATCTGTATCCATACTCCTCAGGTCTATGCATGAATCTATTTAAGGAATTGATTTCAGAACAGTTGAGGGAAACCACTTGCTTGCATCAATTAAAGCCAACACCAAATTAAGAATGACGACTTGTGCATTTAGATAAAAGAGATTAGGGTATCATGTGTGAAACGAAAAATATAGTTGATTTCCAGAAGCAATTTAATTAGTTATACAACAAGCTAAAAAATGGCAAAAGCAATCATTGTTCTGCGAAATGTATTTGCAATATAGGGAAAACTGAAAAGCAGATACAAAAATCAAACTTACCAGAAGATAATTCACTACCCACATAAAAATTGATATTAATCAAAATCCTGGTAGCACATTTTCCTTACAAATATATAAAATTGTATAAAAAAACTATTACGAAAAAAATTCCTTTATGGTCTCTATTAACTCAAAACTACTAAGTTATTAGCATTCTATTATGACATCAGTAAACATTAATCTATATAAACAAGCAAACAAATTCATGAAGGTAAATAAAGAAATAAAAAAAATATTAAAATTGAACCTGCCTAAATGAATAAGAAAGCCACTTAAATCAGAAAAAATAACAAAAATAGCCGATTTTTGAAAAAATTTAACAAAAATAGCCATTCTGAAAAAAGTGGCCAATTTTGGCCGATTGAATACTCCACTGTCAGTTGGGTATCCCAATTTGTATAAGATACTCCACTGGTAGTTGGGTATTTCATATATGAGATACTCCACTGCCAGTTGGGTATCTTGTATAAAGTGGATACTCCACTGACAGTTGGGTATCCCATCGGCTAAAATTGGCCAACTTTTCAGAAATTGGTTATTTTTGTCAATTTTGTGTAAAAATAAGCTAAATTTGTCCTTCACCCCTTAAATCAGCTATAAACTCAAAAACCTTTATTTTCTATTGGAGCACATAGTACCCAACTAGGCAACTACTAGAACCAAATTGACACATATATTAGGTATAGTGGTTCAAGACTGAAAGAAATGATTTTATTTACACAAAACTTGTAGAAAATCCCACTTAGCAATTAAAAATCCAAATTAATAAAAAATCAAAAACATAAGACCACAATCGTATAACCCGAAAACACCAAATCACCAACTCTAAGCACAAAGCATTCAATACAAATAAAGACACAAACAAACAGAGCAATTCATGGCGATAAACGAATACTCACTCGAATATCTCTAGACAAAGGATGCGAACAAAGCACACCAGTACAAGTCCGATCAGAGATCTGCATCGATCCAACGCCGTTAGCCACTTTATCAACACCGCTATTACTTCCATTAGCCGCCGATTTGCCACCTCGCTTGGCCGCCGCAGCTGCCTTCTTCTGCGCCGCCTTCTTTTTGCTGGCGTCAGACACCATCTGATCACAAATCAAAATAAAAATAAACAAATGATCGATTAATTAAGTTAAGGTTAAATAAATATACAGAATGAATGATAACTGAATTAATAAAAAGGAAGGTACGTTGAGATCTTTTAAGGAAGGCTAGCCTAGGGTTTGAGATGATCGAGTCCAGTGTGAAATCAGGATTGGAGGAGTGTTCTGGAGAAGAAAGGGAAGGTTTCTGTGATATTTATCCGGCGTTTATTGGGGAAAGATAGTGGACACGTGTAGGGGAGATATTTTTTTAAAATCATTTTTAGTAGTTTGATGTCTCGCTCTCTAAGCACCGTAGCTTTTTCTAAAAAACTGTTATAAAGGGCTAAAAAGCTGTTATAAAGGTGTTTGGTAAATTGTAAAACATGCTCTCTGAAAAAACGCTTTTGGTCTAAAAGCTGCTGTTTGCAAAAGTATGTCCTCCCATGCTTTTGGAAAAAACTGTTTTCAACTTTTGCAAGAGGTAGCTATCAGTTTCACCGTCAAAACTTCTCAAAAACATTATTTATATATATTATATCTCAAAATATGCATAAATTAAAAAAAAAATTACCAAACAGTCATCTAGTTTTCCTGACAGCACTTTTTCCACTAGCACTTTTTCTCACAGCACAACAGTTTTCAACAACACTCCCAAACGGAACCTCAGTCTCTCCTAACAATCGCCCATTAACCCATTAATCAGAGTTCGATTGTTCCTATTTTAATTAGTCAAAAATTAGGTTAAAATACGTTTCTTTTAAATAATCGAGCTAAAGTCGGTTGATTCAGATCAAAAATCGGTCCATTCAAATCAAAATCAACTGATTCGGTCAAACTGTAAATATTAATGAAAAAATATTTTTTAAAAAAATTAAATTTAAAATAATAATTAATATTTAATAAAATATATTGACTATCGAAAACTTGATTTTACCTGAGAACTTTGTGTGGATTTTAACCCAATGTGATTGGTTGAGTTTGGTGATACAAGACATAATTAGATTGTGTAATAAATATATGTATAAAAAATTATTATTATAATTAAATTAGGTATTGTAATAGTCATATTATATTTGATATGTATGCATAAGTGATGTAGTCGTTTTAAGTTTCATTTAGGAGATGCTTGAGCATTAGTTTGGTTAAGTGTCAGTTTTGCACACCACTGTGGTGTCGTGTATAGATGTATTATTGATAATTGTTTTGAATAGTAATAAAAGTTGGAATGTGATTTTTCGCGTGATATATGTTGTGTGCGTACTCCATATTCGTACATTGAATCTCGAATATTTGTGTATGTTCCTCCTAACAAGTGCTATCAAGAGTCAAGGTTTGGGGTTCGTGGGATGGAGGATAGTTCGAGATTCGATTGGTATGGAGGAGTATGATGATGGATTTTAAGTCTACTAACGTGGGAAAAGGCAAAGTTATGCGGTTTGACGGTTGACTTGTGCCATGGATCAATTCGTTCAGGCTCGAGATGAAGGAACTCGTGGTTGATGCACGTGATTTTTTTGATGGATATGTCGTTACGATGAAGAACGGCGGTTTGGAGGTATTTGAGGTCACTATACGGGTTTTAGTGATTTTTAAAAGTTGGAAGAACGAGATGATGTAATTATTGTTCGAGGGGAGGCATTGACGAATGGACGTCAATGGCTTAATGGTAACCGTTAATTCGGTTGTGAAACCGTATTGGGTTGAAGGGGAGGATTATTGGGTTTTAACCCAATATGATTGGTTGGGCATGATGATACAAGACATAACTAGATTGGATATTAATTATGCTTGTAGACAATTACTATCATAATGGGATTGTGTAATAATTGTATGGGTAGACAATTATTATTATAAATATGGTACGTCTTGTTGGCTAAGTTTTGTGATGGCTATATATACACAGTCTTGTTGCATTTGATAGGTATACCTAAGAGGCGTAGTCGCCGTATGCATCGTTTCAGAGATGCTTAAGTATTGGTTGGCTTAAGTATCAGTTTGGGACACCATTGAAGTGTTATGTGTTGATGTATTATTGATAATTATTTTGATTAATAATATAAGTTAATACGTGGATCTCCCACGTGATACATGTTGTTGTGTGTCCTCCGTGTTGGTTAATTGAATCTCGAATATGTGTGTGTGTTTGAGTTACTCATAACTATAACACCCAAGCCCGCAACCGAACGCATACCAGGACCCAACAACCCACCAGAGGTCAGTACAAAAACGGTAGCGATCGTGTACACATTAGTTGTTGACTTTTATCTATACAGGCCTCAAACACTTTTTTTTATCGACGTGGGATGTTACAAACACCCCCTCTTATAGGATCGACATCTTCGTGGATCTTACAAACACACATACAGAACCCGAGCAGTGCCTCTGCACTTCCGGTCGGGCATAGTTTTGATACCAACTGAAGCAACCCGCACTTTCGGACTATTAAATCTAAACTAATAGAAAATACAATTTATTAATCCAAAAGTCTATTATAAATTGTTGTTATTATAAAAGCGCAGCTAAAAACGGAAGTCCACAAGTCAATCTATTCCAAGCCTAACTCCTCGAACTTCAATGTTATTCATCTCGAATTATATACGAAACCTGAAATTGTAAGTAATGAGCTATACAACCCAGCAAGAAAATAATCGATCCAACTAGCTGGACAAGTAACATTTACACATATAACATAATACGATGATCTATACGATATAATATACGAAATCCGGTGACTACGGTCCTAAGTTCTTATTCGATATTTTCACAAACCATGGCATAAATCAAAGATCCAAAATTATCGCCTAGACACCACACATACACCTCGATACATATTCTATAACACATAATACTTTCAAATATATCATCACTTAGCCTATGTTTTGATAATCAGATATACATGTATAACACACAATTTTGAAATACACTAGTAAAATCGATCGAAAACTTACCTCCAAACCTGATCATATCTGAATTTAGTTTTTTTAACCCTCTAAACAATATTTTCTTGAAAAATACAAAACACAAAAGTTGTAGAGAATGAAAATACCTTTCCGTAAAGTCCAGAATCAACAAATTCTGACTTACAATGAATTTTATACGAATTTTATAAGACTGCTAATTTTTATGAGAAAAAACCCTACGAATTTTGATATAAATAATAAGGAAGACGAATATGGTGTATTTATAACGATACAAAACCCTCTTTCTTAACCTATAAGTTATCTGTATTAAAATCTGATCTAAACCCATAAATATAATTTAATTTTAATATCCTAATTTTTATCTAATTTTATTTCTTTTTATTTTATTATTTTATTATTAATTTAATTCTAAAAATTACTGGATATGACAATAACACTTGGCATTTCTAAGAAGTCTCCGTGCAAACACATCCTCATACACAGTGTGCATACAAATGTAGAATCGATTTAAAAAACTTCTCGCAGTTTAATTGTGTTGATGGTGATGCTCATGCCATCGGTTCTCAGCCTTGAAAACTACAGATAAAGGACGTGGGCAGGATCAAGACAGTGAACATTTGAAGAGATGATTTATATTGTTAATAACTTTGTGTCATACATTTAAATTTGTTGACGTCTTTAAGAGACAAAATGGAGAACTAGAATGCATGGCCACAAATCAAGATTAAAGTGAAATGAAAATGGATATTGTATATTCGTCTGATTATATAATTGCGGTCAATATTATAAATGGTCATGTAATTTTGGAATTAAGGACTTCATGATGAGTATATTTCAATTTATTTGTGAGTTCGATATGTGTGTGTGTACTATATTTTAAGTAAAAGGGCTTCAACAGACAACTACGTGGTCTTTTTAGGTCATTGGGATTACGAAAAAATACAAACAATTCCGGTTGTTGGCCAACATAAATGGGAACCATGAATAACGGCAGAACATGCAACCAACATTGCGAAATACAGGGCTACTAAAAATGACATGTGTGTTTACGAGCTTTAGTGGAAAAATGGTCGGATGAGAAGGCTTAAATCATCTAATGAACGAAGATTTTTACTACATAGGTAAGTCCCATATGAAGACAACCATGGGCAAAGGTATTGTCTAGCTTACTATAATGGGTAAAAAACTAGGTTGTAATTAATGCTAGGATTTGTGAGCTCAAGGCCGTAATTGACTGCTCTCGTGCTTCGTGACTTATTCTGCCTTCATAAGATGCCTATGTACCTTGCGCTTTGACAAGTATCAAGTCAAAAAACGTAGTTCTGATTTGTGGGGTGAGACCCCTTATATAGGTGTTGGAAACCTACAAATTAGGGTTGAGAAACTTGGTGGACAAATCTCAGACTTATGTTAGACTTTGGAATCCTAGAATGCAGGAAGCCGATTCCTTGTCCATTGGGGAGGTATGGAGGCCACTCCTCGAGGAATTATATCCTTAGTAGAATGCTATTTATAGGTTGTTATTTTCCGAAATTTAATAAATAGTTAGGTTTCTGGGCCTCATTTATTGGACCTCCCTTGTAACGTCCGGGAAATATTATGTAATTATTTTTATCAATAAATAATTATTATGTGATTTTTATGTGAATTTTGGTGAATTATGTGATGATGGATAATAATATTTGGATGTTTATTTCGGATAAAATTTGGATATTTTAATTTTTAATTATCCAGGATAAAATGTAGATAGTCTTGGAATTTTTCTGGTAATTTTTGGATTATTATATGATTTTATACGAATTTATAAAATTAATAATAATTATTTCACGTAATTATAAAATTACTTTTTAGAACCAGAAATCGTCCCACTTCAACCGTTTTTTGCATTTTTACAACCCAAAACTCTTCCGAAAACTCCTTCCTAACCTAATCTGGTAATTCTGAACACTTTTCATGTTTTGACTTTTTCGATCCGGGGTACAATTTGACCTGTACGAGTCCCGACGTGGAGTTTTCAATACGCAAATCATTTTATAAATCGATAAACTCCATATTTTCAAAAGGCGAGATATTATCACTTTATTTTCGTATAAAGTGTTTTATAGAAAGCTATGTTTTGATAATTATCCAATTCTGCTATTAAAATATTATCGTCTTTTTAGTTACTTAGCGGCTAAGTAACCTATTTTTGGATCCGATATGTAAATGTAAGTATGAAATTATTAGGTAAATAAAATATGTGATGGTTCTGTCAGCTATGTGTATTGCTGTATTATTTATTGTTTGTGATTTGTTGGATGCGGAGATCAATTTTGTAATTAATTATCGAGCTGTATGAACGTAATTCATTTTTAAAGTAATTTTATTGAATATTTATTCTTATAAATGCTAAAAATTTTCTAAAATTATTTTTGTTGTTCTATAATTTTATTTATTTATTATTTTAGCGGTTTATAAAATTTAGAAATCAATATTTTATTAATCATTTATCTTTAAATGATTTTCAGATCTCCTTTAATTGTAAAATCAGTATTTAATTCCAGAATGCTTCAAAAATTATAAAAAATTATTTTATTAAGTTTGGAATATTTCAAGAATTTTAAAATTATTTCGGAAATTTTCTGACTTTTATTTAACCGCACGTGTATTCGTTAAAATTGTAAAATACGGATCGAATGCGCGTGTCAAAAATGATTTTTTTTAAATTCAGAATTTTTATGGTAATTAGTTTTAGTTATTTTGAAATTTTTTACAGATGTTTGGATAAATTCTCGTGTTATTGTTACTCGTAAATCATTTGTTGAAATCGATGGTCGCTATGCGAATCGAGATAATAACGGAAATAAATAAACGAATAAATCAATAAATAACATAGAAACACAACCTCATTATCTCTCCCTCACCGCCTTGTTTTCTCTCTCTGTGCTGCTCTCTCTTCACCGACTCTCTCTCTTTTCTCTCAATTGATTTTCTCTCTCTCTCTCTCTCTCTCCGAGCCCTCAATCTCTCTCGGTCGCTCGATCTCTCTTTCTCCCCTCTCTTCCCTCTTTCTCTCCTCCGACTTCTCTCCCTTATTTCCCCTGTATCACCGCCGCTGCCCTGTGCCGCCGCCTTATTTTCCGTTTCTGCTGCTTTTCTTTTTTCGGCGAATCACCGCCGTCTTCTTCCTTTTGCTCGGTAAATACATATATATATATACATACCAACGTATGTGTGTTGATTTTGATGTGTTGCCTGTGTTTGAGTTCTGGTTGCCTGTGCTTGCTTTCGGTTATCACTTTCCGTTTATTTTCCGGCTACTGACGCGTGTTGTGCACGTGTAACCCGACTGATTTAAGATTTTTATTTTTATTTTGTTTCTGCAGGAAATTCTGATTAATATTCATCAAATAAAATTCATTTTTCGTGCGGGAAAATTATTTTTAATCGGTGGGATTCGCGTAGGATGTCCGATAATCGGAAACCCGTGAATTTTACCGCCGTCGGCGATGAGCCTCGGCGAGCCGACGGTGGGCGATGATGATTTTTATCTGAGTCCTACGTTATTAATTAAATAAAATTAGTTGGTAAAATTAATTATGAAATGAAAAATGCGAATAAAATAAAAATACGAATAAAAATGTAAAATACAAGTAATGATAGTAATTAACCGAACCGGAGTTTGGACTAGGAATGATCTAGCGATTAGATGTCGAGATTAACGAAGTTCCAATCGAAGGGCCTGAGTGTTGGGATCATATCCAAAATGGAATAGAAGTTTGACGATAAAGCCAAACGTTCAAGTCGAACCAAAGTCAACTAGTAATAGCGATTAAAGCTTATTGAGGCAAGTATTCCTGAACTTTCTTTTGAAATACTGCAATTATTTCTTCGTTCCTATTCTAAGTTCAGAATAGTTAAATATTTTACATTTCGCTACAATTACTCTGATTATGCATGTTCCTTTCATTATTGTTCCTGTAATTCGATTGCTCTCTTGAGCAAATACCCATTCGTTCGGGTTATTTACGAACCCTGAGTTGGGATTTTTTGAATTCAAAATGATTTGACATCAAAATACTCCATGGGCTGGATAATGATGATGTGTGGGATTAAGTTTTACTTAATCCTAAGGACCGGAACATGACCGGTGCCTTGAGATGGGCCGTAGAGCCCGGGGACCCGACTGGATCTATACAGGTAGGTATAGATCTGCACTGTATCCTGACTGATCAGCAGGATATAGATGAAAACTAGTGTCCAGTCTAATTTGTTTTTGATCGCCATTAACGGCATTCTCTCTCTCGAAAGGTTTTATGATTCCAAAACCGGACAAAACCCTGATTCAGGAGATGAATCGGGGAAGCGCTTGTCATTTTTGGATTTATAGTTAAAGGCTGGTGACAACTAACATTTATTCGCTCAACTCACTCAAATAAATAGAATTATTTAAAATTGTTTTAAGATTTTGTCCAGAAGTTTTTCCTTTGGTATTAATGCTTGAAACTCAAATTATATACTTGCTGGGCATTTTTGGCTCACTCTTGCTTTGTAAATTCTTATTTCTGCCAGAAACAGATAAGGATAAAAGTGAATAGCTTTGACAGACAACAAAAGTTAGAGAAATCTCCGCTGCGAGAGGTTGAAGAAGTTAAAAGAATATGACAATAGCATTAGTACAAAGGTATTTACACTTGTATTCTAGTTGTTGTGAGTTGTAGAAGGTTAGATTCTTGCTTCATACCATAACCTGTAAACGATCCGGATTCAAGGGGTTATTTGTTTATTATTTTATTTTATGTAAAGATTGTTTAGTGACACCAAATCTTGACCCCGGATTTGGGTTGCTACAAGTTGGCATCAGAGCTGCAGGTTATTGGTCACTGAAATAAGAATAGGTGAGAGTAAGATAGGAATGATAGGTCGTACAAGATAGGAAAGACCCTAGGTGTGACGCCCTCAATCTCGGGGTTAGGAAATGAGGACCCACATACCTTTAATCTAATAATTAAATAAGCATAAACCCCGATTAACTACTAACATGATCAAACAGGATAAAGTATGAGATAAGATTACAACTACCAACCATAAAATATAACTTACAGCCCCAAAATAATATTAAATAAACAAAATCGATTCCGGCTTGGAACCGACAGATAACCCATTGTATCTTTACAACCTTCTAGCTAAGCGCTTTCTCACTCAAAAACACCACTACTTGCTCTGGCAACCGGAAGCCCTCAACACGGTAGAGACCACCAGGTACGCTCTTACGAGCAGTGCGCCTAAGCCTGGCCATCTTCTTGCTTAACTGCCATGGTTAGATTAAAACAAAACATATGAGTATAAAACTCAGCAAGTAACTATAAAGCAGTTCTACGATATAAAATCCACAATATACTTTACCAATCTCAGGGCATTCTACTTTATTTGTTCTAGGTGGCAGTTTTCCATCTTTCGGGTTATGAAAGGGTTATGAAGGAAAAATGTGGGGCTTTCAAGGAACAAGGCTCGAAACAGGGTGAAAGCCGACATTCATCACAAATCATTAAAGGATCAAAACAGATCTTTTAGAAAGGAAAGCAACAATATTTCACTATATGAAACCAATTATATGATCAACAGATTAAAATCAGGGTTCACGAGCTTTAAGCTTCACAATATCACAATCAACTCTTTTCAAAGAAATATAAATCATTTTCATTTTTTTCAAAGAATCAATTACTGAGTAGGAAGTTTCAATTTCTTTTTAAAATCAATATAGAACCCTTGATTGGACCACTTTATCTTTTCATTTCATTATACTACGGGTGATCAGCCCATACCGACCTCCATCTGGTCTTTAAGGTACCATACGGCACAATTTCAGCCTTAAACTGGACTAGCCCCGCTAGCCTCTTACAATGACTGGACTAGTCCCACTAGCCTCTTACGTCCAATCCAATCCATCAGGAATTCGTTTGGAAAACCTTGAATTGGAAAAAGTAGGTTTTCTTAATTCATTTTATCATTACCAAGAATATGAAATCATTCGGACTCTTTCAAGTCGAAACTCATTCTTAGATTCAATTTCAAGAATTCAAAGTTAAGGTTATGAATCAAGGATAAACAAGATGAAATTCTAGGGGATATGAATCAATGATAACAAGGTACTTAAGTTAAAAGAATAAGGACTGTTCCAAGGATCAATAGGGGATATGGTGATCAAAGAATATGGCATCATTACAAGGGGTTCGTAAAAGTAATTATAGGGTTTATAACAGTTCATGGCATAACAAATAAGTTGAACAGAAAAGATAGGTTACCAAAGGGTTGAATCAATAAGCTTATCAGTAAGAGTTTTACAAGATCAAAGACAGGGTATCTCAAATTGATATCAGGGGTTCATTATTTTAACAGTTCAATACTCTACATGGTATGAACAACATTCTCTCTATAATCATTTACACAAGTAATTAGAGTTACTTGCCTGAATTCGCTTTCCTGTTTCACAAAGGTTGAAGTACTGCCACATTCGGCCTATTCGGCCTTAACACTTATCACAATCAAGAATCAAACATGCAAAGCCCTTATTTGACATGCATCAAGTATATCATCCCAAACTAGTTTAATTTCATTATTACAACTCATTTAAACTCATAATTCAAACGTAATCATGGATGATCACTCAATTTAACACTTAATTCAACTTAATCGAGTAGAAACGTTCGAAATTTCCAAGAATCACAACATGCATGCATCAATTTGGAATATAACTCATTCTAATTACTCTACAATTTATAAAACAATCATCAATAGATCATTTGCACCAAAAAATCAACATGATTTTCCAAAAAAAACAAGAACCATTCGGCCTCTTCTAAGAATCCTTACATGCAAACTCAATTTCAAACTTTTGCATCTTTATTCACACTAATCTCTTAACATTAAGCTAGATTAACATTAATAATCAACAAGAATCCACTCATCAACTTGTAAACTACAAAACCATTCGGCCTTTCAAAAGAAACCACATGCAAACATAAAATAATTGATTAAATACCAGAGCTCAGTGTTTAAAATCAATGCTCACCACAAGTTCACCGGAGTTCATCACCGGTGGCGGTGACATCACGGTGGTGCCCCCATTCGGGGGTTTCCAACCTTCAACCACCGATTTTCTCAAGTGATTACACACATGCAAGCACTCATCTTCACTTTAAATCATTCAAGAACCAAAACCCTTTTATTTTCATGAAAACCGAATTCAAAACTACCAAATCCAACTTTGGTTTTTCTTAGAAACTTGAAGATAGTGACATGCATGTATGTATATAGGTAGATATCACAAAATCTCACACACTCATGGTTCTATAACCAAAAAAGAGTGAAGAAGAAGTGAGAGATTGAAGAGAGAGTGTACCGAGAGTGAGGGAGAGAGAAATCCCGAGAGGGATGAAGAAATGAGAGAAAAAGAAAGAGAAGAGAGAAGCTCGGGTAAAAAAAAGAAAGAAAAGAGGAGGTGGGTGAGATTATATACTACCAAGGGAGGGGTAGTATGGTAATTAGGTATCTCATTTCTGATTCACTTTTTATTCTTAAAAGAAAACGAATTTGATTTGTAAATGTCTCTCTCGGAAAAGATGAATTTGATACGAATGATAATTTTAAAACGTGAATCTCGAAATTAGCTTTCCAACCATTAATCATAATAAAATTTTGAGCGTACGGTTGATTTTATATGATTTTTACAAGTTTGTGCTAATAATAACACTTCATCATATAAAAATCAATTTAAAATGCAACGATCACCAAATAAATCCATCCATCATTTTTAGAATGTCTTTAGGGTTATTACGAAGATAACAAAATAAATCTCATACGGTTATCTTACTCAGATAATTTTATAAAAATGTGCGAAGGTTAAATAAACCTTTATTTAAATCAAATAATTCCCTTAAATCTATAAAATATCAACAGATCACGTAATCATGCGTACAGACAGGAAAACACACATATGAATACATCACAACTCATGTATGATCATAGAAATTATCATTCTTTAATATTATTCCTTTTTACGTGTTCCGAGTCACGTTCTGCCTAACGGCCCGACGCTCAGCGTTTCAAGTACGCTTCTCATTATCATTATCGACCGATACGTCACTAGGATGCAATACTTTATTTAAACATTCATTTCACAAAATCATACATATTTCACATTTTATATACTTTAAATCCTTATTAGGACGGGTTCCGTTCTACCTAACGGCCCGACAACACAGCTTAACTCCTAAGCCGACTCTTTAAATTGGAACGCTTTTACTTACGCTCCTAGATTCTAATATACAGTAACGACAATTAACCATCACTTAATCACATAATCATAATAACTTCACATAAATCATATTTTATTGACTTAATTACGTCACAAAATTCTCAGTCGTTACACTAGGATTACTCAGGTTAAGTTGAGTTGAATGCGAATTAGGGTTAGAAGATCCGATACGGAATGGGTAAGCTTGAGGGAAGTGTAAGTCGAATATTGCTACACTATAGGTATATTGAGTTCTCAGATCCTATAGTAATGAGGAATCGATAGATCGACGGAGATTGGGTATGTTACCCTATTTTCATGTGGTTTTGAAGAAAATGTAATTGATTCTGGTAAGGATTTGTGTAAGGGAAGCTAGGTGAATATTAGTACGATTTAACTTAGGTATTAGGACGAGTTCCACACCAAAGGCAACCAGTTGATGAAAGTTGATGAAGAACCAATGTTGCACGTTTCGAAGGCACCACCGTTGCGAGAAGATTCTTATCCCTTATCGGGTGCTGCGCGAGGAATGATATCTACTTTACTAGAGGTAGGTAAGACTAGCAAGAAGATGCGACCTTATTTATAGAAGGAACATCGAATTGTATGGGTGGGTGCAAGTACAACGTCAAGGACGATGACGAGAATATCAAAGATAGTACTAAATGTCAGCGTTGCGGTAGAATTGCGAATAAAATGATATACAACGGTAAATGAAGTTTCGCCGACTAATAAATGTGAACGGAATCCCAGGAAAAATAGAAGGCGTACCAAAGTGGAGAGACCTTATATGGGCATTCTTTTAATTAGACATTTCATTGGTAAATCATAAAAATAGCAAGTAACTTATATAGTAATGACGACCAAATATTTGATTTCCAAAATTTTAAAATGAGATTTCGGAAAAGATTTTCTTAATCAACTTTTAGAAGATTTTGCATGAAATTAGTTTTACAATTTGGTTGTCGAATTACTACTCAAGTTCTTGTTATTATAAACAGAAAGTGTTCTAAAAAGAAGAATGAATTTGAACTCAGTATTGTTAATTTGGAAGATCAAGTAGACCCACTAGTAAGAAAAAAAATTAACGTTTTCCATAAAGAATGAACGTAAACTTTGTTTAATAATATTAATAATTGAGTCAACATGTTAAAACATTATTTATCTAATTCATGGAATTATTAAAACTTAACGAGAGTTGTGATTCGAACGGACATAGGATGATTGAAGGAAATGGAAGACTTTTCCATAAGATTGGCAAAGAATAATAATATCCTGATCGTTGAAGTTGAGGCGTTGCGTGATCGATGGCTATTTTACGCGGCGTAGACAAAGTTGGAAGTAACCATTATGAATTCGTAAAGACGCAGTTATGATCGAATCATTAAAGTACTTATGAGAAGACATTATCAGACGACATTTCGAAGTTATGATGTGGCCGAAATGGTGAATCCGTTATTCAAATAATCCCGGAAGGTATATTTTAAGTGAAGTGTGGAATGTGATCAACACGGACATTCTTTCTTCTAATACGATAGCATATGTTCTCCTTGATTCTTGAATACGTATGAGCTTCTTCTGTAGGTAAATCATATGAGACGAAAACGAAAGAAAATTTATTGTATTCCTTCTGAATTGTTTCTTTTCTCAAATTATTAATTCTTAATTGAGACAAACAGTGTTGTGGTATGACGCTTTGTCGAAATGACGAAAAGTCGGGTGGGACGCCACCTAATCATGTGCCGTATGCCATATAGTATGAAAGACTGGCCATCTTGAGTACGAATATGGTTGTCTCATTCATATCTAAATCTTTCCTCATTCTTCTTTCTTCAATTTATTGACTTACATATTTCCCCAATTAATTTGTCAATTGTTATTCCTCATTCAGTTTTTCAATCAAAATCATCTTTACAAACTCTCCTCTTGCATCGAGTCTGTTCTCTGACAATTACAAAAGAGTTGAAATAGTCTCGTGTGACAGGTAAAATTTCATGTCGAATGTGGATATGATTGCAAGCCAATAAAGGGTGGACATCTGTGAGCAAGGAAGAATGGATACACCGACAACATAGACATGGTGAAGACATAAAGTCAGACAGTTGTTCTTGCTACGGGAATCTCCCCAGTACGATAGATTGTGTTAACATGACACGCTTCAAATCAGAGGATTTCTACGTGAAATGAATGGTTAGCGAACCGTAACAAATAAATTAGTTATAAAATAAGAAAGCAAGGTGGTATGCATCAGATAAAGCGAACGAGTATCAGGACGACAATCAAAGAGCAAGGAAATTCTGAACAATAATCAGATATGAAATTAATACGTGAAGCATCCCTTCGCCGCGGGAAGATATTTGTCGTGAAGATTTAAGATAGAAGGAATCTTAGTTACAATCAAATTTCGAACGTGTTCTTCAAGGAACTGTAAGGTTCTCCAATTTGAGTAAATAAGTTATGGTGAATTGTATAACGACTCGTATATTTTTATTATCTAAATATGTAATTATTGAGTGATTAAATAAATAAAATATGTTTATGGGTTCTGTCAGTTGTGTGTTATTTTATTATTAGTTATGTGTGGTTAGTGGTTACGAGGATTATTTGTATAATTGTTTGTTGAGTTGTATTGTCTCGTTATTACGTTTAAAAGTAGTTTTATGACAGATTTATTTGCATAAATATTTGGAATCTCTCTAAAATTGTTTTTATGATTTTATAATTACAATAATTATTTTTGGGATTTTATAAAGTTTAGAAATCAATATTCCATCAATTATTTAGCCCTGTATGATTTTCTGATTGCATTTATTTATAAAACCCGTATTTAATTCCAGAATTCTTTAAAAATTATGAAATTCGTATTTTATTAAGTTTGAAATATTTCAAGAATTTTAAAATTATTTCGGAGATTTTTGGGATTAAATTCACCCGCACGATGTTTCCTTTAATCGTTAAAAATGAGTATAAGTTGCGTTTCAAACATGATTTAAAAATTTTGAAAAATTTATAATTAATAACTTTGAATTATTTGTGAAATTTTAAAACTATTTTGGTAATTTTCGGGTAAATTTTTAACCGTGAATTATCATTTTAGTCGTAAGGTTCGGGATAAAATCGGATCACGGGAAGTTCATATCAATCTCTTTTAATACGTGTCCACATTTTATTACTCTGCAGACACGTGTTGTGCATTGACTGGGAAACAGAAATGATAAAAAAAAATATAAACAACAGAAAACTCTCTCCCCTGTCTGTCTTCTCTCTCGCGTGCAATCTCCATTGGCTCAGTTTCTTTCAATTTTGATCTCTTCCCTCTCTTTCTTTTTCTTGTTGCTTCTCTGATTCGTGTCTGGTTTTACCCTCGGTTTTGGTAAGTTTCGATGCCGCTGTTTTCTTTTCCGATCAAATCACCGCAGCCCCTCTGGTTTATCCGGTGAGGTTTCGGTGGTGTGTGATTATGTCCTCTGCTTACATATACATGTATATACTCGTGTGTGTGCATGTGTTGAA
Organism: Apium graveolens; assembly: GCF_009905375.1. Lineage (NCBI taxonomy): Eukaryota > Viridiplantae > Streptophyta > Magnoliopsida > Apiales > Apiaceae > Apium > Apium graveolens. The sequence continues at coordinate 224,578,770 of NC_133652.1, forward strand.
GCCAGGGAGGCTATTTTTGAATTGCCGCCTGGGTTCTTTGTTTTCCGATCTGTTCTTCCGGTCGGTTATTATTTTTCGGGCTTGTTCCGTGTGTTATTGTTGTGCTGTTGTGACTGTTGCTATTTTGTTCTTGCTGCTCGCTGCCGTTCCATTTTCCGGCGAAAGCCGAGTAGTGGTTCGGGTGGCCGGATTCTTATTTCCTGAAACTATTGAATTTTATGATATTAATTGATTAATTTCGTGAAATAAAATAATTATGCGCAGGAAATTTATTTCTTTTAATCGGCGAAATTTACGTTGGAAATCCGAGTTTAATCGGGTACTCACAAATTTTACCGCCATCCGCGATGAATTGCGATGAGCAGACGGTGGACTATGATGAAGTTATCCTGAGTCCTAAAATAAAATAAAATAAAAAAATAATATTTAGTGTATAAAATTGGTTTCTTGAAATGAACAATGTGTTGTGTTATATCGAAGTGGATTAGCAGATGGGATTTTAAGTCATAAATGTTGGATTGTGTGATTGATTGATTGTTGTTTTGGTTTGACATCGATTGTATTCGACAGGTAGTACGATAAACAAAAGAGATTCTGCCCGATTTTCGGGGGCATATCCTGTAAAATATCGGAAATACCAGTCAAATGTATATAGCTATATAATTATAAAAAAAATATTTTGTAAAGTATAACTGGCAACCTGTGTCCCAAAGTGACGAGTATATGTGTTTTCCGAAAATGATTATCGAGTCGAGTTTTGAGTTTGTAAACTCTGATTGCTATGTGTATGGTATTAAGAGGTACAATTACGAGTCAGGTTATGATATCGTCGGGTAGAATTGGTATTGAGGATATGTCAAGCATACCTAGACGTCTAACTTAGGGTATTTCGGCTATGTAGGTTCTAGTTCAAGGACTCAAGAATTGATATCGAACTAAGATAACCTAGTGATCAGTCGACAAGCGCAGCGAGGTTCCAAGCGAAGGACCTGAGCGTTAAAGTCGGATCCAGGATAGTCAAATAGTAAAGCGATAAAACCGAGTGTCCCAAACCGGTTCAAGGTCAATCAGAGATAGTTGTAACGCTCTGCAAGGTAAGTACCCCTGACCATTCTTTTATGGTTCAGTATATGTGAATAGCTAATATTTTAATCTCGTAATGGAACATAAACGTTTTAAGTTACGTATCCCCTGTATTTGAAAATGTTGTTTAAAATGTTTTTGGGGAAAAGTAACTTCTGAAAGCACCTATCTCTAAGCGTGATTTAAATGAAAAGAAGTTTTGAATAGTGTGTTGGAATAAAATGATTTTAAAAAGAGATAGGTGATAGTGATTTTGGAAACTGGATAAAAAGAGAATGCTTTGATCCATCTATGTCGTGGAAGGTTTTGATCCACCTATATCGTGGAATGTTTTGATCCACCTATGTCGTGGAAGATTTTGATCCACCTATGTCGTGGAATGTTTTGATCCACCTATGTCGTGGAATTTTAGAAAGAGGCAAAAAAGGGAATTCAGTTAATCTATTGGAGTTGCGTAAGACGCCCGTTATTCTGTAATGGCCTAGCAGGTGGTGGCGTAAGAGGCTAATTTGGTTGGATGCTCTGTTTAACCAATTAGTCCAGCATTGGGGGAAAGACCTAGCTAGTCTTTTCCCAAGTTCCGGAACATATTCTTTATTCTGGATGGCCGTTAGTCGCTGTCCGGTAAGGGTAGACTGATCAGCTATCTTCACCCGTTGAATGTTCAATAGATTTGATTGATTCACTTTTGAAATTGATTAACAAATCAACTTCTTGAGACAGGTGATTTGAAAATGAAATAGCATGCTAAAATTTAATTCTGGTAATCATACACAACACACGACTGATGTTGTTATTTTTCAGAGCTTGCTAGTTTTGAATATCCAGTTTAAGAAAGTTTACTCTGCTTTTGCCAACAAGTTATGATTTCTGTTCCTAACACTGTTTTATCGTAAACTGTTTTACTTGTTATTCATATAGTGGTACTGCTGAGCAATTGATTGCTCACCCTTGCAGAATGTTTTATATATGTATTGCAGATGCCTAAGAGATTTTTCCGCGGTAGTCAGGGCGGAGTTCCAGTTCCTTCTGTGTCAGGCTCCTCTGAGGTAGTTGTGTTGGACCAAAGATGGTCTATTGAGTTGCTATATTAAGTTAGTTGTGTCATAATGACTTGTGTAAGTTTGTGTTGTATCAGTCGTAACCTAAATCATACTTAAACCTGGAAAAGATCTTGGAAAAAAGGGTCGTATTTATATTCTATCTTGGAATTGATTATATTATATTTGTTATTGTGGTTGTTGATGACGTCAACTCCTGACCCCGGGGTTGCGGTTGTCACAAATTGGATACCCATAACTGGACCAGTGACAAAATTTTTGATGCGGAACCATAAGTGGAGATGAAGCAATGGTGACTCGATTGTGAAACCTTTTAAGAAATAATGATTTGACGATTGAGTTTCCACCAAATCGCGACGATAGTAATGAAACTCATGCGCGGTTATCAAAAGATAAACAAATTAGTTAATAAAATTGAGGGTGTATCGTCAACGATAGAGGATTAATGTGATTAATGGAAAGATGCGGTACAATTTTTTAAAAAAGTAACTGTACACAATTTATAATGACAAGAAATAAGTAATGATAAGAAATAAGTTAAAAATACTCGCGAAAGGAAATTTTTGAGAAACAACGAGGTAAATTTTAAGTTCACTAATAATATTTTGTAATATTGTCAAAGAACTGAGGAAAGCATGGCTATGTTAATCATTATTGGTTTAAGACCTTAGTCCAATTCAAAAGAGATAGGTTATCATAGTCCGATGCTGATCTAATTTGAAGTAGGGTGAATTGATAATTTTGGTTGATAGAAGTGGGTGGATATAATTGTGGATGATTTCGTTGGTTGATGGTGTCGGCTTGAATCCGGCTGGTAGTCAATGGTGTAGGGGAAGTGCTGCCCAAATTTTCAGAAATTACCCTACAATAAAGAAGTATATTGTCGTTCTCATCAGTACTCTACATGATTGCGATCTCGGTTCCAGGAAAAAGTTGTTATGACTAAATCGACTCTATGTACTTGGTCTTTGATTTCATTTAGCTAGTCTTCACTTGGTTTGATTGGTCAATTAAAAGAGTTAATTGATCAACTTTACCAACTAATGATCAGTTAAATGGAGATCAATTCCAATTAGATAAAGTCAAATTCTGACATGATTTTCAGATCCAAAATCAAAGAAATTAGCAATTTGGAGGAAGTAATGGCATCGGCAGAAGTGGAAATTTAGTAAAAGTAGTGTGATGTTACTGCAAGCTTGTGCGAGATTTTATCTAGATGAATACGCCCTTTTCGATAAACAAGAGGAACATAAAGTTATTGGTACATGCTAGTAAGGAGAATATTTTTAAGAACTGAAGGCTCAAGATAAAGCAAAGAGATTCTATCATCTATAATAGCGTTCCAGAAAGGACTTGGATGTATACCCATATCGAATGACGATTTAATGGAAGCTACTGTAAGTTAGTGGAGAGAACGTTTGCAAGAACTGGAGATCCAAGATAGAGCAAAGAAATATTACCATCTGTAATAATACTCCATGAGGGTCGTGAATGTACATCCATGTCGAATTACGATTTAATGGAAGATGCTGTGAAATACTGAGAAACTCGCAAATCCAAGTATCTGATGTAAGATAGAGTCTGACGAAGTCTGCATATGAACTCAGGGAAAAGAGATGTTGACCAATGAGGAAAAGTCAAATACGCGATTCGTAATTAGTAAGCAAGGCTAAGAGAATAGCTACCGATAAATTTTAATAATTCTGTTAGTAAGAATTTAAATATCATAAATAAAAGCCTTCATTTCAGTGTTAACTCCAGAAATGACCTATCATTAATAAACAGATTAATATTACTAATAAAAAGTAATTCGTTATGTTTAAAAGAGATAATGAATAATGAGAATGGAGAAATAATGAAGAAAAGAAGTGGAATCAAAAGGATGATTAAGAAATTTTATAAAATAATCCAGGATATATGCAATTTGCGGACATCGGTTGTGTCAGAACTGATAAGAGAATGAAGTTAAATGCCGATAATGGAAAATAAGAATTTTATTCAAAGAATGCGCGCAAACATGGAAGACTAAACAATAGTAATCGTGGCAAACTGTCAAAGAAGAACGTTACAATGAATCTCGTATCGGAATTATTCAGGATTAAAGTGAAGTCCTGGATGTTCAAACAAATGATTTACCAAGGTTACCTCGAAACATACGGTGAAATTTCTCATTGGTTACTGCACAAAGTCGAGTTGGTGTCAAAAGCCCTGTATTGTATGACCCAGTAGGAATGAAGTAATGAATGAAGGAAATTTCAGGACTGTGGAATGAAATAATAATGAAATAAAGAGGGTTTCATGCTATGCACAAAAGAGGTCATGGGAAAAAAGAGAATGGAGGTATGAAGTTACGCATCGATTATCAGAAGTTGTAAGTATGAAGATTAAATGAACATAATGTACCAGGAGTATTTGGATAGTGTAATTGTATTTATTGATAACATCCTCACTAATTCAAGGACTAAGGAAGACCAAGTTGAACGCCTGAAGATATGCCTGCGAGGAGTTGACAAAAATTAGCAACTACATTCTCAGCCTCAAAGGTATGAATTCTGGTTATAATGGATTATGAGCTATGATTGCTTGGTTAACTACCAACCAGGAAAGGTCCATTTAGGGACAGATGTTTTGAATAGAAAGAAAAGAGTGAATACCATTAAGATTGTTAGGAAATGGTTAAAAGAATTGGAAAAGTTAGAAATTGAAGATCAAGTTTTAACTCAGTTTCTGGTTTAAACTTACTTTGTTGTTGGGTATCAAATGTGGTATTAATATAGATGATTGATGTTGACTTCAGTATGGAATGTTGTGAGCATCAAAGTTCATATTAATATCTAATTTGGTATGACAACAGAATGAGTATTAGTACCAAGAGACCGGGTTTTGAACAAAGTTATGATTCATCCCTTTCCAAATTAATATATATTTTCTTTCAGATAGTAAAATATTCTCGCTCGATGAATATACCTGATAGTGGTTGAAAAGAAATTGGGATATACTTTTAAGTGGTAAGTTAAATGCAATTGTTAAAATTTTTCCTTTAAGTTTAAGCTTTTGAATAAATGTAGGACATTTTGAAGCATAAAATGCCCTGAGCTCAGTATATCGGACGCAGATGAACAAAAAGTACAAGAGATCGGTGAAAGATTCTCGAATACGATTGTAAATGATCATAGGTTAAGCTAATCGAATGGAAAGAGACATGAGAAGTAAAGTTGGACAGCTAGTAAAATGGGAGGCATTTATGAGCACGAATTATTAGAACTAGAACCAAAATAAGATTAGTATCAACTAAGTTAGTCCTTTGAGACAATAAGAAAATAGAATGGTTGTGAATGAGTTAGTCTTGTTGTCACAGGTATACGAGTTCATAAGACATTAATGTGTGTATGACCATGAAGAGTAATTTAACTCCAAATGTACGAAGTGAAGATTGCAATAGGGGTTGCATGAGCAACTGATAAATTTGATGACGGTAGGGGACCATTGAATGGTAATTAAAGTTATGAGTTCTGAGAAATTTTAAGTAAGATACTCAAAAAATAGCATGGTCTGTTCCTTAGCATGATTCTGAGGACAAAATCCTTTTAATGGGGGAATGATGTAATGTCCGGGAAATATTATGTAATTATTTTTATCAATAAATAATTATTATGTGATTTTTATGTGAATTTTGGTGAATTATGTGATGATGATAATAATATTTTGATGTTTATTTCGGATAAAATTTGGATATTTCAATTTTTAATTATCCAGGATAAAATGTAGATAGTCTTGGTATTTTTCTGGTAATTTTTGGATCATTATATGATTTTATACGAATTTATAGAATTAATAATGATTATTTCACGTAATTATAAAATTACTTTTTAGAACCGAAAATCATCCCACTTCAACCATTTTTGCGTTTTTACAACCCAAAACTCTTCCGAAAACTCCTTTCTAACCTAATCTGGTAATTCTGAACACTTTTCATGTTTTGACTTTTTCAATTCGGGGTACGGTTTGACCTGTACGAGTCCCGACGTGGAGTTTTCAATACGCAAATCATTTTATAGATCGATAAACTCCATATTTTCAAAAGGCGAGATATTATCACTTTATTTTCGTATAAAGTGTTTTATAGGAAGCTCTGTTTTGATAATTATCCAATTCAGGTATTAAAATTGTATCGTCTTTTTAGTTACTTAACGGCTAAGTAACCTATTTTTGGATCCGATATGTAAATATAAGTATGAAATTATTAGGTAAATAAAATATGTGATGGTTCTGTCAGCTATGTGTATTGCTGTATTATTTATTGTTTGTGATTTGTTTGATGCGGAGATTAATTTTGTAATTAATTATCTAGCTGTATGAACGTAAATCATTTTTAAAGTAATTTTATTGAATATTTATTCTTATAAATGCTAAAATTATTTCTAAAATTATTTTTGTTGTTCTATAATTTTATTTATTTATTATTTTTAGGGGTTTATAAAATTTAGAAATCAATATTTTATTAATTATTTATCTTTAAATGATTTTCTAATATCCTTTAATTGTAAAATCAGTATTTAATTCCAGAATGTTTCAAAAATTATAAAAATTTTATTTTATTAAGTTTGGAATATTTCAAGAATTTTAAAATTATTTCGGAAATTTTCTGGTTTTTATTTAACCGCACGTGTATTCATTAAAATTGTAAAATACAGGTCGAATGCGTGTGTCAAAAATGATTTTTTTTTTAAATTCAAAATTTTTATGATAATTAGTTTTAATTATTTTGAAAATTTTTATAGATGTTTGGATAAATTCTCGTGTTATTGTTACTCGTAAATCATTTGTTGAAATCGATGGTCGCAATGCGAATCGAGATAATAACGAAAATAAATAAATGAATAATCAATGAATAACATAGAAACACAGTCTCATTATCTCTCCCTCACCGCCTTGTTTTCTCTCTCTGTGCTGCTCTCTCTTCACCGACTCTCTCTCTTTTCTCTTAATCGATTTTCTCTCTCTCTGCGAGTCCTCAATCTCTCTCGCTCGCTCGATCTCTCTTTCTCCCCTCTCTTCCCTCTTTCTCTCCTCCGACTTCTCTCCCTTATTTCCCCTGTATCGCCGCCGCTGCCCTGTGTCGCCGCCTTATTTTCCGTTTCTGCTGCTTTTCTTTTTCCGGCGAATCACCGCCGTCTTCTTCCTTTTGCTCGGTAAATACATATATATATATATACATACCAACGTATGTGTGTTGATTTTGATGTGTTGCCTGTGTTTGAGTTCTGGTTGCCTGTGCTTGATTTCAATTATCATTTTCCGTTTATTTTCCGGCTACTGACGCGTGTTGTGCACGTGTAACTCGACTGATTTAAGATTTTTATTTTTATTTTGTTTCTGCAGGAAATTCTGATTAATATTCATGAAATAAAATTCATTTTTCATGCGGGAAAATTATTTTTAATCGGTGGGATTCGTGTAGGATGTCCGATAATCGGAAAGCCGTGAATTTTACGGCCGTCGGCGATGAGCCTCGGCGAGCCGACGGTGGGCGATGATGATTTTTATCTGAGTCCTACGTTATTAATTAAATAAAATTAGTTGGTAAAATTAATTGTGAAATTGAAAAGTGCGAATAAAATAAAAATACGAATAAAAATGTAAAATACAAGTAATGATAGTAATTAACCGAATCGGAGTTTGGGATTTGTGGAATTGGTTGCGATTGGATTGTTTGTTGTGAATTTGACGTCGGTTTGATTTCGACGGGTAGGCCGATAAACAAAGGAGATGCTGCCCGATTTTCGGGAAAATTAATTCCGAAAATACGAGAACGTAACCTGTAATTATCGGAGACGTCGAACGAGGATATATAATTAAATTTTACGAAACCTACTTATGTGACGTGACAAGATATTTTGTGAATAATCAATTACTTTACTATTTTCAAACCAACGAGTATACATACTTTCCGAAAACAAACACCGAACCGATTTTCGAAGATGTGAACCATAATTGCTATGTGTATTTAAATAATACATATTAATATAATTTGGATTATGAAATCGTATGGGTAGAATAGGATAGTGATGTGATGTTAAGCGAAGCGATTATCTGAATTAGGGTATTTTAACCCTGTAGGTCCTAGTCGGAAGACCCGAGATTTGACGTTAGACTAGGAATGATCTAGCGATTAGATGTCGAGATTAACGAAGTTCCAATCAAAGGGCCTGAGTGTTGGGATCATATCCCAAATGGAATATAAGTTTGACGATAAAGCCGAACGTTCAAGTCAGACCAAAGTCAACTAGTAATAGCGATTAAAGCTTATTGAGGCAAGTATTCTTGAACTTTCTTTTAAAATACTGCAATTATTTCTTCGTTCCTATTCTAAGTTCAGAATAGTTAAATGTTTTACATTTCACTGCAATTACTCTGATTATGCATGTTTCTTTCATTATTGTTCCTATAATTCGATTGCTCTCTTGAGCAAATACCCATTCTTTCGGGTTATTTGCGAACCCTTAGTTGGGATGTTTTGAATTTAAAATGATTTGACATCAAAATACTCCATGGGCTGGATAATGATGATGTGTGGGATTAAGTTTTACTTAATCCTAAGGACCGGAACATGACCGGTGCCTTGAGATGGGCCGTAGAGCCCGGGGACCCGACTGGATCTATACAGGTAGGTATAGATCTGCACTGTATCCTGACTGATCAACAGGATATAGATGCGAACTAGTGTCCAGTCTAATTTGTTATTGATCGCCATTAACGGAATTCTCTCTCTTGAAAGGTTTTGTGATTCCAAAACTGGACAAAACCCTGATTCAGGAGATGAATCGGGGAATCGCTTGTCATTTTTGGATTTATAGTTAAAGGCTTGTGACAGCCAACGTTTATTCACTCAACTCACTCAAATAAATATAATTGTTTAAAATTGTTTTAAGATTTTGTCCGAAAGTTTTTCCTTTGGTATTAATGCTTGAAACTCAAATTATATACTTGCTGGGCATTTTTGGCTCACTCTTGCTTTTTAAATTCTTATTTCTGCCAGAAACAGATAAGGATAAAAGTGAATAACTTTGATTGACAGCAGAAGTTAGAGAAATCTCCGCTGCGAGAGGTTGAAGAAGTTAAAAGAATATGACAATAACATTAGTACAAAGGTATTTACACTTGTATTCTAGTTGTTGTGAGTTGTAGAAGGTTAGATTCTTGTTTCATACCATAACCTGTAAATGATCCAGATTCAAGGGATTATTTGTTTATTATTTTATTTTATGTAAAGATTGTTTAGTGACACCAAATCTTAACCTTGGATTTGGGTTGTTACATCCCTTTTAGACCCAACCATGTCTAGTTGATGCGACATTTATTATGTAATTAAAGTTATTTTTATTCCCTTATTAAGGTTTCGTAGAAGTTAAGTTATTTCGTGCCCTTCCAGGATATCATTTTTAGCGTAAAGTGTTGAGCGACCTCCACATTTACAACAATTAGTCATTCTCGATGCTTAAGGATATTTGCTGGAATTTTTTAATTTTTCATAATCATTTTTGTACCTATTTCCATCTTCAGGAATTTTCTGGTATTTTCCCTATATTTGGGGATTATTTTGAACTTAATGGATTTTTTATTAAGAATTTTAAAGAAATATTTTTCATCAATTATTTCTTAATTTCTTGATGCCTGCTACACTCAGAATATTTCTTTGGTTAATCAAGCAAAGTGCATGACACCCTACCAATTGTTCAAGAATAAGAAGCCAACTCTAAATTTTCTTAATGTCTTTGGCTGCAAATGTTATATCTTAAGGAATCAAACAGATCAACATGGGAAGTTTGATGCTAAAGCAGATAAAGGAATCTTTGTTGGATATGCTGTGGGAAAGGCATATAAAGTCTACAATCTAAGAACCGACATTGTTATGGAATCATTACATGTTGTGTTTGATGACAAAAAGATTGAAGGACTGCAAGATGGAGATTTCCATGAGAGGCTCAAGTTTGATAATATGGAGATGGTTAGTGATGAAAGTGATGATGAAAGTGATCAAGAAATAGTGAATAAGGATAATGTAGAAAAATCTACAACCAATGAAGCACATATTTCAACATCTGTCGAGTTATAAAATGCTTCATCCTTCGGGAGATAATCTGCCTTATCCGTCGGGAGACAGTCAGCTTCATCCGTCAGGACACAAAGTGCATCATCCGCCGAAACATTAAAAGAAGCTGAAAATCAGAATAGATCACCTATAGAAAGTTCCCCTTTCTTAAATCAAAGATTCACAAACTCAGGGGGAGTTTTTCATAATCAAAACTCAGTCACACATCAAGACAACAATGAGGCCTCTTCATCCAGAGCTAATCTACCTCAACAAAGAAAATGGACTAATGATCACCCTTTTGAGCTCATCATTGGTGATGCTTCTTCTAAAGTTCAAACAAAGAGAGCAACTCAAGAAGAATGTCTATATAGCAGCTTTCTATCTAAGGAAGAACCAAAGAAGGTAGAAGAAGCTTTGTTGGATCCTGATTGGGTTTTAGCTATGCAGGAGGAGCTAAACCAATTTGAAAGGAACAAGGTATGGAAGCTGGTACCCAAACCTAAATGAAAGAATCCAATTGACACCAAGTGGGTATTCAGAAACAAGATGGATGAAAATGGCATAGTGGTCAGGAACAAAGCTAGATTGGTTGCTAAGGGCTACTGCCAACAAGAAGGAATAGATTTTGATGAAACCTTTGCTCCTTTTGCAAGACTTGAAGCCATCAGAATTTTTTTAGCCTATGCAGCCCATGCCAATTTCAAGGTCTATCAAATGGATGTCAAAAGTGCTTTTCTGAATGGAGATTTGGAGGAGGAAGTCTATGTCAGTCAACCTCCTGGTTTCGAAGATCCAAATTTTCCAGGATATGTCTACTATCTTTTGAAAGCACGTTATGGACTGAAGCAAACACCTAGAGCCTGGTATGACACTTTATCAAAGTTTTTTTTGGAAAATCACTTCACAAGAGGTACTGTCGATAAAACCTTATTCTTTAGAAATATTAATGGCTCTAGTATACTTGTTCAAATCTATGTAGATGATATTATATTTGGCTCTACAAATGAAAAACTTTGCAAATAGTTTGCCAATTGATGCAAAGTAAGTATGAAATGAGCATGATGGGAGAACTAACTTACTTTCTTGGTTTACTAGTTAAGAAAGTTAGTGATGAAATATTCATTAGTCAAACTAAATATATTCATGATCTTTTAAAGAAGTTTGAATTAATTGTTAGATATATTTGAGATGTCCTGTCTCATATGTTTCATGTTTAGTTTTCAGATCTTAACAAACAGGTGATATCAGTACTTACTGGAATCAGTACTTACTGGAAGTCAGAACTTAGGGATATCAGAACTTAGGTAATCAGAAGATAAATATCAGAAGATAGATATCATAACTTAAGTACGGGAGGACTTACAGTTAAGGAAGGAAGCTGATTTACAGGAAAGAAGATCGAGACTAATACAAAAGAAAATATGCATGGAAAGAGTTAGAAGATAAGAAGACTTGTATAAGATATCTGATTGATATATTTTAGGAGATAGAATTATATTCCATATCAATTAGAAGTTATCTTGTAACCATGTAATATATAAACACATAGATAGGTTTACACTATAGGTGTTATCATTATCGAGAAGATTATACATTGTAACCTAGCAGCTCTTAGTGATATTTGTTCATCACTGAGAGAGAACAATTCCATTGCAACAGAGTTTATCATATTGAATATATCTGTTTACTGTTACTTATGTTTAAAATCGATTTGATTGTATTAAACACTGTATTCAACCCCCTTCTACAGTGTTGTGTGACCTAACAATTGGTATCAGAGCTTTTCTGTTAACACACATACAGTAAAGATCCAAACAATCATGTCTGAAGAAGCACAAACTCCAATCAAGCCCACCAAAACTGAAGAAACTCAAAAGACTCAAACGCACAGTCGATATGAGACTATTAGGGTTTTCATACTGAGACCTTCTGAGTATCCCATATGGAAAGTGAAGATGGCTATGTTTCTGGAAGCTATAGATCCAGAATACCTTGACAAAATTAATGAAGGACCACATAAGCCAACCAAGCTTTCTGTTGTAGTTGCAGATCAGCCATCAAAGACCATACCAAAGGATAAAAGTGAGTATACAGCTGAAGATATCTCATCCATTGCCAAGGATGCAAAGGTAAGGCATTTGCTGCATAGTGCCATTGATAATGTCATGTCAAACAAGGTAATTCATTGCAAGACTGCAAAGGAGATATGGGATGCCTTGGAGACAAGATGCCAGGGAACTGATGTAATCAAGAAGAACAGGAGGACTATACTCACTCAAGAGTATGAGCACTTTGACTCAAAAGGTGATGAGTCATTAACTGACTTATATGACAGGTTTGTCAAAATCTTGAATGATCTGTCACTAGTGGACAAGGAATATGGTCTTGAAGATTCAAATCTAAAATTCTTTTTAGCTCTTCCTGAAAGTTGAGATTTGAAATCTACTACTATAAGAGACAACTATGCTCTTGATAAAACTACTCTTGATGAAATTTATGGTATGTTCAAGACTTATGAACTATGATGGATCAAAGGAGCAAGAGGCATGGGAGAAAGTCAAGGACAATTGCTCTTAAGGCTGAGGAGGAATCTTCCAAAGTGGTTGTCTCAAAGAAAGGAAAAGGAAAGGCTCTCATCATAAAGTCTGATTCAGAATCATCAAGTTCTGATGATGATGATTCAGAAACTGAAAGTTTACCTGAAATAGATGCTGATGAAGAGATGATGAAATTGTGTGCTCTTATGGTGAAGGGAATCACAAAGATAGCCTACAGGAAATTCAGAAGGGGAAAGAAGTTTTCCAAAAAAGGAGGAAATTCTGATAAGAAATGGTTTAGAAAGTATGAAGACAAAAGTGCAAAGTCTGATAGAGGAGATAACTCAAATGTCAAATGCTACAATTGTGGTGAAAGAGGCCATATATCTCCTGACTGCAAGAAAGGAAAGAGTGACAAAGGCAAGACACGTGTCACAAAGAAGAAAAGATGGACAGACTCTTCAGATTTTGAAGATGAGGTGAATTATGCTTTAATGGCAAATGCAGATGGCAGCCTTGAAACTGCTGAATTGAAGGGCAACAGGAAAAACATCCTAGTACTGGATAGTGGATGTTCAGGACATATGACTGGAAATAAAGCCCTGCTCTCAGACTTTGTGGAGAAAGCTGGCCCAGGAGTTTCTTATGGAGATGGCAACATGGGAAAAACTCCGGGATATGGGAATATTAATCTTGGGAATGTCATCATTGAAACAGCAGCTCTTGTCTCAGGACTTAAACATAATTTGCTAAGTGTTAGTCAAATCTGTGACAGAGGTTATCATGTGGATATCTTTGAAGAACACTGTGAAGTTGTAAGCAAATCTACAGGTAAAGTGGTACTGAAAGGTTACAGGCATGGTAACATTTATGAAGCCAGGTTCGGCTCTCGCTGCCCTGAGAAGTAAGATTGACTTTCAACAAGTACTGATGGTTCTGCAATCTCTCTGATAAGTAGAGCATCAATTGAAGAAAGCTGGAATTGGCACAAGAGACTCTCTCATTTAAACTTCAACAACATAAATGAGCTTGTAAAGAAAGATCTTGTGAGAGGACTGCCAAAATCAGTATTTGCTCCTGATGGCCTTTGTGATTCATGTCAAAAGGCAAAACAAAGAAAATCTTCTTTCATGAGCAACACTGAGTCATCAATTTTTGAGCCTTATCACCTACTGCATGTTGATCTATTTGGTCCAGTCAATGTCATGTCCATTGCAAAGAAGAAATATGCTATGGTTATAGTAGATGAGTTCACAAGGTACACTTGGGTGTACTTCTTGCATAAGAAGAATGAAACTGCATTTACTCTAACTGATCATGTCAGACAACTGGATAAGTTGGTCAAAGATTCTGTTAAAATTATAAGAAGTGATAATGGCACTGAGTTCAAGAATTCAATCGTGGAAGAGTTCTGCAAAGTGCATGGAATCAAACATGAATTTTCTGCACCTGGAACTCCACAGCAAAATGGAGTTGTCGAAAGAAAGAACATGACTCTCATTGAAACTGCACGAACTATGCTTGATGAAGCAAAGCTGTCAACCTATTTTTGGGCTGAAGCTGTGCAGACTACTTATTTTACACAGAATGCAACACTCATAAACAAGCATGGAAAAACACCATATGAGATGGTGAAGAAAAAGAACCCAAATCTGAAATACTTTCATGTATTTGGATGTAAGTGTTTAGTTCTTAAGACTCATCCTGAACAGCTGTCAAAATTTGATCTAAAAGCTGATGAAGGAATTTTTGTTGGATATCCACTTTCCACAAAAGCGTTCAGAGTCTATAATTTAAGAATAAAGGTTGTCATGGAATCTATCAATGTATCTTTTGATGATAAGAAGATTACTGGACTTGAAGATTTCAATGATCACGATCAGCTGAGATTTGAAAATGAAGACTTAAATTCTGATTCTGTAAATTCTGATGACTTATACTCTGATCCTGTAAGTACTGATGTCATTAAATCTATGGTAACAACTCCAAAGGAAAATGCACCTGTCCAGGGGGAGCAAACTGAAGATCCTACCACATCTCATGACTCTCAAGAAGCATCAGAACCTGTCACTGGCTCTTCAAGTTCCGATTCATCTTAGTTCTGATGAGCAAAATTCTGATAATTCTGGAAACTCTGATACTTTAAATCCTGAAGGGTCCAAGTCAAATTCTGAAGTCTCAAAGAGCATAACTACATGGGGAGCATCAAAAAATGCTGATGGAGACAGCATAGATCATGGCGGATGTAACGCCCGGGAAATATTATGTATTTATTTTTATCAATAAATAATTATTATGTGAATTTGGTGAATTATTTGATGATGGATAATAATATTTGGATGATTATTTCTGATAAAATTGAGATATTTTAATTTCCAATTATCCAGAATTAAATCTAGATAATTTTGGTATTTTTCTGGTAATTGTTAGATTATTATATGATTTTATTAGAATTTATAGGATTAATAATGATTATTCTTACATAATTATAAAATTTATTTTTGGAATTAGAAATCATCCCACTTTAATCGTTTTTGCGTTTTTACAACCCGAAACTCTTCCGAAAACTCCTTCCTAACCTAATCTGATAATTCTGAACACTTTCTGTGTTTTGACTTTTTCGATCCGGGGTACGGTTTGACCTGTACAAGTCCCGGTGTGAAATTTTCGATACGCAAATCATTTTATATATCGATAAGAATCCATATTCTCAAAAGGCGAGGCATTATCACCTTAATTTCGTATAAAGTATTTTATAGGGAGCTTTGTTTTGATAATTATCCAAATTCGGTATTAAAATCGTATCGTCTTTTTAGTTACTTAGCGGCTAAGTAACCCATTTTCGGATCAGATATGTGAATGTAATTATCAAATTATTAAATAAATAAAATATGTGATGGTCCTGTCAGTTATGTGTTGCTGTGTTATTAATCGTTTGTGAATTATTAGACGCAAAGGTTAATTTTATAATTAATTATTGAGCTGTATAAACTTAATTCACTTTTAAAGTGATTTTATTGAATATTTATTCTTAAAAATGCTAAAATTGTTTCTAAAATTATTTATATTATTTTATAATTTTATTTATTTAAATTTTAATTACTTCGATAAATTTTAAATATTATTTTGGGAAAATTTCGGAATTATGATACTCGTAATTACTCGTCAGATATTCCAAATTTTGAGTATCGTGTTGTTCGTTAATTCAATAAGTAATAAAACGAAATAAAGAAGGGGGCAGATTATTTATCGGGTATACCCGTTTGTTCATTGCAGTTCATGTATTTCCTTAATCAATCACTCATCTCTCTTCGATCCTCTCTCATCTCGATTTCTCTCCCTCGTTCTCTATCTCTGAACTCTCTCTACCTCTCTTAATTAATCTCTCCCGGTGTCTCCCCCATACTCTTCTTCCCCTGCCCTCTGTTTTTGTGGTTCCTTTTCCATCACCGGTAAGCCGCCGCCTGAACTACGGTGGGTTTGGTGGCTTCGGTTCTGTTCTCGTTCGATTATGCATGTATACATATATTTATATATTTGTGTATATCTGTGGTATGGGATTGTGCTGTGTGTGAGAATTGTGTGTGTGCCCTGTGTGTGTGTGTGTGTGTGTGTGTGTGTTTGTGCTGGGTGTCTGGTGGTGGTCGCCGGCCTTCAATGGCTGTCCGACCGTACTTGTGTTGTTTCCAGTTGGCGCGTAAGGCGCGTGCGTGTTGTTGTTTGTGTGGTTCGAATATGCCTTGTTCAACTGTTAATTCGATTCTGAATTATTGTGCAGATATTAATTTGGGAATTATTGGATATATTGAATGCAGGAAAATATTTGATTGGAATTTGTGAAATAAAAATATATTCGTGCGGTAAATTTTAATAATTAATCGGTGAGATTCGTGTTGGACGCCCGTTATAAACAGGAACCCGCGAATTTTACCGCCGTCGGCAATGAGCCTCGGCGAGCCGACGGTGGACTATGATGATATAATCTGAGTCCTACGAATAAAAACATAAAAATACGGATAATAATAATAATTAATAATTGAATTGTATTGGTGATTGGGACTAGCGTATGGATTGTAAATTGAATGATTGGTTGTTGTTATGTTGTGATTAACGTCGATTTGATCTCGACGGGTAGGCCGATAAACGAAGGAGGCGCTGCCCGATTTTCAGGAAATTAATTCCGAAATATTGGGAACGTAACCTATAATTATTGGAAACGTCGAATAATCATATACAATTATATTATATGAGCTGGACTGCGATTGAGACAAGATATTTTGTGAATAATCGATTACCCTATTTTTCAAAATGACAAACATACGTATTTTCCGAAATTAAATACCGAACCGATTTTCGAAGATGTGAACCGTAATTGCTATGTGTATTTCGATAATACATATAAATATGAATTCGGTTAGGAAATCGTACGGGTAAAATAGAATAGTGATTTGATGTAAGCTTAAGCGATTATCTGAATTAGGGTATTTCAACCCTGTAGGTTTTAGACGGAAGACCCGAGACATGACATCGGACTAGGAACGATCTAGAGATTAGACATCGAGATCAACGAAGTTCCAACCAAAGGGTCTGAATGTTGGGATCGTATCGAGAATAGGATAGTAGGTGGACGATAAAGCTGAAAGGTCAAAGTCGAACCAAAGTCAACCAGTAATAACGGTTAAAGCTTATTGAGGCAAGTATTCGTGATTTTCTTTTAAATACTACAAGTATTCTTGAATTTTCTTTTGAATACTGCAAATATTATTCGCTCCTATTCTAAGTTCAGAATAGTTAACTGTTTTACATTTCGCTGCAATTACTCTGATTATGCACGTTCCTTTCATTATTGTTTCTATAATTCGATTACTCTCTTGAGCAAATTCCCATTCATTCGGATTATTTGTGAACCCTAATTTGGGATGTTTTGAAATCAAAATGATTTGATATCAAAATACTCTACGGGCTGGAAGGTTATTATGAGGACCAGTGATGAGCTGGATCCTATGGGCCGGAGATGGACCGGACCCCTTTAGGGCATAGTTGCCTGGGTGCCCCATACGTTGGTTGGGTCTATGCAGTTGGGTATAGATCCGCACTATCTCCTGACTGATCAGCAGGTTATAGTGCATATATTGGTTTCTAGTGTCCAGTCCAATTTATTGTTGTTCGCCATTAATGGCATTCCCTCTTGAAATAAAATGTGATTATGATTTAAAGTTATTCTTTCTTAGCACTCAGTTTCGGGAAATTACAATGTTTCTAAATATATTCAAGGTTCAGATTGTTGCTGCAGCATTAGTTGCTTAGTGATAGTTAGGATCTTGAATGAATTGAGATCTTCTTAATTATCCAACCCGTCCTTATCAGGCTGGTTTAGCAGGCTAAGTCTATGGAAACTTAGTCGATAATGATGGATACTGAATAGTTAGGAATTTCTTAAACGTCGTTTTATGAATAGTTATTGCATTCATTGCTCAATTATGAAATGATACCAGAAGCTATTTTGAAAACACGCGATCTCTAAAGCTCTTACAAAAATGTCATTATGTCCTATGTGATTCATAGCAATGCAAATCAAATTGATTTTTAAGATAACGAGGTATATCCTTTAAATGATTTTGTGTTCCGCCCTTCAAAATATTTCAGAGATTTTGTCTGGAAGTTTTCTTTGAAATTAATGTTTGAAACTCAAATTATATACATGCTGGGTATTTTTGGCTCACTCTTTCTTTGTCAATTCTTATTTCTGTCAGAAACAGATAAGGATAAAAATGAATAGCTTAGATAGACAGCAGAAGTTCGAGAAATCTCCGCTGCAAGAGGTTGAAGAAGTTAGAAGAATATGATTCGAGCATTAGTTCAGAGGTATTTACAATTGTATTTTAGTTGTTGTAAGTTGTAGAAGATTACATTCTTGTTTCATACCATAACCTGTAAACGATCCGGATTCAAGGGGTTATTTATTTATTTCTTTATTCTATATAAGGATTGTTTAGTGACACCAAATCTTGACCCCGGATTTGGGGTGTTACAGTAATTGAATTAACATATTATTTACCCAATTTATAAAATTATTAAAATTTAACGAAATTTGTGATTCGAATTGACGGAGAATGATTAAAGGAAATGGCAGAATCTTCTAGACGGTAGGCAGAAGAATCATATTTTATCGACAAAACTGAGGCGTTACGTGATCGATGGTTATTTTATACGGAATAAATGGAATCTAAATCAATGGTTATAAATTTCGGAAGGACGCGATTAAGATCAAATTATTGAAGTAGTTGATGTGAAGGCAGTTCCAGGAAGCATTTCGAAGCAATGATGTGACTTGAATCGTGAACCTGTATCCGCACGATCCTGAAGGCATACGTAAATAAAGCGTGGAGGTGATCGACATTAACATTCTTTCTTCTAATACGACAGTATATGTTTTTCTTGATTTTTGAATACGTCTGAGCTTCTTCTGTTGATAAATTATATGAGGCAAAAACGAAAGAAAATTTATTGTATTCCTTCTGAATTGTTTCTCTTTTCGAATCCTTGATTTTTGATTAAGACAATAGTGCTGTGATATGACGTTTTGTCGAAATGACGAAAAGTCGGGTGGGATGCCACCTAATCATGGGCTGTATGCCATATAGTATGAAAGACTGGCCATCTTAAGTACGAATATGGTTGTCCCATTCTTCACTCATTTTCTTCCTTCAATTTTCTGATTTACAAATTCTTTCAATCGGATGTTGCATTGTTATTCCTTATTCTGAGTTTAATCAAAATCATATTCCCAAACTTTCCTTTTGTGTAAAGTCTGTTCTCTGACGATTTCATAAGAAATGAAATAGTATGATACGTGGAACCATACAACGAACATAGAGACGACTGCAAATCAATAAATGGTGGACATCTGCGAGCGAGGAAAAAATGGACACACTGACAACGTGGTCATGACAAAGACATCAAATCTGAGAGTTGTTCGTGTTACCAGGATCTCGTCAGTATGGTATATTTTGACGCGAAATGAATGGTTAGCAAATCGTACAAAATAAGGAAATGAAGTGGTGTGCTCAAACGGAGCAAACGAGTATCGGGACGACGATCAAAGATCAAGGAAATTCTGAACAATGACTCCGACAGGCAATTACGACGTGAAACATCCCTTCGTCGCTGGAAGATACTTTTTGTGAAGATTCAAGATGGGAGAACTCTTAAATATAATCAAACTTCAAACGTGTTCTTCAAGAAATTGTGAAGTTTTCTAATTTGCGTAAATAAGTGATTGTGAATTCAATGCTCATACCCGGGTCAGTAACGAAAGTTCGATGTGAAGCCGTAAGTGGAGATGAAGCAATGGTGACTCGACTGTGAAACTTTTCAAGAAATAATGATCTAACGATTGAGTTCCTACCAGATTGTGTTAATAATAATGAAGACCATGCACAGTTATTAAAAGATAAAGCAATTAATAATGGTCAGAAATAAATTGACAAAATCATGAAATCAAACCTTAAATTTATTAAGGACAATTCGTAATATTCTAAAAAGAATTGAGAAATGTATGGTTATATTAATCATTGTGGGTTTCAGACTCAATCCCAATTAAAAAAGAGATATGTTATGCTAGTCAGATGCTGATTAAAGGTGAATTGTGGGAATTGATGATTTGATTGATTGATGGTGTCGGCTTGAGTCCGACTGGTAGTCAATGGTGTAGGGGAAGTGCTGCCCAAATTTTCAGAAATTACCCTATAGTTAAAGAAAAAAAAAGTGTATTATCGTTCTCGTCAGTACTCCAAATAATTGCAATTTCGATTCTTGAGAAAGTTGTTATGACCAAACCGACTTTATGTAATTGGTCTTTGATTCCAGTTAGCTAGTCAGCACTTGGTTTAAGTGATCATTTACAGGAGTTGATTGATCCACTTTGCCAACTAATGGTTAGTTAAATGGAAATCGATTCCAATTAGATTGAGTCAGGCTCTAACATGATTTACAGATCCGAAATTAAAGCGATAAGAAATTTGAAAAAAATAAAAATAAAAATATACGGGCGTTAACGTAAATTGAAGGCTTAGTTTAATTAGCGTGATGTTGTTGTGATCGGGTGCAAGGTTGATCCAGAAGAATACGCTCTTTTAGATGAATAAGAGGAACATGAAGTTATTGGTACACGCTAGTAAGAAGAATATTTTTAAGAACTGAAGGTTCAAGATAAGGTAAAGGGATTATATCATCTGTAATAGTTTTCCCGGAAGAACTTGGATGTATACCCATATCAAATGACGAATTAATAGAATATTTGAATGTACACTTCTTTTGAACGGCGATTGGATGGAAGTTGTGGTAGAATAACGGAAAGCTCGCAAATTCAAGCACCCAATGAAAGACGAAGATTGATGAAGTCCGCATGTGAACTCAGGAAAAAGAGATGATGGTCAATAAAGAGAAGTCAAACGCGCGATCTGTGATACGTCAAGCAAAGCTAAGGAAATAACTACCGAGGAAATTCGACAATTTTGTTAGTAAGAATTTAAATAGTATAGATAAAAGCCTTTATTCCAGTGGAAACTGCAGGAATGAATTATCCAATAATAAATAGAGTAGTATTACTAAGAAAAAGAAATTCGTTATGTATGAAAAAAATAATGAATAATGAGAATGAAGAACTAATCAAGACAAGAAGTGGAATCAAAAGGATGATAAAGAAATTTTATAAAATAATCCAGAAAACATGTAAGTTGGGAACGTCGGTTGTGCCAGAACTATTAGAAGAATGAGGTGAAATGTCGATAAGTGAAGATAGGAATTTCATTCAAGGAATACTTGTAAACGGGAGTAATTAAACAAAGGTATTAATGGCAAACGATTGAAGAAGCACGTTGTAATGAATCTCAAAATGGAATTCTTTAGAACTAAAGTGAAGTCCCGAAGGTTCGAATGAACGCCTTATCAAGATTACCTCAAGGAATGAGGTGAGGATTTCTCGTCGGTTACTGCACAGAGTCAAACTGGTATCAAAAGCTCTGTATCGTCTAACTCAATAGGGATAAAATAATAAGTAAAGGAAAACTTCAGGAATGTGGAATGAAAAAATAATGAAATAAAGGGTACCGTGCGCTATGCGTAAAAGCGGTCATAGAAAAGAGAATGAAGGTATAAAGCTACGCGTCGATTATCAGAAATTGTAAGTTTGAAGGTTAAAGTAAACACAATGTACCATGAGTATTGAGATAAAGTGATCGTATTTATGGATAACATCCTCGCCAATACAAGGACTAAGGAAAACTAAGTCGAACGATTGAAGATATGCTTGCGAAGAACTGGAAAATAGCAGCTGCATTCTTAACTTTAAAGATATGAACTCTGGTTATGAGCTCCAGTGTGTGGGTAAATACCAAACCGGAGAGGTCCATTTAGAAACAGATGTTCCAAATAGAAAGAAAAGAGGAAATACCATTAAGATTGTTGAGAAATGGTTAAAAGAATTGAAAAAGTTAGAAATTGAAGAATAGATTTTGATCCGTCTTCTGGGTTATGCTGATACTTACTTTGTTGTTGAATATCAAAGGTGGTATTAATGCAGATGATTGATGTTGACTTCAGTAGGAAACGTTGTGAGCATCAAAGTTCGTATTGATATCTAATTTGATAGGACAACAAAATGAATATTAATATCAAAAGACTGGATTTTGAATAAAAATTCTAATTCATTCTGTTCCTAATTAATGTACTTTCTTTTAGATATTAGGGGATTCTCTCTTGATGAAGCTACTTAATAGTGATTGAAAAGAAATGGAATTATGCTACCAAGTGGTGAGTAAATGCAATTGCCGAGATTTTTCTTTTTAGCATTTGAATAGATGTAGAACATTTCGAAGCATCAGACATCATGAACTCAGGATATCGGGTGCAAACGGATAGAAAATGCAAGGGACTGATTAAGGATTCTCGAATACGATTGGAAACGATCACGGGTCAGGCTAATCAAAGAAAAAAAAAAGAGAGACCTGAAACGTAAAGTAGGACAGTCAGTGAAAATAACAATTTCATAAACATGACCTATTAGAATTGGAAAGAAAAGGTTAGTGCAAATTAAGTTAATCCTTTAAAATAATGAAATAGATGAAACGATTGTGAATGAGTTGGTCTTGTTGTCACAAGTGTACCGAGTCTATAAGGCATTTATGTGTGTATGACTATGAAAAGTAATTTAGCCTCAAATATGTGAAATGAAAGATGGAGTTAGAGGGTGCATGAGCAACTGATAAATCTGATGACGGTAGGAGACCGTTGAAATGTGATTAATGTAGTGAGTCTTCAGAAGTTTTGATTAGATACTCGAAATGTAGCAGTGGTTGTTCCTTAGCATGATTCTGAGGACAGAATCCTTTTAAGGGGGGAAGAATGTAACGCCCGGGAAATATTATGTATTTATTTTTATCAATAAATAATTATTATGTGATTTTATATGAATTTGGTGAATTATTTGATGATGGATAATAATATTTGGATGATTATTTCTGATAAAATTGAGATATTTTAATTTCCAATTATCCAGAATTAAATCTAGATAATTTTGGTATTTTTATGGTAATTGTTAGATTATTATATGATTTTATGAGAATTTATAGGATTAATAATGATTATTTTTACATAATTATAAAATTTATTTTTGGAATTAGAAATCATCCCACTTTAATCGTTTTTGCGTTTTTACAACCCGAAACTCTTCCGAAAACTCCTTCCTAACCTAATCTGATAATTCTGAACACTTTCTGTGTTTTGACTTTTTCGATCCGGGGTACGGTTTGACCTGTACAAGTCCCGGTGTGAAATTTTCGATACGCAAATCATTTTATATATCGATAAGAATCCATATTCTCAAAAGGCGAGGCATTATCACCTTAATTTCGTATAAAGTATTTTATAGGGAGCTTTGTTTTGATAATTATCCAAATTCGGTATTAAAATCGTATCGTCTTTTTAGTTACTTAGCGGCTAAGTAACCCATTTTCGGATCAGATATGTGAATGTAATTATCAAATTATTAAATAAATAAAATATGTGATGGTCCTGTCAGTTATGTGTTGCTGTGTTATTAATCGTTTGTGAATTATTAGACGCAAAGGTTAATTTTATAATTAATTATTGAGCTGTATAAACTTAATTCACTTTTAAAGTGATTTTATTGAATATTTATTCTTAAAAATGCTAAAATAGTTTCTAAAATTATTTATATTATTTTATAATTTTATTTATTTAAATTTTAATTACTTCGATAAATTTTAAATATTATTTTGGGAAAATTTCGGAATTATGATACTCGTAATTACTCGTCAGATATTCCAAATTTTGAGTATCGTGTTGTTCGTTAATTCAATAAGTAATAAAACGAAATAAAGAAGGGGGCAGATTATTTATCGGGTATAACCCGTTTGTTCATTGCAGTTCATGTATTTCCTTAATCAATCACTCATCTCTCTTCGATCCTCTCTCATCTCGATTTCTCTCCCTCGTTCTCTATCTCTGAACTCTCTCTACCTCTCTTAATTAATCTCTCCCGGTGTCTCCCCCATACTCTTCTTCCCCTGCCCTCTGTTTTTGTGGTTCCTTTTCCATCGCCGGTAAGCCGCCGCCTGAACTACGGTGGGTTTGGTGGCTTCGGTTCTGTTCTCGTTCGATTATGCATGTATACATATATTTATGTATTTGTGTATATCTGTGGTATGGGATTGTGCTGTGTGTGAGAATTGTGTGTGTGCCCTGTGTGTGTGTGTATGTGTGTGTGTTTGTGTTGGGTGTCTGGTGGTGGTCGCCGACCTTCAATGGCTGTCCGGCCGTACTTGTGTTGTTTCCAGTTGGCGCGTAAGGCGCGTGCGTGTTGTTGTTTGTGTGGTTCGAATATGCCTTGTTCAACTGTTAATTCGATTCTGAATTATTGTGCAGATATTAATTTGGGAATTATTGGATATATTGAATGCAGGAAAATATTTGATTGGAATTTGTGAAATAAAAATATATTCGTGCGGTAAATTTTAATAATTAATCGGTGAGATTCGTGTTGGACGCCCGTTATAAACAGGAACCCGCGAATTTTACCGCCGTCGGCAATGAGCCTCGGCGAGCCGACGGTGGACTATGATGATATAATCTGAGTCCTACGAATAAAAACATAAAAATACGGATAATAATAATAATTAATAATTGAATTGTATTGGTGATTGGGACTAGCGTATGGATTGTAAATTGAATGATTGGTTGTTGTTATGTTGTGATTAACGTCGATTTGATCTCGACGGGTAGGCCGATAAACGAAGGAGGCGCTGCCCGATTTTCAGGAAATTAATTCCGAAATATTGGGAACGTAACCTATAATTATTGGAAACGTCGAATAATCATATACAATTATATTATATGAGCTGGACTGCGATTGAGACAAGATATTTTGTGAATAATCGATTACCCTATTTTTCAAAATGACAAACATACGTATTTTCCGAAATTAAATACCGAACCGATTTTCGAAGATGTGAACCGTAATTGCTATGTGTATTTCGATAATACATATAAATATGAATTCGGTTAGGAAATCGTACGGGTAAAATAGAATAGTGATTTGATGTAAGCTTAAGCGATTATCTGAATTAGGGTATTTCAACCCTGTAGGTTTTAGACGGAAGACCCGAGACATGACATCGGACTAGGAACGATCTAGAGATTAGACATCGAGATCAACGAAGTTCCAACCAAAGGGTCTGAATGTTGGGATCGTATCGAGAATAGGATAGTAGGTGGACGATAAAGCTGAAAGGTCAAAGTCGAACCAAAGTCAACCAGTAATAACGGTTAAAGCTTATTGAGGCAAGTATTCGTGATTTTCTTTTAAATACTACAAGTATTCTTGAATTTTCTTTTGAATACTGCAAATATTATTCGCTCCTATTCTAAGTTCAGAATAGTTAACTGTTTTACATTTCGCTGCAATTACTCTGATTATGCACGTTCCTTTCATTATTGTTTCTATAATTCGATTACTCTCTTGAGCAAATTCCCATTCGTTCGGATTATTTGCGAACCCTAATTTGGGATGTTTTGAAATCAAAATGATTTGATATCAAAATAATCTACGGGCTGGACGGTTATTATGAGGACCAGTGATGAGCTGGATCCTATGGGCCGGAGATGGACCAGACCCCTTTAGGCCATAGTTGCCTGGGTGCCCCATACGTTGGTTGGGTCTATGCAGTTGGGTATAGATCCGCACTATCTCCTGACTGATCAGCAGGTTATAGTGCATATGTTGGTTTCTAGTGTCCAGTCCAATTTATTGTTGTTCTCCATTAATGGCATTCCCTCTTGAAATAAAATATGATTATGATTTAAAGTTATTCTTTCTTAGCACTCAGTTTCGGGAAATTACAATGTTTCTAAATATATTCAAGGTTTAGATTGTTGCTGCAGCATTAGTTGCTCAGTGATAGTTAGGATCTTGAATAAATTGAGATCTTCTTAATTATCCAACCCGTCCTTATCAGGCTGGTTTAGCAGGCTAAGTCTATGGAAACTTAGTCGATAATGATGGATACTGAATAGTTAGGAATTTCTTGAATGTCGTTTTATGAATAGTTATTGCATTCATTGCTCAATTATAAAATGATACCAGAAGCTATTTTGAAAACACGCGATCTCTAAAGCTCTTACAAAAATGTCATTATGTCCTATGTGATTCATAGCAATGCAAATCAAATTGATTTTTATGATAACGAGGTATATCCTTTAAATGATTTTGTGTTTCGCCCTTCAAAATATTTCAGAGATTTTGTCTGGAAGTTTTCTTTGAAATTAATGTTTGAAACTCAAATTATATACATGCTGGGCATTTTTGGCTCACTCTTGCTTTGTCAATTCTTATTTCTGTCAGAAACAGATAAGGATAAAAATGAATAGCTTAGATAGACAGCAGAAGTTCGAGAAATCTTCGCTGCAAGAGGTTGAAGAAGTTAGAAGAATATGATTCGAGCATTAGTTCAGAGGTATTTACAATTGTATTTTAGTTGTTGTAAGTTGTAGAAGATTACATTCTTGTTTCATACCATAACCTGTAAACGATCCGGATTCAAGGGGTTATTTATTTATTTCTTTATTCTATGTAAAGATTGTTTAGTGACACCAAATCTTGACCCCAGATTTGGGGTGTTACAGGGGAGGATCCAGTTCTAGAAGTCAACTTCAATCTGCAAGAAAGTGGACCAAATCACATACACCTGACTTAATTATTGGAGATCCTGAAGCAGGTGTCAGAACTAGAACTGCAACATCAAATGAATGTCTCTATCATTATTTTCTATCTCAGACTGAACCAAAGAAAGTGGAAGAAGCTCTTCAAGATGCTGATTGGGTACAAGCAATGCAGGAAGAGTTAAATGAATTTGAAAGAAGTAAAGTCTGGACCCTAGTGCCAAGACCAAAGAACAGATCAGTAGTTGGCACAAAATGGGTGTTCAGAAGCAAAACTGACAGTGATGGCATAATTACAAGGAATAAAGCAAGGTTGGTTGCTAAGGGTTACTCTCAGCAGGAGGGTATTGATTATGATAAAACATTTGCACCAGTTGCTAGATTAGAAGCCATAAGAATCTTTTTGGATTATGCTGCTCACAAAAAGTTTAAAGTCTTTCAAATGGACGTGAAAAGTACTTTTCTTAATGGAGAATTGGAAGAAGAGGTCTATGTTGAACAACCTCCAGGCTTTATAGATTCAAAATTTCTAAATCATGTCTACAGGCTTGACAAAGCACTTTATGGCCTTAAGCAAGCTCCTAGAGCATGGTATGAGACTTTAGCTCAATTCCTTCTGGAAATTGGATTTCACAGAGGTACAATTGATAAAACACTTTTCAACCTCAACCATGGAAATGACTTACTTTTGGTACAGATATATGTTGATGATATCATATTTGGTTCTACAAATGCCAAACTCTGTGAGAGGTTTGCAAAGCTAATGCAATCAAGATATCAAATGAGTATGATGGGAGAACTTAGTTATTTTCTGGGCCTTCAAGTCAAGTAGAATGAAGAAGGTACTTTTATCGGTCAATCCAAGTACACCAAAAATTTACTGAAGGAATTCGGAATGCAAGATTGTTCAACTACATCCACTCTTATGGCCACTGCAACCAAGTTAGATAAAGATACTGGTTCATCAGTAGATATTACTACCTACAGAGGTATGATTGGTTCTTTACTCTATTTAATTGCAAGTAGACCTGATATCATGTATGCTACCTGTCTTTGTACAAGATTTAGGCTGATCCAAGAGAACCTCACTTAATAGTTGTGAAAAGAATTTTCAAGTACCTTAAGGGTACAGCTGATCTGGGATTGTGGTATCCTAGAGAATCATATTTTAAGCTAATAGGTTACTCAGATGCAGATTTTGCAGGATAAAAAATAGACATGAAAAGCACTAGTGAAAGCTGCCAATTTCTTGGAGGCAGATTAGTTTCTTGGTTTTGCAAGAAACAGAAGTCAATTTCCACATCAACTGCAGAAGCAAAATATATTGCTGTAGGAAGCTGTTATGCACAGATTCTTTGGATGAAGAATTAGTTACTGGATTTTGGGTTAGAATTTTCTAAAATCCCTATTTACTATGATAATCAAAGTGCTATTGCTATGACAGGTAATCCAGTTCAACACTCAATGACAAAGCACATCAGTATTAGGTACCATTTCATAAGGAAACATGTGATGGAAGGTACAGTGGAATTGCATTTCGCTCCAACAGATCAACAACTAGCAGATATCTTCACAAAACCACTATGTGAAGCTACCTTTACAAGACTGGTAAATGAACTTGGAATGGTTTCAGGTTCTTTCTCTAAATCTGCTTAGTTTTTGTTCTCATGCATCAGACTTTATGATCAGTGTTTACAGATTATTTTATTTTCATATAATCTGTGCTTTAATTAAAATTCATTAAATGCTGATTGTTATCTATGTGGATCTATATACTCTGATAAGTGTTTTGAATTTTCTGTGACTATTCAATCCAATGAGGATAACTGTGCTTGATGCTAACCTAGTAGTCTTTAACATACTAGAAATCCCGTGTTTGAATTAGTTGTTTATGTGGAAACTCATTAACACAAGCAAATTCTGATATTGAGTTTAGTCAAGTTTACTTTGTGTATCTTATTACTAAGTCACAAACTAGATTCTTGGTTCTTATCCAGTCAGATTCTGATGTCAGTAAATCTTAAGGATGAACTAAATGCTGATAAGCCTCACTTATCAAAAGAAAAGAAAAGAAAAGAAAAGAAAATCAGGTAATCCTTTGAGATCTAGAGTAAATAATATGGAAGGGAAGACCCAAGTGCATTGCTGGTATTAAGTAATATGTATTGGAAAAGCAAATAAATTTTCTTGGTGACTTTTCACATTCTCTGATTACTGGAGAAATACTCTGACATCAGCATATATTCTGATAAGCAGTTGTGACTCACTTACATTGAGAAGCCACTGTAAAAAGGAATTTTAAAAGATGCATAAAATGAGCACAAACAGTTGAGGTGGATTCTTGCATAAATTTGTTCTTGAGTAGACTTCATGATTGATGACAGATTTTAAGCACTTTTCTTAGTTATGCCTTATTTCTACGATGTACTGAAGTTTATCAGACTTTAATCTTTATCTGATATTCTGCTGAATGCACACACTTTCACTCCATATGAATGATAAAAATTACTGTGGTGATTAAGTTGTTTTTGACAAACAGTTAAGTGTCATTTGCATAAATTCTGAGGACAAGTTGTAATGATTAAACTCTGAAGAAAACAAGTCAGTATTTGTATGACGAATCACAGAAAAAGATATTCACTTTTTGAGTACAGAAGCCATATTCTGATGACTGTTAAAATCTGATATAAGTTTAAGTTCTGATATTAAATCCTAATGGAATCCTTGACGCTTACGTGGCATTATTCTTTACTTGACTTATTTGTGGTAAATACTGAAACGGTCATATTTAATCAGAATATATTTAGGTGAGATAAAAATAGTCATAATCATTATGGGTTAGTGGTAAACGTGTCTGTCCTGAAAAACTGCATGTGCACAGTAATTATTGCTTATTTTACGTGCCCATTAAAAACTGCTTTTACTTTTTACTGACTGTTTACAGGTTGCCAGGTGTAAAGTGTATCCCATGCTTCAAAAATATAACTGTTGAGTGGAGAGAGTATATATATGGGAGTTAAAAAGATTTTCTAATCTTTTCCTTACTTTTCTATTCTTAATCTCTTTTATTCTCTCTCTCTCTCTAATATTCTCTGAAGCGTTTTCTTACAGGACTTTTATCAAACACCTTGCAAACACTATTTTTCTCACTTAATTTCTTACAGAGATGGCACCAGAAGACTTGATTTTCAATGGAGCTAAGTTGGTTCCTAACAACTACTCGTCTATTCTTAGCAAGGCTGAAGCTCCATCGGAACTTCACTTTATTCAGGATTTCCTTGCTAGTTCTGATATTGGGTATGCTTTGACCCAACCTGAAGTAATCTCTGGAACCCAAGTGCTGGAGTTTTGGAGAAGTGGAATCTATGATGATGGTGGTGCTCAAGGGTCCCCAAGTATTATCTTTACAACAGGGGAAGATGAGCATGTCGTGACTTTGGCTACGGTTCTCCAAGTATTGCAGTTACCTGAGAACTGTGCTTATACAACTGTTGAGGAGCCAGTTCTTCAAAATATGATGGTCAGTCTGGGGTATGAAAAGACATTGCCAAAGCTGAGTTAATTGAAGAGATCTTACATAAGGAGGGAATGGAGTTTCTTCTTTGACTGCATCACAAAGGCTTTTGCAAACAAATGTTCTAATTTCGATGCAATCCCTATATTCAGTCAACAAATCGGGTATGCTCTAATTAATCAAACTGATTTTGATTATGCAAGTGCTGTTTTAGGCTTTATTGGGGATAAGATGACAGAAGATAGGAATACTGTCTATTTTGCTAGATTCTGTCAGCTTATTTATAGTTTTTGTTGTGCTGATAAGCCCCAATTAGCTAGTGAATCAATTTCACCATTTAGATTGGCTAAAAGAGCTTTTAATGACTTATTATCTACTGATAATAAGAAGGCTATGTTAAGACCCCTCCAAATTCCTTTACCTGTCAAACAAGCCTTAATAACCTATGATCTAGTTACATACACTACACTATATCCTGATGTTCAACCATCTGAACCTCAACCATCAGCACCTACCACCACTACCCAAACACCTCAAACTTCTCAACCACAACCAAAATCTACCATCAGGACATCTTTCACACCATCAACTCAATCATCTCAACCTGAATCATCAGCACATACCATCAGGACATACTGAAGAAGCTGAGGAAGGGGATCAGGAATCTCTGATCTCACAAGAACCAATTGTCATTAAGCCCTTCCAGCTCAAGTCAAAGACACTGCTAATGATACAGTGGTTACCCCTCCTGTCTCTCCTATTAAAGCTATAGATGATGCTAAAGAACAAACTGAAAACTCTGAGATAGGTATTCATAATTTGAATATACCAAATGTTCTTTATCTGGAAGCTCCATCTACAGAAGCTCAACCATCTACAGTTAACTCTCCAATCTTAGATGCTGAGAGACCATCTACACCAGCTTTGAAGATAAATTCTGATGCTCAGAATTTAAATGAAGTTGTTCCTGAATCTCCAGTTGCTTCACACACTGTTGTGCTGTTAGAACATAATGAGTCTTCCTCAAGTTCTGAAGATAGTGTTTTTGTTGAGACTCCAGTTCCCATACTAGGAAATGAAGAATTGGTGAAGAAATTTGTTGAACAGGAAGCACCTATTCCTTGGGAGGATACTCACAGAGGTGTGGAGTGGACCAAGAAGTGGAATGAATTAGATTTTATTCCAAGCTCTAACGTTCTGACAGAGCATATTGCTAAAGCTGATGAGTTGCTCACAAAAACTGATTTAAAGACACAACTCAAGATCATTGCTCTATCTACCAAATATCTTCAAGGTCTACATTCTTCTACTCATGAAAAGGTTGATACACTAAAGGAAAAAGCTGATAAGCTAGATCTACAGATCAAGCTTGACAAGAATAAGTATATCAGACCTACTCTTGAGAAAATTGAAGCCATTGAGAAGATTCAAGAGAAGCAACATGCCCAAATTGATGAGGTTCTGGCTAACCAAGCTTCTCAGAAAGCTCAATTGGATGAAATCCAATCTTCAGTTGAACTTCTTCTCCCTCTCTCTTACTTCCTGATGATGCCAAAAAGGGGGAGAAGATAGTTAAGTCCAAATGCCCACCTACTCAAATACTGAAGAAAAAGGATGATAAAGGTGATGACCAGGGAAACTCTGATAAGAGCAAAGGTCAAGGAAAAGTTCAAGGAAAATCTTTTACACAGAACAAGTCAAGTTATGATGTTGTGAATGCTAAAAGTCCGAAGTCAAGTTCTGATAAACAAAGTCTGATGTCAAGTTCTGATATTCTGATTCAGTCAGGATCTAAAGATTCACAGAAGTTTTTACAAACTCTGAAGCTAAAAGGGAAGCAGACTACTGTTTATTACAAAGATCCTAAAATCCAGACACTTGATGAGGAGATAGCTAGAAGATTATTTCTGAAACAAAATCCAGGAATGGATTTGGAAACTCTCAAGGAGGAAGAAGCTAGATTTGCAGCTGAGAAGACAAATCTTAAGTCTAAAGCTTCTGATGCAAAGAAACCTCCAAGGCCTAAGGAAAAAGGCATTATGATCAGGGAAAAGTCAAATTCTGAGGCTTCAAAGTCCAAGACTAGATCATAAATGAGATTGATCCCAAGATAAAAGGAAAAGAAAAGGTTGGTGAACCTTTAAAGATTGAGAAAAATATAAATTCTTCCGTTCTAGTCTATCAAACTACAACGCATGATGATGATTTGATAGAAGATGAAACTGTTCAAATTCTGAAAAGAAGAAAGATAATTGAAGAATCTAAAACAACCTCTGACACTGCTCAAGTTGTTCAGAATGAAGAACAACAAGTTACAGAAGAAACATCAAATTCTGATCAAGTTGATTTGAAAAAGATGACAATTGCTGATAAGAAGAAGCTGTTATGGAAGAAATCTACTCCAGTTGAACCAAAATCCAATCTTATGATTAATCAACTCGCAACATTTGGGTTGAGAGCCAAGCAACCTAGAGATAGAGCTGGATTAGGTTCTGATGAAGAGAATATACAAACAGGAGTAGAAGTTACTCTAAGAGATCCTTTCATGTTGACAGACAAACCATATGAACAAATCAAACAAAAGCACCTTGACAAAGTGCTGTCTGCTCAAATTGTGATAGATGCTCATGATAAGGATAATCCAAAGGAGAAATTGATTTTATTTCTCAATGATGGACTAACTTACAGACTAGCTGATACTGATGTGCTAAAGAAGTCTGTCAGAGAACTTCAATATATTCACTATCTTCTGAAAGTAAAATCTGATGTTACAAGAAGATGGTCAGAATACATTTTGAAGGCTATAAGAGATCTACTTAGAATCTCTGGTACAAAGACTTCTCAGTATATACCAATGATTACTGAAGGTGATGAAAGAGAAATTCCTATGCTGAAGAACTCTGCTAAAGTGGAAGTTATTCTGAAAGGAAGATGCTTATGTTATAATGAAAACTCTTCACATCCTAGAGTTATCAGACTTGGTGATGGACTTGAAAGAACATCAATTCAAGCTCTAAGAACAGCCATTTATCAAATTGGTGATAATAAAGTTGAAGAACTGATGCATTTCAAAGCACAGTTAGTTGAAGTTCTGAGAAAAGCTGAAGATAAGCTGGTAAAAGATTTTGTTAAAAATCATTATTGATTCAGATTGATCCATTGATGTTGGTAAAGCTACAAGGACTGTAAATTGTAGTTAATAGTCTTATTAAACTCTTATTGCATTTGAACTTAAATGTTTTTGACATCATCAAATCTATTAACTTGTATATTTTTGCACAATTTACAAGTTGTGGGAGATTTTTAGATATATTTGAGATATCATGTCTAATATGTTTCATGTTTAGTTTTCAGATCTTAACAAACAGGAAATATCAGTACTTACTGCAATCAGTACTTACTGGAAGTCAGAACTTAAGGATATCAGAACTTAGGTTATCAGAAGATAAATATCAGAAGATAGATGTCAGGACTTAAATACGGGAGGACTTACAGTTAAGGAAGGAAGCTGATTTACAGGAAGGAAGATCGGGACTAATACAAAAGAAGATATCCATGAAAAGAGTTAGAATATAAAAAGACTTGTATAAGATATCTGATTGATATATTTTAGGAGACAGAATTATATTCCATATCAATTAGAAGTTATCTTGTACCTATGTACTATATAAACACATACACACTATATGTGTTATCATTATCAAGAAGATCATACATTGTAACCTAGCAGCTCTCATGATATTTGTTCATCACTGAGAGAGAACAGTTCCATTATAACAAAGTTTATTATATTGAATAAATCTGTTTACTGTTACTTGTGTTCGAATTCGATTTGATTGTATTAAACACTGTATTCAACCCCTTCTACAGTGTTGTGTGACCTAACACTGATGAATTGCACATCTGCAAAAACTCCCATGGCTACTGCAACTAAGCTTGAATTAAACACTACTGAAAAGTCTATGGATATTTCAAGCTATAGGGGCATGGTTGGCTCATTTCTGTACTTAACAGCTAGTAGGTCAGATATAATGTTTGCTACTTGTCTTTGTGCTAGATTTCAGGCTGATCCTAGAGAATCTCACTTAGTAGCTATTAAGAGAATTTTCAGATATCTCATGGGAACACCAAAACTTGGCATTTGGTACCCTAGAGATTCTGGTTTTGATCTAACTGGTTATTCAGATGCAGATTATAAAATAGACAGAGAAAGTACAACAGGAACCTGTCAATTTCTAGGGAACAAGCTTGTGTCCTGGTTTAGTAAAAAGCAAAATTTAGTTTCTACTTTTACAACATTCAAGAACAAAGCACATAGACATCAAGTACCACTTCATTAGGGAACATGTGATGAATGGTACTGTGGAACTTCATTTTATTCCAAGTGAAAAGCAGCTTGCAGATATCTTTACCAAGCCACTTAATGAATCCACCTTTTCAAGGTTGGTAAGTGAGTTAGGTATGCTTAATTACTCTTGAATTATTTCAGATATTTTTACAAGTTTTGATGCAACCAGAAACTTAATTGATTTTTCTGTTTTGGATGAAATTTTGGCTAAGTCAAAATTTACATCCCGATAGATGTTCATTATCCATCGAGTTTGATCATCCGCCGGAATATCAATTGTTAATAAAAATTAATTACTTTTCTGGATTATTTTACAACCCGAGGGATAATTGATTTATCCTCATCCGTCGAATTGTCTCAATCTTAGCCGTTAAAACTCTGAATGTTATCCATCAGGTATACTTACAGTTTGTAAGTATAACACGATGGATAAGTGACATAATTTTTACAGTTTATTTTTTTTAAACCGGCTATTTTGGGCTATTTTGATTGGTTACTTTACTTAACTTTATTATTTTTGACAGTTTATTTCTGAGATAGTATAAAAAACAGAATTCATTTTTATTCTACTCTTTTATCATTCTCAAATCAATTGCTCTAACTTCCTTTCTTTTCCAAAGCAAATATTCTCCTTACAAATTTCTCATTCTCTAACAATGGCACCAGTAGCCAAAATCATGTCTCAATCTGGATATATATATATATATATATATAAAGAACAACTTTGCAGCACTTGTGAATAAGGAGATTCCTCAGTCTGGAGACTTTCACAAGATGATGGATTTTGTGAAGAGCTGTAAACTTAGTTATGCAATGCTGGAATCACCCACAATCTACTGTGAAGTTATTGAGGAGATATGGACAACTACCGTGTACAACTCAACTGACAAGACCATAACTTTCACTCTCAAAGGTAAGCAATTTTGCATTAATAGTGACATTGTCAAAACATGCTTTAGAATTCCAGATAACACTGCTACTGTTCCATACACACACTGATATAGTTAACATGCTAAATTCTATGGGCTATGCACTCTCTACTTCTAAGTTAAGTGAAATTATGATGCTAGGTCTTAGAAAGGAATGTATTTATCTGTGTGATGTGCTAACTAAAGTATTTTATGGTAAAATTAGCAATTTTGACTCTGTTAACATTTCCATGCTTAACATGCTTTATATGCTAGTTACTGATAAGTACTTTAATTTCAGTGACTTGATCTTGTTTGAGTTAGGTTATAAGTTATGAGAACTTAATAAGAGAGGTAAAAGTGTCTATTATGCTAGATTCTTTATGATGCTTGCTAAGCATCTTATTGAGAATATTGCTGTTGAGAACCCAACCAACAAGCTAAATTGTTGGGTTCAAGAAAGCAGAGTCATTGCTGATCTCAACAGGGCAAGTCACCACAAAGAAGTGCCCCTCCATTACTTTCCAATCATGGAGGGACCTCAGGTAAGTGAGGTAAGCACCACTATCTCCACTCTTCCAACCTCACACATTTCTCTTGCCTTCAAGTATAGCTATGGCATCTGTGTCAATGACCCAACAAATGCCTACCCAAGCTACCAAACCAACAATTTCAAAATCCAAAACTAAGAAAGCCCCCTCCGGTTTCTTTCAAAAAAATCAGTTACAAAATCTACTAAACAAAAAGAGGGGAGTGTGAAGGAGAGTGAGCAAGGTGAAGGACATGGTGAAAATCAAAGAAACCCTAAGGATAAGGCTGGTGAGATGAGTGTACCTAAGCCTAGCCACACCACAGTTTCCCAACAAACTGTAGTTGTTAATAAGGAAATAAGCTCACTTCTAGTTTCATCCTCCCAAAAGGATGTTACTATTGAAACAAGCTCCCAACCAGGAGCATAGGCCAAGAGGGTTAGGGACACTAGTTCACCATAGACTTATGCTAGAAAGAAAAGATACAAAACCCTTGGGGATGCACAGGAAACACACACAGTGCAAACTGAAGCAATAGACTTAGTCACTGCACCTTTTCAAAGTCAGATTGATGTGGCTCCAATAAATGTGAGTCACGGCCAAAATCACTAATAATTGAAGCACCTGAAACACCAAATTCACCTACACACTCAATGGATGTTGACATGATCAATACATCACTTCCAAATTCTCCATCTTTAACTCTATTGGGGAAGCCAAAAATCTAAGCAAGTGAGCATCATCTTTTAGATGATTTGTTGGCTCACTTGCCAATTCTTTCTGAGTCTGTTGAGACACCTGTGCCTAAATTTTCATCAATCTGCACAGAGTCTACAAAGTCTCCACTCCAAACTCATTCATTTCTTCTATCCCGGTGGATATTCTTCATCTGTCGAGTAGTGATTGTATCGCGACGGATGTGCCTAACAGCAGTCATCCGTCGGCTAGACAAACTACTATCCCGATGGATATTCATCATCCATCGGGAGTCTCTACACAACTTTAAATTTCTTCAATTATCACAAGTGCAGAGGACTTAGTAGTAGTACAATCACTCTTAGGACTGAGGGAAGAGAGTGAACTGAGTGAGAGGCTGGGTTGCTCCTAGGCAAAAGAAGAGAAAATGAGTGAGGGGAGTCCCTGTAATAACCCCAAAATTTTTCAACTTTTTGTAACCCTTGTGAATAGTGTTTTAGCTGAATGAGAAAACTTTTCACGCCACACTATATAGGGGTTCTGTTATGGATATTCTGGGATTTTATTAGTACTATATGAAGTATATAAGTGTATGTAAATATCGTCAGAACCCAATTCCGAACACTTTGGTTTTTCCCGGAAATCCACAAGATACGGAGAGAATTGAGTATAAGGTAACAGGATAAAAAGGATTTAAATTAAAGGATTATAATAGAGGATCATAAAAAGGAATATAACGTATTGAGAAAGGTTAAGGGAACCTAAGTAATAAGATCCCGGGTATGATCCTTCAAACGATAAACGAGAACGAAAGTTAAGCGAACCGTACAACAGATCAGCGGTCATTAGGCAAGCGATTAGGAAGCTAATCAAAGGGTTTAATGGGAGTGATGTCATCCAACCAATAGAAAGGAGACAAGGAAGGGAGGATGACATCATAAGGGTGACATAAGCATGACATGGAAGAAGGGAGGTGTGGTTGATTAAGGACCACACAAATTCAAGGGCAAGGTGGTAATTTGCTAAATCAAAAACAAAACCAATCCAACCAACTAGCAAATCATTTCATCAAAAAAAATCAAAAAAATCAGCCAAGGCATTGTTCTTCATATTAGCTCTCGGCTTTTTGCCTTTTTCAAAGAAAAAAATTTCCAAAATCAAGATCCAAGCATCCTTAATTGGTAAGAAAATTCCCTAACCATCTTTATGCTTAGTTATGGCTATATCATGAGTTTAAGCCATTAATTCTTTCTCTAGCTTCTCCATTTAATCAATGAAGAAGACAATGAATAGTGTTTTCAAGTTTTTAACTTGAACTTTTTCTTGTTTTCTTGAAGATCCAAGCTTTCCTAAGGCTTCTCCAAGCTTCTTAAGGCTTCCTAGCTCAACCCACCACTTCAAGGAAGGTATACCATTTTCAAACCCTAGGTTCATATATATTATAAGGTGATTTTGATGAGTAGGATGTTATTGTAGTTGTTGTTATGATTAGAGTTTAAGATTTGGAATGGTAGTGAAATGAAATGGTAATTTTGTGGTTTTGATTTAAAGAAACTTAAGAATGATTAAAGTAAAGTTTAAGCATAAGTATGAATGGTTAAATTGAATTGGTTGGGGTTGTTATGATGTGATAAGGATGGGTGTTTGTTGTGTGTTGGATTTGAGGATGGTTTGTGTTGATTGTGGGTAGTTTAAAAAATGGGAAATCGCGTAAACATAGCCGTCGTAACGTCCGATTTTCTTTGGACTGTTTTTGTGCATAGCATTAGGACCCGAGAACCCCCTGCTAGATTATGACCACTGCCATGATTAGATAGCTCATGTTACGAGCTTCGTTTTGATATGTAGTTCGTTCGATTCCGATGCACGGTTTAGGAGAAACGACCGTTTCAAGTAACGGCGTTTCGCGAACGAAACTTTTTCCCTCGCCTTACTTTGAAACATAGGTTAAAGACCAAAAAGGGTTAATTAATGTATGAAACATTTATGGTAAGTGTGTTAGGCAGTTGGTAAGACATTCGCGAAGGAATCGCTTTAAAACTCGTAAAGGTTAAATTATTAAAAATGGTGGAGCCGAGGGTACCCGAGTGACTAAAGCGAATCGGTGAGCGCAAAACAAGCGTTAGAGTCTAAGTTAGTTAAAGTATAGGTTTACAAGTGATTTTGGTTTAATTCCAACTTACTTGTTGTTTATAGGTTATCAGACTCGTCCCGAGCCTTTCTCACCCCCAAGTCGCTCAGGCAAGTATTCTACCCGATACACTGTTGTTGTGATGTAAATGTATGTTTATGCATTATCTTGTGATATTGCATGATTGTTATTTAGAAAATGTTGCGATATATTGTAGCATGTGATATGGTATATATGCATGCCTGTTTTATATTCTTGAGATATATATCTGTTGGTTTATTTGATAATACCTATGCTAGAGGATAGCGGTAACTTGCATATACCCTTAGTATAGGGACCCAAAAGGTGAAAATATTTTCTAAAACCGGGAGTCGAGGATCCCGAGTAATCTTGTATATATGGATATGGATATATATATATATATATATAATTATATATATATATATATGGTTATAGTTTTCCAAACTATTAATCGAATAAGGTTTATTCGATAACTTTAAACTTTATTTTATTATTGAATATTATTTCGAATATTATTCGAGGACTTATGACTCCTTTTATATTATTTATTGAATATTATTTGAATATTCATTCGAGGACTTATGACTCCTTTTATATTATTTATTGAATATTATTTCGAATATTATTCGAGGACTTATGACTCCTTTTATATTATTTATTGAATATTATTTGAATATTCATTCGAGGACTTATGACTCCTTTTATATTATTTATTGAATATTATTGAATATTCATTCGAGGGCTTATGACTCTTTTATATTATTTATTGAATATTATTGAATATTCATTCGAGGGCTTATGACTCTTTTATATTATTTATTGAATATTATTTGAATATTCATTTGAGGATGTATTTATTTTATTTAATGAATATTATTTATAATATTCATTCGAGGTATTATGACTCAGCTTATTTTATTTATTGAATATTATTTGAATATTCATTTGAGGATCTATGACTCCGATTATTTGCTGAGGTATATTCTTTATTTTATTAAAGAATAAGGTGTCAATAATCAAACTTATTTTCGATTATTCAAATAAAGATAATACTTTCATATAAGTATATCTTTGGTTATTTAATACTCGTTTCAAGTATAAGTTAATACTTCTACTTCAATTATTTTTATAAAGATTATTCTTTATGGGAATATTATTTAAAACAATAATATTCAGTCATTTTCTAAATATTCTGGGGACTGATTTACTTCATTAAATCAGCCTTACTCCAAACACTCTATAAAGTGGTTTTCGAGTCTTCAAAATGATTTTTAAAAGTTAGAGCGGATCCCAAAACTCATTTTTATATTTAAGATCTTCCTTTTAAAGGGGATTTAAATACTCGTTCAAAACCTGGGGAATCCGGCTCTGTGGTGTATTTTATATTCGCAACGAGGTTGCAGATTTGGTAAATGAATTGATTACTTGCCCAACGTTCGGGAAGTAAGCCCCTCTCATTGAGTCGGCATAAGCGACAGGCCGGGGTACGGTCTATTATTGTGTAAGTGGCTCAGTGGGAGTCCATCAAATGCATAGGTGGCTGAGTGGCAGTCCAGCATAGGTCTTAATTATGACCAGGGTGATGACCAGTGGGGAATTCGTCCATCTACTAGTAGAAAAGGTTACTTATTGGTATCTTTGCCTGATCAGCAAGATATCGGGTTTATGCCAAAATTCTTTTCCTTTCCAAAATTCATTGGATGTTTCAAACTCTGTTCATACTTTGCATAACAGAGATTCCAGGAAATGTTTAAAGGGATATATATATGTGGATATATATATATATCGGGACTAAATAAAGTATCTCATAACTTTTTCATTCAATAATATTTCAAAGATTGAATCTATTCAAGTCTTATCTTGTGGTCTCATCAGTGTGATGAACTTTTGAAATTGATTATAACTTGAACGGTGGTAGTTCAAGTAGTATTTGGGAATGATATAAGTGTAGCGAAGTATTTGGTAACTTCATCTTTTAAACTTATATCTAATTAATAATTGTCTTATGAATGACAAAGATTTTCAGAAAAACGTTGAGACAAGGTTAGATATATGAGATCACCTTGCAACGATATTTTTTTATACAGTTATACACTGGGACTTTGTGTATATTGTGCATGGAAGAGGACTTCCAATATTTTGAAAAGTATATATGTATATATATATATACTGAATATTTTGCGACTTCATCGCATTAAGATATCAACTTGGTTCATTTCTTTTGACCAAGATTTTCATGAGTATTATGAGTAGACTCATATACTATTAATCATTATACATATTATTTTGGTGGGCTTGCTGCTCACCCTTGCTTTCTTCTTTCATCACACAACAACAGATAGAAAAGATGAACAGAACCAAGCTCCCGATTCGCAAGCGATTAGGAGACGTTCCACAGTTTTCTAGAAGCATTGATGCCGCCGTAGCTGAGGTAGGAACTACCAATAGGCTAGGCTTTCAACTTTTGATGGACCAGATTTATTTATATTTATGAATTGTAATAATGGCAAAGAAATGTAAATTTATTCAGAAAACCTTTTAAGGTGTATTGGCAGATAATTATGGAATAAAATGACTTGTGGTTATTTTTGGATGTTCATCTCTGAGACTATAACGTGTGGTGTGTGTGTTTATTGTGGGGTCACAGTACAGAGTAGTTGAGTAATTATTAAGATTGGGTGTTATTAAGGGAAATGGAACTCGTGACGACCCGGATCCCCGACCCCGGATATGGGGGTGTTACAGAAATGGTATCAGAGCTAAGCGTTATAAACCTCAGAGATGATGGGACGTTAAGATAATAAGTTCACTAAGATAATAAGAACTCTTGCCAAGTTCATAGTCGGGCTACCTAACGTAGCACTGACAGTTAAAACCCTTATGGGAACCCTTATAAATATCGTGATAGGAGCGTAGTTCGTTATCGTATATGGTAGCGGAACTCCGAACCCTGAGGTTGAGGAGCAACAACGCGATGATGTTTTATTAATTATTGGAGATCGGATTGTGGATCCGATAGAGTGTCCTAATGCAGGACCGGACGATGTTGATATTGAGGATTTAGCGGTTGAGGATGTTGTCCTAGAAGGGATAGTTATTGAGGAGGATCCCATGGAGGATCCTGACAGGATTGGATAAAGGACCACTGATGAATTGATGACCATGGTTTGGTCGACTACCAGAGGTAGGATTGGCCGGTCACTACCGGAGGTTCGTTCAAGTTGTAAAGATAGTAGTCCCTTTAACGCGGCTTACTCGTAAGACTGAGAAGTTCGAATGGACAGAGAAATGCGAGAACAGCTTTCAAGAACTGAAGCAGAGGTTGGTGATGGCCCTTATGCTGGCGTTGCCGGATGGAAAAAGAGATTTTGTGAAGTATAGTGACGCTTCGCACAAGGGCTTAGGGTGCGTGCTTATGCAGCACG
Source organism: Apium graveolens (assembly GCF_009905375.1). Classification (NCBI taxonomy): domain Eukaryota; kingdom Viridiplantae; phylum Streptophyta; class Magnoliopsida; order Apiales; family Apiaceae; genus Apium; species Apium graveolens. Next base: position 224,621,357 of record NC_133652.1, read on the forward strand.
GTAAGGTAATCGCGTACATGTCAAGACAATTAAGGTAATATGAAATTCGATATCCCCGCTCATGAGCTTAGGCTCGTGGCAATAGTTTTACCCTAAGGATTGGAGGCACTACTTGTATGGAGAGAAGTGCAAGAATTACCTAAGACATAAGTGCTCTAGTACATTTTCACGTAGAAAGAGCTCAACATATGCCAGAGGAGGCAGTTAGAGCTAATCAAGAATAATGATTGGGAGATTCTTTATCATACGGGGAAAGCCAATGTGGTGACTGATGCCCTTAGTAAAAAGGAGAGACTCAAGATGATAATGACTTTGGGAGGGTTGATAAGAGATTTTGAAAAAAAAAAAAAATGGAAATAGATATGAAGGTAACCGGAGCCGGTACCGAAAAGTTGTTTGAGATTGCAATACAGCCCGAATTATTGGAAAGGAACATATTGTGCCAGAAAAAGTGATGAATGAAGGCAGAGAGCCAACAAATAGATATGAGATTAATACCGAGAGAGATGATAAGGGAATAATGAGGTATTCCTATAGAATTTGGGTTCCAAATGTTTAAGAGCTTAAAGATGAAATCTTAGATGAAAGCTAGTTTGAGGAATAAGAGTTAGAGCAAACCCTGAATGTGATAGTCAGGGAGGACGCCATCAAGATAGAAGGAACCCATAACATAATGAAGTGGAAAATGAGGATTTTAACATACAAGATAACCCCAAGTATGGGAGAAGGATGAAACATTCCATACTAAGGAAACGGAAAGTCGAGTAAGGAAAGGAGACCCGAGACGGTACTCCAATACGACAATTCATGGACCTATCTAAAGAGAACTTAGACTATTATCCCCAACCACCACCCTGAGGGGACAATGCGGCAGGAAATTCTTTCATGACCTTTAAATCGTTAAGCTCTCAGAGTTCCAAGGAACAGGTTGACCCAGTCGAGGCAAGAGCCTGGCTAAAGGAAATATAGGAATTAATTGAGATTCTAAATGATTGACGAATCACAAAAGACTATTTTTATCACTTACCCTCCTAAGAGAGAGACCACCCGCTGGTGAAAGACCAAGGAAGGCACGGAGCAAGAGATTATAATAAACTGATTTAAGTTCAGTCAATTGTTTTCAGGAAAGTACTTCCCAAGGTTATAAAGATAGAGTAAAAGCTTTAGAGCCAGAATAAAGGCAGACGAGTATGATGAATTGTGAATTTAAGTTGTAAAAGTTGTCAAGATTCGTTCTGAAGACACGAATCCAGAATGACGGAATGTTTGGAATCAATGCTTATGTTGTGTTGGTTCATGAAATAATGATAAGAGAAAGGAATATAACGGCAATAGAGTTTGAGGAATGATAAGGGAGTTGGGTATGAGGAAACCCTAAAGACTCGTAGAAATAGAAATAGAAAAGTATGCATTCGTCAGGATGAGGGTGATTCACCATGAGTTAAAATTGATGGTTGAAGGTATAAGAGTTATGTATATTTTATCCCCTTTAAGTTGGGAGGATTCGAGGAAACCTTGAGGTAATTCGAAGGATAAATAATGAGACGCGGATAGATTGAGGAGACAAGAAAGTAAGAAATTAAGAAAATTGGATGAAGGAAGTGACCTTCAAGAATGTAAATTGTAAGACCGGTGGAATGATACCCAGAAAGGGAGACGCCAGGTATGAAAGATATCCCAACATTGAGGTGACTGTTGAGATAAACAACAAAAGTAAATAAGGAATTATTAAGAAGAAGTTCACGTTGAACACGACCAATATCTTCCAGAACATCCTTGTTATCGTTACCAAATTAGGCAAGATAAGCGGATGACCATTGTTATCTTTTGGAGGCCATATGGATTGACCTCAATTTGAATAAGGACGCTATTATGAAATTAGGTATCGACTATCGAGGTGGGAATGATGAATAAGATAATCTGTCAAGGATATATGACTTGATTTATCCATGGAAGGATGCAGGTACCTTTTAAAGGTGGAATTAAGGATAGAACATTGGTAACTTAAAATGAATCCTAGGGGACTGCATAAAGGTTGGCATGTCACCCTTAATAGGGACAGTATGAGTTTTGACAGTATGATTGGGAAAGGGTTAAGGTAGTAACAACCTTTAAGGATCAATGGAGAAATTTTTTTAGAAGTATATAGACTATGATTCTGGTATTAGTAAATGGTATTTTGATATGCCTTGTATCTAGGGAATACAGGAAGAACGATTGAAGGATAACCTTAGAGGTTTACAAGGAGAAAGGTAATATTCAAAATTCTCAAGAATAAAAATGTTGATAAAGGAAATATGACGTAATTATAATGTTGCCAAGTGGGGCACGTGTTAAACCACGAGAAAGTATGGATCGAACCAGTAATGGTCGAAATTGTTCAGGGCAATTAGGGCCTAGGATAAAAGATGTTCTAAGTATGATTGAGAGTCAGTCGTGACAGTGATTAGCCTCTAAAGACTGAGGCAATAACTTATGGAAAAATGGTGATATTTTTTTTTTTCTCCATCTGATTTTAAGGAATACATCTTCACAAAAGCAGTGATTGAAATAAGGTAGAAAATTTATTTGGAGGTGGTTAAAATGACATTGACTATAAGGAAATTTTAATATCAGGAAAGGCCAAAGAGGTGGCCGACACTTTAAAGGTAAGAGGATAATTATAGGCGCTTGTGCCAGAGGAATACAGTGATGATGGTTAAAACTGTGAAGGTTGTATTATGGTTTGGAAGATTGACATTCCTTCTGATGACTGTGCAATACCCAACCGTAATAGTAGTTGGTAAAAGTTTAATTCGTGTAATCGCCATGAACGGGCTATCTATCTTAGGAGGTCCTATCTTGGGATAAGCCAGGACCATGTTTCCAAAAGGACTAGACGAACCTTTGAGTTAAGTCTTCTATTTAAGGCATATGATTAAGAATGGTATTAACCTGCTATCGTTGCTTTGATTGAAACTCTTCTGCAATTTTATCTGCTTCACGTCATGAATGTACGTCAGGATCAGGAGTGTTCTTCATGAATCAAGAACGGTGATCATGTTACCTCCTTAGAAGAATTCGATATGATATGAATGGACTCCGTATGGTTAGCTATTAAAACTTCATGGAAAACGAATGACTACAGTAGGTCAATGGTGGGCCATAGTAATGTAGGAATGATTCTGCGAGTAGTGGGATGATTACAATCGTGAGAGTTGTATTAGAATGGGTGTTGAGATTGAGTACCACTAATCGGGTCGTGGTAGTGTATAAGTTATCATTGATAGACTAATTAAGTAGAGTATCTACCTAGTGAATAATTATTCTTTCTTATCAATAAGAGAGTCGTATTATTATACGAGGAAGGTTGCGGTGCGAGCATAGAATTCTAGTAACGATGATGTATAGAATGAGATCCCAGATTCGATTTTCGATGTCGAGGGAGTTTCAAAGGTGATTGTGTATAAGCTCGATGAAGAGCATGGGTCCATAGAATGATGGACGGAATAGAAATATTTAAGCACGTGAAATGCGATGCTATAATACTTGATGTTGATATAAATACATATATGTTTTGTTCTTCTATGACAAACCTCTATAGTTCAGAGGTAGGTTCCAAGCCAGATATTTTGTGGCAGTATATTTTTTTTCATATATACAATCCTCTTCAGTTCATTCTTTTCTCTTCTTTTCATTTCATGTAAGCTGAGAAGAACAACCCTTCCAGAAGGGGAGGTATTGCCGAATGACTATCTATCTGTGTGATAGAAGCCGAGTAGGATACCAGCTATTGTTTAATTGCTTGTCAAGTACTAAAGGCTGGCCACCTTCTGTACTAACTATGCGATATAACAAGTGTTCATGATCATAGTGATCTCTCAACAAATTCTTTTACTTCTATATGATTGATCAAGCTTCCAAAGATAGAAGCAGCTGAAAAAGGAGTAGTAAAGTTGTGGTAGTATTCGGAATGGAAACACATTCGTGATACTAAGGTTGACGTGGTTAATAAAGGGTTATAGAACGCTAGCGAGCAAAAGTATAACCAGTATAATATTAGGAACGGAAGGTAGTAGCGATTACGAACTGGAAAAGAATGGGTATTAAGAAGCAAAAGCTATAAATCTAGAAGCTATAATGAGAGTCTGTGCAATAGACTTGAAAGAAATTTGAATGATCACATAACGCGGATTGAGTTTTCTTATGACAATAGATCATATGTCAGTATTGAGGTATCGCCTTATGAGATCCTTGAGGGAAGACAATGTCGATCTCCCTTATGTTAGGATGAAGTTGTAGAGCGCAAGATGCTCGGACCCGCAGTAGTCCAAAGGACCAAGGATATGATAGATCTAATCAGAGGACGGCTGGTAGTAGCCCAAGATGGTCATGATAAGTATGTTGATTTGACACGAAAGGATAAAGAGTATGAAATAAGGGACCTAGTAATGTTATAGGTATCCCTTGGAAAGGATTGATGAGGTTCGGAAAGAAAGGAAAGCTAAGTCTACAATTTGTTGGACCCTTGGATATATTAAGACGTTTGGGAAGTTAGCATAGGAGCTAGCCTTACCCCCGAACCTGCAACAAGTTCATAACGTATTCCACGTATCAATGTTATGGAAGTGTAATTCGGATGCCAGACAAATAGAGGCATATGAGCGCATAGATATGTAACCCGACGTAACCTATATGGAGCAACCAAGAAGGGTTATAGAGTGAAAAGGGATCAAGTGCTTTGGAGAAGGGTTATCAAACTAGGCAGAGTTTGGTGGTAGGACCACAATATGGGAAAATTTACTTGAGAGTTAGAAAGTGCAATGCTAAGAAAGTATCCCCATTTATTTTCTATCTGATTCCGGGACGGAATCCTTTTAAGGAGGGGAGACTGTAATAACCCCAAAATTTTTCAACTTTTTGTAACCCTTGTGAATAGTGTTTTAGCTGAATGAGAAAACTTTTCACGCCACACTATATAGGGGTTCTGTTATGGATATTCTGGGATTTTATTAGTACTATATGAAGTATATAAGTGTATGTAAATATCGTCAGAACCCAATTCCGAACACTTTGGTTTTTCCCGGAAATCCACAAGATACGGAGAGAATTGAGTATAAGGTAACAGGATAAAAAGGATTTAAATTAAAGGATTATAATAGAGGATCATAAAAAGGAATATAACGTATTGAGAAAGGTTAAGGGAACCTAAGTAATAAGATCTCGGGTATGATCCTTCAAACGATAAACGAGAACGAAAGTTAAGCGAACCGTACAACAGATCAGCGGTCATTAGGCAAGCGATTAGGAAGCTAATCAAAGGGTTTAATGGGAGTGATGTCATCCAACCAATAGAAAGGAGACAAGGAAGGGAGGATGACATCATAAGGGTGACATAAGCATGACATGGAAGAAGGGAGGTGTGGTTGATTAAGGACCACACAAATTCAAGGGCAAGGTGGTAATTTGCTAAATCAAAAACAAAACCAAGCCAACCAACTAGCAAATCATTTCATCAAAAAAAATCAAAAAAATCAGCCAAGGCATTGTTCTTCATATTAGCTCTCGGCTTTTTGCCTTTTTCAAAGAAAAAAATTTCCAAAATCAAGATCCAAGCATCCTTAATTGGTAAGAAAATTCCCTAACCATCTTTATGCTTAGTTATGGCTATATCATGAGTTTAAGCCATTAATTCTTTCTCTAGCTTCTCCATTTAATCAATGAAGAAGACAATGAATAGTGTTTTCAAGTTTTTAACTTGAACTTTTTCTTGTTTTCTTGAAGATCCAAGCTTTCCTAAGGCTTCTCCAAGCTTCTTAAGGCTTCCTAGCTCAACCCACCACTTCAAGGAAGGTATACCATTTTCAAACCCTAGGTTCATATATATTATAAGGTGATTTTGATGAGTAGGATGTTATTGTAGTTGTTGTTATGATTAGAGTTTAAGATTTGGAATGGTAGTGAAATGAAATGGTAATTTTGTGGTTTTGATTTAAAGAAACTTAAGAATGATTAAAGTAAAGTTTAAGCATAAGTATGAATGGTTAAATTGAATTGGTTGGGGTTGTTATGATGTGATAAGGATGGGTGTTTGTTGTGTGTTGGATTTGAGGATGGTTTGTGTTGATTGTGGGTAGTTTAAAAAATGGGAAATCGCGTAAACATAGCCGTCGTAACGTCCGATTTTCTTTGGACTGTTTTTGTGCATAGCATTAGGACCCGAGAACCCCCTGCTAGATTATGACCACTGCCATGATTAGATAGCTCATGTTACGAGCTTCGTTTTGATATGTAGTTCGTTCGATTCCGATGCACGGTTTAGGAGAAACGACCGTTTCAAGTAACGGCGTTTCGCGAACGAAACTTTTTCCCTCGCCTTACTTTGAAACATAGGTTAAAGACCAAAAAGGGTTAATTAATGTATGAAACATTTATGGTAAGTGTGTTAGGCAGTTGGTAAGACATTCGCGAAGGAATCGCTTTAAAACTCGTAAAGGTTAAATTATTAAAAATGGTGGAGCCGAGGGTACCCGAGTGACTAAAGCGAATCGGTGAGCGCAAAACAAGCGTTAGAGTCTAAGTTAGTTAAAGTATAGGTTTACAAGTGATTTTGGTTTAATTCCAACTTACTTGTTGTTTATAGGTTATCAGACTCGTCCCGAGCCTTTCTCACCCCCAAGTCGCTCAGGCAAGTATTCTACCCGATACACTGTTGTTGTGATGTAAATGTATGTTTATGCATTATCTTGTGATATTGCATGATTGTTATTTAGCAAATGTTGCGATATATTGTAGCATGTGATATGGTATATATGCATGCCTGTTTTATATTCTTGAGATATATATCTGTTGGTTTATTTGATAATACCTATGCTAGAGGATAGCGGTAACTTGCATATACCCTTAGTATAGGGACCCAAAAGGTGAAAATATTTTCTAAAACCGGGAGTCGAGGATCCCGAGTAATCTTGTATATATGGATATGGATATATATATATATATAATTATATATATATATATATGGTTATAGTTTTCCAAACTATTAATCGAATAAGGTTTATTCGATAACTTTAAACTTTATTTTATTATTGAATATTATTTCGAATATTATTCGAGGACTTATGACTCCTTTTATATTATTTATTGAATATTATTTGAATATTCATTCGAGGACTTATGACTCCTTTTATATTATTTATTGAATATTATTTCGAATATTATTCGAGGACTTATGACTCCTTTTATATTATTTATTGAATATTATTTGAATATTCATTCGAGGACTTATGACTCCTTTTATATTATTTATTGAATATTATTGAATATTCATTCGAGGGCTTATGACTCTTTTATATTATTTATTGAATATTATTGAATATTCATTCGAGGGCTTATGACTCTTTTATATTATTTATTGAATATTATTTGAATATTCATTTGAGGATGTATTTATTTTATTTAATGAATATTATTTATAATATTCATTCGAGGTATTATGACTCAGCTTATTTTATTTATTGAATATTATTTGAATATTCATTTGAGGATCTATGACTCCGATTATTTGCTGAGGTATATTCTTTATTTTATTAAAGAATAAGGTGTCAATAATCAAACTTATTTTCGATTATTCAAATAAAGATAATACTTTCATATAAGTATATCTTTGGTTATTTAATACTCGTTTCAAGTATAAGTTAATACTTCTACTTCAATTATTTTTATAAAGATTATTCTTTATGGGAATATTATTTAAAACAATAATATTCAGTCATTTTCTAAATATTCTGGGGACTGATTTACTTCATTAAATCAGCCTTACTCCAAACACTCTATAAAGTGGTTTTCGAGTCTTCAAAATGATTTTTAAAAGTTAGAGCGGATCCCAAAACTCATTTTTATATTTAAGATCTTCCTTTTAAAGGGGATTTAAATACTCGTTCAAAACCTGGGGAATCCGGCTCTGTGGTGTATTTTATATTCGCAACGAGGTTGCAGATTTGGTAAATGAATTGATTACTTGCCCAACGTTCGGGAAGTAAGCCCCTCTCATTGAGTCGGCATAAGCGACAGGCCGGGGTACGGTCTATTATTGTGTAAGTGGCTCAGTGGGAGTCCATCAAATGCATAGGTGGCTGAGTGGCAGTCCAGCATAGGTCTTAATTATGACCAGGGTGATGACCAGTGGGGAATTCGTCCATCTACTAGTAGAAAAGGTTACTTATTGGTATCTTTGCCTGATCAGCAAGATATCGGGTTATGCCAAAATTCTTTTCCTTTCCAAAATTCATTGGATGTTTCAAACTCTGTTCATACTTTGCATAACAGAGATTCCAGGAAATGTTTAAAGGGATATATATATGTGGATATATATATATATCGGGACTAAATAAAGTATCTCATAACTTTTTCATTCAATAATATTTCAAAGATTGAATCTATTCAAGTCTTATCTTGTGGTCTCATCAGTGGGATGAACTTTTGAAATTGATTATAACTTGAACGGTGGTAGTTCAAGTAGTATTTGGGAATGATATAAGTGTAGCGAAGTATTTGGTAACTTCATCTTTTAAACTTATATCTAATTAATAATTGTCTTATGAATGACAAAGATTTTCAGAAAAACGTTGAGACAAGGTTAGATATATGAGATCACCTTGCAACGATATTTTTTTATACAGTTATACACTGGGACTTTGTGTATATTGTGCATGGAAGAGGACTTCCAATATTTTGAAAAGTATATATGTATATATATATATACTGAATATTTTGCGACTTCATCGCATTAAGATATCAACTTGGTTCATTTCTTTTGACCAAGATTTTCATGAGTATTATGAGTAGACTCATATACTATTAATCATTATACATATTATTTTGGTGGGCTTGCTGCTCACCCTTGCTTTCTTCTTTCATCACACAACAACAGATAGAAAAGATGAACAGAACCAAGCTCCCGATTCGCAAGCGATTAGGAGACGTTCCACAGTTTTCTAGAAGCATTGATGCCGCCGTAGCTGAGGTAGGAACTACCAATAGGCTAGGCTTTCAACTTTTGATGGACCAGATTTATTTATATTTATGAATTGTAATAATGGCAAAGAAATGTAAATTTATTCAGAAAACCTTTTAAGGTGTATTGGCAGATAATTATGGAATAAAATGACTTGTGGTTATTTTTGGATGTTCATCTCTGAGACTATAACGTGTGGTGTGTGTGTTTATTGTGGGGTCACAGTACAGAGTAGTTGAGTAATTATTAAGATTGGGTGTTATTAAGGGAAATGGAACTCGTGACGACCCGGATCCCCGACCCCGGATCTGGGGGTGTTACAGTCCCACCTTAGATGGTGAAAGTGAGGGTGTGAGGGTGGGAAGCCAAGGGGAGCTCTTGATGCAAAAACAGAGAAAACATGAGAGAAATGCAGGTACTGGAGAGATAAAGATGAACACCATTGCTAGTGAGTCAATGAATGTCAGTGATGCAGAAAGGAAAAGACTATTTCAGCAAGAATATCAAGCTGTCATAGATTCTATTTCCCTAGATGCTGAGACATTTACTCATCCTGTTACAGCTTATCAAACTCTAGCTATACAGGGCAATGAGGAGGCTGAAAAGATAATCAACTTAGTGCACACTACTCAATATCTAAAAAGATCAAAGTATGCAATCACTGCTATGCCTTCAACTACTGACAGTGATTTTGAACTGGCTGAAGACTCATTTGGGGATGCTGGTGGGGATGATGAGGAAGACAACATGAGCATAGGGGGAGATGCAGATATTCTTGCCTGGATGCTAACTAAAGAATGTTCCTACTCACATCTCCAATCAACACTATTCAAGCTCATTCATGACACCCAAACAGCCATTCAAGCATCTACAAATGCCTGTAAAAAGAGACTATTTACAACACATCTTGAAGCTCTTCAACTGCACAAAATTCAAGCTCTCCAACACAGTCAAAGTATGGATGAAATTAAGCAAGAAGTTTCTGAAGTCAAAAATGATTTCATAGCAAGGTTGGATGCTAGACTTCCTGGAACCACCATGACTGAGATAGCTTAGAAACTGAGGAAGGAAGCTAATCTCAATAGAAAGGTTGAGGCCATGGACTCTAGATTATCTGATGTGGAGAAGTCAATGGCCAAGATACTTGCTAATCAAGAAACTCAGACTGCTCCGCTCTAACAGTTGGTGGCTGTTCAACTCCCTTCTACTCAACAACTTGATGTTAACAAAAAGGGGGAGAAAGGCTCATGAAGTGAGGGGGAGAAACAACTTAACATCCAAGTTAGCAAAGTAATTGTGCCTACAATTACTTTCTCTAAGACACCAGCCATGAAAAATATTGATATCATCAATCTGGCAGCAGCAAAACTGGAATCAAATGACAACCTGCTAAAGATTGATGTAGCAGCAGCTGAGAAGGAACTAAAAATAAAATGGAGGAAAATAGATGCAGAAATTCCATAGAAATTTGGACCAATTCAGAAACCAGATAAAATCCTTAATCATCACTCTCAAGTCAAGCAGATTTCTGTGAATGAAATGAGTTTGAAATATCTGGAAAAGGGTCAAACATCCTGAATAAATTCTCCAAAGGCAAATTTGGTCCTGAAGCCTAAAAGAAACTACTCAAAGTTTTCAGACAAAAATCCTATAGATATTGTGTATAAAACACCTAGGCTAGATGAGAAGAAGCTATTGGCTAGGTCAATTGCATTTTTCAAAGATCCAGCTGATTCAGCACTTAAAAGAAGAATTTCCAAGATTTACAGAAGTGGTAAAGAAATCTGTGTGGTGGCTGGACACCCTCAGTTTGTAGAAGCTAAAAAGGAAGAGAAGGAAAGAATCAGGAAAGAAAAGAAGCAAGTTGCCTTAGATGCTAAGAAGCTCAAATAAAAGAAGGAGCAAGCTGCTATCTAGGCCAAACTTCAAGCTGTGAAGACTACAACAGAGATTTCTGCACAACCATCTATGATTGCTGAACCTCAAGATTAGAAAATGCAACAAAAACCACAACAAAAAAGAAGATTTAGATATAAGATCCACCCCAAAAGAAAATTGGACTTCAGTGATGAGGAAATGGAAAACTACATTCTCAAAAAGTCTACAACTTCAACTCAGACATCAAAACCCTTAATGGTATTTTAAGAACTCAAGGTGGTGGATCTAACAAGGAATATTCATGGTGAGCCCATAATTCCAAAGGATGAGCCAGTATACTGGGATAGTTTGCCAATTCCTGAACTAAACTTTCCAATCTTCAACTAGAATAATTAAGAAAGTGAAGCCTGTGACTCTTAGATCCAGGTCCCTAACCAAATCTCAACCCACAATCAATAAGGAGGATCTTATACATCTGTGACATCAAGGAGTTCTCTGAAATAAACCTCTACTTGGAAGAATTGGAAGAAGTAAAAGGGATTGATGCCTATAGACATCTTCCTGAAAGGCTAGTGTTCAAGTATAAGGGAGGGAAATAGATCACATGGCCACTTCACAGGATTCTTTAAGAAAGCCAATCTGTACTGATAAAGGTCTATTCATCCTTCAAAAAGAACTTTGGATTTAATGTGACTGTAAGGAGAATAGTCCTAAAGAAAATAGAGGAAACTAAAGAAGCAGTAGAGCCAAAAATGCACTTCCAAAAACTCTGTCTATTCCCTTCACAGGAAAAAGAGTGGATTTGAGGCCTTATTGGCTTATGGAATTCATGGATGATAAGAGAGTTAGAAGATTCTTCAGACTAGATGACCAACTGAGTATCTCTAGCAATGCGACTCTTTTGGAAATGCAAGAAATGTTAGATTTATCTGAAGCTGATGAACTTGAATTCCACAGACAACTCCAGAGGCAAATAGAGGAAAACAACATGAGGCTTGGGAAGAAATCCAGACAACCAAGGAAATAGATTAATCCAGACAGTCAAGGAAATAGATTTATCTGTTCAGACTAGAGGAACACCTTGATAATGATTATGAGCAACTTCTTTGTATACTTTGCTTTGTTCAATTTTCAGTAAATATTGCAGCGCTTATCAGTTTTATCTACTACCTTTCAATGTGTATCATTAGGGTGTTTTGTTATCATCAAATTTCTCTTAATTTATGGCTACAATTCCATTAGATATAAATTGGGGGAGATTGTAGGAATATGTTGTGAACTTGATGATAAATTAAATAAAACACCTTAGTAGATTTAACTTATTGAATTTTATAGCACTCGATAGATAATCAAATATAGTCTCGACGGATGATTTAATATAGTCCGATGGATGACAATTTGACATCCACAGGGTGAGTAGGCTTATGTAACAAATAAGTATTGTAGCACATTTCTGCAAACAACTTTGTGTAGATTCTGTAGGAGTATATGAGTCATGTTGACTACTAGTGAATATGTAGAATAGGTTGATTAATTGTAAATATGAGATGTCTTATAATTCGGTATAAGTGAAACTGAGTCAAGTGACAAATAGCTACCCGATGGATGATCAACAAAGCTACCCGACGGATGATCAACAAAGCTACCCGACGGACGATCAACAAAGCTTCCCGACGGATGACAAACATGTACCCAACGGATGATCAAATTCAAATATCCGTTGACAGTGAAAACATAGTCACATGCGTTGGGTGTTTGCAAAAGGAATGTGGCAGCCTGTTAAGCAGGAATTTGAGAAGAAATAAGCATTACCATTTTCATGCAATTGTGAAGATATTCAAAGATGCTGGAATAGAGTAGTGAAGCAGCATGAAGTTAGACTAGATATGTTTTATTTTATTATCTTGTCTTATTATCATGTAAACTTGGTGATATATAAACCAAGTGTAGCTAGTAGAACATTCAACTAAGAAAATACGTTTTAAAGAGAGATAGAAAAAGCTGTACTTGTAAAGCAGCTGTGAGCCATTTTAAGCAACACAGAGTTTCTCAAACTGATATATATATATTATATATATATATATATATATCTAGTGGATACATTCAAATCCACCAGAAAGTTTTAAAAGCTTGTGTTCTTACTACTTTGTGTTTGGATTTATATAATTCTTTCATTCCGCACTCTGCAAATCAAACACTTATATATATTCAGTTAGAACAGTTTTTTAAAATCTTGAAAAAGTAGCCAAAATTACATTCAACCCCCTTCTGTAATTCTTGTTGTATTGTTAGGGAATAACAATTGGTATCAGAGCAAGCTCTTGAAGTACAAAGAGTGTAAAGATCACAACAAACAGCAAGATGAACAAGAAAGATGTTGGAGTCAAAATTTCATTTCTGGATAAAGATAATTATCACCACTGGAAGGTAAAAATGCACCTACATCTTCTTTCCCAAGATGAGGCCTATGTGGATTGCATAGAGAGAGGTCCTCATGTACCAATGAGAGCTGCAACTGGCAATGAACCATCTGTTCCCAAACTTAGGCATGAATGGTCAGATCCTGATATTGAGCAAGTCAGGAAAGATAAGAAGGCCATGAACATTTGTTCAATGGAGTTGATGGTGATATGTTTGATAACATCATCAACTTTAAAACAACCAAAGAGGTTTGGGACACAATCCAGATTATTTGTGATGGTACTGAACAAGTAAGGGAGAACAAGATGCAGCTATTGATTCATCAATATGGGCATTTTAATTGTGAAGAAAGTGAGTCTCTCACTGATATTTTTAGTAGATTTCAAAAGGTACTAAATGCTCTGAAGTTGCACGAAATAGTCTATCAAAATAAAAGACTCTAACCATCAAGTTCCTTAGATCTCTTCCAAAGAGTGGAAGCCAATGACAGTTTCATTGAGAAATTCTCAGGATTACAAGGAGTTTACCTTGGAGAGACTGTATGCATCCTAAAACTTATGAGCTTGAAATTGAGCAAGATGAGAGGATAGAGAAAGGAAGGACGAAAGGAGGGTCCATAGCACTGGTTGCTCAGTTAGAGAAAGAGAAAGAGATGAAGGTAGAAGTTGTTGAGTGTACATCAAAGGTCTGTGAAAGGCAAGGGTTAAGGGCTGGTAGCTAAAAATAAAGATCAGTTGAGCCAAGATGACTTGGATGATATTGATGAGCATCTAGCATTCCTATATAGAAGATTTTCCAAGCTCAAGTTCAAAAAGAATTTTGGAGCAGCCATGTCAAGTAGAAATATGGTGGATAAATCCAAATTCAAATGTTTCAAATGTGGCTTGGCAGGGCATTTTGTCGATGAGTGTAGAAAGTCAGATTCTAGCAAGAAGAAGTTTGAGCCTGTTGATTAAAACATAAATATTTTGATTTGCTCAAGCAAAATGAAAGGGCTTTCATTACAAGAAAATGACAGGACAGCTGATGGATTGGATGAAGATGAAGATAGCCCTGATGGCCAAGTCTGATGAAAAAAAACAAGTTCTTCAAATAATCAGGTATCACCACTAACCTAGCACATTTATCTAAAGATGAGTGTAATGATGCAATCAATGACATGTCCATTGAATTATATCACTTGCGTGTTACACTTAAGTCCCTCACTAAGGAAAATGCTAAAATTAAAGAAAACAATTGTTTTTAAGTGAGAGGAATAATGTGCTAGAGTCTCAGTTTATTGAATTTGAAAAATTGAGAATTGAGTGTAAGATTGCTAAGGATTAACTGAGTCCTTGAAGAAAGAAGAGATTTTAAAGAAGCAGCTTAAAGAGAACATGAAGTGACTAAAGCATGGAAATCATCCAGAGATGTCCATGCTCAAATCAC